>NW_012105697.1:2098418-2100307 GCF_000951045.1 Mandrillus leucophaeus | reverse complement strand
TAAATTATGTATATATAAATATATAACATATAACATAATATATAAGTATATAACATATGAGAGAGGTTCCAAGATGGCTGAACAGGAACAGCTCCAGTCTGCAGCTCCCAGCGTGAGTGATGCAGAAGACGGGTGATTTCAGGATTTCCAACTGAGGTACTGGGTTCATCTCACTAAGGCTTGTCAGACAGTGGGTGTAGCCCATGGAGCAGGGTGGGGCATTGCCTCACCTGGGAAGTGCAAGGGGTCAGGGAATTCCCTTTCCTAGCAAAGGGAAGCCGTAACAGACAGTACCTGGAAAATCAGAATACTCAAACGGCACACCAGGAGATTATATCCCACGCCTGGCTCGGAGGGTCCCATGCCCATGGAGCCTCACTCATTCCTAGCACAGCAGTCTGAGATCCAACTGCAAGGCAGCAGTGAGGCTGGGGGAGGGGCGCCCACCATTGCTGAGGCTTGTGCAGGCAAACAAAGCAGCTGAGAAGCTCAAACTGGGTGGAGTCCACCGCAACTCAAGGAGGCCTGCCTGCCTCTGTAGACTCCACCTCTGGGGGCAGGGCATAGTTGAACAAAAGGCAGCAGAAACTCCTTCAGACTTAAACGTCTCTGTCTGACAGCTTTGAAGAGAGTTGTGGTTCTCCCAGCACGGAGTTTGAGATCTAAGAATGGACAGACTGCCTCTTCAAGTGGGTCCCTGACCCCCAAGTAGCCTAACTGGGAGACATCTCCCAGTAGGGGCCAACTGACACCTCATACAGCCAGGTGCTCCTCTGAGACGAAGCTTCCAGAGGAAGGATCAGGTAGCAACATCTGCTGTTCTGCAATATTTGCTGTTCTGCAGCCTCCACTGGTGATACCCAGGCAAACAGGGTCTGGAGTGGACCTCCAGCAAACTCCAACAGACCTGCAGCTGAGGGTCTTGACTGTTAGAAGGAAAACTAACAAATGGAAAGGACATCCACACCAAAACCCCATCTGTACATCTCCATCATCAAAGACCAAAGGTAGATAAAACCACAAAGGTGGGGAGAAACCAAAGCAGAAAAGCTGAAAAATTTAAAAATCAGAGCGTTTCTTTTCCTCCAAAGGAATGCAGCTCCTCACCAGCAATGGAACAAAGCTGGATAGAAAATGACTTTGATGAGTTGAGAGAAGAAGGCTTCAGACAATTGGTAATAACAAACTTCTCTGAGCTAAAGGAGGATGTTCAAACCCATCACAAAGCAACTGAAAACCTTGAGAAAAGATTAGACGAATGACTAACTAGAATAAACAGTGTAGAGAGGTCCTTAAATGACCTGATGGAGCTGAAAACCATGACACGAGAATTACGTGACACATGCGCAAGCTTCAGTAGCCGAGTCGATCAAGTGGAAGAAAGGGTATCAGTGATTGAAAATCAAATGAATGAAATGAAGGGAGATGAGAAGTTTAGAGAAAAAAGAGTAAAAAGAAATGAACAAAGTCTCCAAGAAATATGGGACTATGTAAAAAGACCAAATCTACATCTGATTGGTGTACCTGAAAGTGACGGGGAGAATGGAACCAAGCTAGAAAACACTTCTCAGGATATTATTCAGGAGAACTTCCCCAACCTAGTGAGGCAGGCCAACATTCAAATTCAGGAAATACAGGAATGCCACAAAGATACTCCTCGAGAAGAGCAACTCCAAGACACATAATTGTCAGATTCACCAAAGCTGAAATGAAGGAGAAAATGTTAAGGGCAGCCAGAGAGAAAGGTCGGGTTACCTGTAAAGGGAATCCCATCAGACTAACAGTGGATCTCTTGGCAGAAACTCTACAAGCCAGAAGAGAGTGGGGGCCAATATTCAACATTCTTAAAGAAAAGAATTTTCAACCCAGAATTTCATATCCAGCCAAAC
>NW_012105697.1:2094122-2094833 GCF_000951045.1 Mandrillus leucophaeus | reverse complement strand
AAGGGGATATCACCACTGATCCCACAGAAATACAAACTACCATCAGAGAATACTATAAACACCTCTATGCAAATAAACTAGAAAATCTAGAAGAATTGGATAAATTCCTGGACATATACACTCTCCCAAGACTAAACCAGGAAGAAGTTGAATCCCTGAATAGACCAATAACAGGTTCTGAAATTGAGACAATAATTAATAGCCTACCAACAAAAAGAAGTCCAGGACCAGACGGATTCACAGCCGAATTCTACCAGAGATACAAAGAGGAGCTGGTACCATTCCTTCTGAAACTATTCCAATAAACAGAAAAAGAGGGAATTCTCCCTATCTCCCTAATTCATTTTATGAGGCTAACAGCATCCTGATACCAAAGCCTGGCAGAGACACAACAAAAAAGATAATTATAGACCAATATACCTGATGAATATTGATGCAAAAATCCTCAATAAAATACTGGCAAACCGAACCCAGCAGCACATCAAAAAGCTTATCCACCACAATCAAGTGGCTTCATCCCTGGGATGCAAGGCTGGTTCAACATACACAAATCAATAAATGCAATCCAGCATATAAACAGAACCAAAGACAAAAACCACATGATTATCTCACTAGATGGAGAAAAGGCTTTCAACAAAATTCAACAGCCCTTCATGCTAAAAACTCTCAATAAGCTAGGTATTGATGGGACATATCTCAAAATAATAAGAG
>NW_012105697.1:2086778-2091992 GCF_000951045.1 Mandrillus leucophaeus | reverse complement strand
GGAGGGATAGCATTAGGAGATATACCTAATGTAAATGACGAGTTAACGGGTGCAGCACACCAACATAGCACATGTATACATATGTAACAAACCTGAATGTTGTGCACATGTACCCTAGAACTTAAAACATAATAATAAAAAAAATTTTAAAGTATATAATATATAACATATTGTATATTTACATATTTTATATGTATTTTAATATATTTATTTATATATACTTACATATACTTATATGTATAATATATAAAATAAGTATATACATATAAATAATATCTATAAAATAAGTATCTGTGTGTCTGTACATATATATGTGTATAGATATGTGTATATGTATCTTTATATACGTATGTACATATGTGTATATATGTATCTTTATATGTGTATGTACTTATATGTGTATATATGTATCTATATATGAATGTATGTATATGTGTATATGCGTATCTTTATATACGCACGTACGTATATGTGTATATGTGTATCTTTATATATGTATATATGTATATGTGTATATATGTATCTTTATATATATGTGTATATATGTATCTCCTAAGTATAAAATTCAATTTCAGAAGACTAGTCATATCAGGTATCAGTCTAAAACTGACAAACTCTGTTATCTTTCATTCAACTAGAAGAATATTTTCTAAAACAATTGTTAACACAGATTGCTGCATCCCACCCTCAGAGTTTCTGATTTCCTAGGTCCGAAGTGGGGCCCCAAAATTTGTATTTGTCCTGCCCAGGCGAAACTCCTGCTGATCCGCACTTTGAGAACCACTGCTCAGAAGCTTCCCACTTCTCCAATTCAATGGAGGGAATGATCCAGAAACTTAAAAAGACAGCACTTTCCTGTTATATATTCCATCCTGAGAGATGCTTATATACAATTTCTCCTGATCTCATAGGAGGAGATGAGGGGCCACTTACTCCAGGATCTGTAATGTACAGTCAGGGTTCTTCAGGGCCTCACACAGCAGGATCACTCCATCATCCTTCAGGCTATTAAAACTCAGGTCAAGACTTTTCAGGGTTTTATTTTTACAGAGTGCAGAGATCATATCCTGACAGCAATCAAAGGTCAAGTCACACTTTCTCAGCCTGCAAAGAAACACAGGTAAAAAAAAAAAAAAAAATGAAAACACCCTTAGGTTTTACTTCTTTGTTTTTGCGTTCTGTTTTCATTTGTTCGTTGTTTGGTTTTTGTTTTTGCATAATGGCATAACCAAGATGCAATTAATACACCACACAATTCACCCATTTAAAGTGTACCAAACATTGGTTTTCAGTCTATGCATAAAGTTGTACGATCATCACCACAATTTTAGAATATTTTCGTAAATTCAGTTTAGAATATTTTTGTCACCCCTCAAGGAAAACCCTGGACACTTTAGAAGCCACTTCTCCCTTCTTCCCTCAACCTACTCCTACCCTAACACCACTAATTTGCTTTCTTTTTCTGGATTTGCCTATTTTTGACAAGTCATTTAAATGGAATCATACAATATGTGACCTTTTGCGTTTAGCTTCATCTACCACAATATTTTGAAGATTTGTCCATGTTGTAGCATGAATCAGTATTTCATTTAACAAATAACATTCCATCACGTGAATACACCATATTTTCTTTACACCTTCATCAGGGCACAGACCCAGGTTGTTTCCAGGTCTTGGGTATTATGAGTGTTATGAATAATGCGGCTGTGAACTGTGTGCAGGTTTTCACGTGGAGGTGGGTTTTTATTTCTTTCGTGGATATACCTACAAGTGGGACTGATGGCTCACAGATTAAGTCTGTGTTTCACCTTTTGAGGGACCGCCACAGCTGCTTTCCAAAGCAGTGGCACTCTTCCCTGCTTCTTTTCGGGAAGCTAAAAGTATCGATGTTTCGGGGCTATTTTGCACCACCTCATGCCTCTCACAATCATTTGCTGAGATTTACTATGCTTTGGGCATTGAATTAGGGGATGGGAATTAAAGGCAGGAATTAGGGCTCCTGCCTTTTAGCAGCTCATATTCTCATGTGAGACAAGAAATAAAGAGGTGGATTCAATGGTTATGGTTCAGTGATGTCCTGGTAAACCAGCTCTCTAGAGCAAACAAACAAAAGCCCTAGTGTGTAGTGACTGCCAGTTTCCATGGTGCAAACACTTCTGCCATGGCTGATTTCAAGCTATGAAAATGAACTGCCTTGTGACAGAGCAGGAACATCGTCATCTTGGACAGACACTGCTACTTTAAGTTCCAGCTCCCTTTCTAGCCTCATGCATTTCCAGGAAATCACTTCTGTCCTAATTACAAGTGGCTATAAAGAGCAGACAGTAAAACACAGATAAGACAGCTTGGGCACAGAGGGAGGTTGCGGGGGGAAGTCTCTCAGGTAACTGCCAAACTCCACCCTCATACCATGAGCCCCAGTAAAACAGCAGGCCTTAATAGCACATTCCTTTCCCTTCAGGTGCACTAAGACAGGGAAGCTAAAAGCAGACTCAGTGGATATGCCTGCAGCTGCAGGAAGATGTATGGGAACAGACACACAACCTTCCCTCCCAGATAAGCACAACCAAGAGTCACAGAAGCAGTCCAATCCTCTGATAAACTCTCCCATCCTGAATCCTTAAAAACTCTTAGTCTATAAGAGATTGTAGCTCTAACCTAACTCAGCCAGAAGCCCTTCTTAGGTTTGTTTTCTCTAAAATAAACCTGTCCTTAACTGTCAAGACACCTTTTGTGTTTCTTTCCTCTTTCTTCAATTCTTACACCTCAAGGTGGTCATTCTTACAGTGATGAACAGATAGATGTCAATATTCCTTAAACTTAAAATACCCTGCAGTCCCTCTGAGTTCACTCCTGGGTATCTTGGTACACAGTTTGAGAACTCTGCCTCTAGATCATTTGCCTCTGAATCAGAAATAATAACCCTCCTTTTTATTATGCTTTTCCCCTCAGTACCAGCACCATGCCTAACATGCAGTAGGCACCTAATAAATATGTGACATAAATGAACATATAGCAGGTTATCTTCATCACCCTGTTCTGCTCCAGGGCGTTTCAAGAAGAAAACATTCTGGAACTTACACCAGCCTCTGCAGAGGACATCTCAGGTGTGACAGGGCATTCCAAATATGCTTGACCCCTTCATCTTTCAAGGCATTTTCCGCCAAGCTCAAGTGGGTCAGCATCTTACTCTTCCTGAGACAGGAGGCAAGGCTTTCACAAGAAAGTTGTGTAAGGTTGCAGTTCTCTATCCTATGGGAGAGAAGCACACAGATGACTAAATGGAGAGGGTTCTTTGTCTCACACAGAAGGGTGATCATCTCAATCGGGGCTCTCCCTCTGAATGCAGAAGCATCCTCATACCTCTGTCATCACCACTTAGGACTTCCAAGCTTTAAAGTAAAGGACAGCAGCTTTGATATAGGAATGGTGGGGTGAAGAAATTGGGGATCAATAAAATTGTTAGACTAAAAAGCTTCTGCACAGCAAAAGAAATAATCAGCAGAGTTAACAGACAGCCCACAGGATCGAGGGAAACCAGTCCCCGATATTTCAACGTAGGTTCTTTTCTATTTTTGCTAAGTGTCAGCCGGTCTGAGAAATAAAGGGAAAGAGTACAAAAGAGAGAAATTTTAAACCTGGGTGACCAGGGGAGACATCACATGTCAGCAGGTTCCGTGATGCTCCCTGAGCCATAAAACCAGCAAGTTTTTATTAGCAATTTTCAAAGGGGAGGGAGTGTACAAATAGGGTGTGGGTCACAGAGATCACATGCTTCAAGGGCAACAAAAGATCACAAGGTCAGGGCAAGATCACAAGGTCAGGGTGAAACTAGAATTACTGATGAACTTCCATGTTCCACTGTGCACACATTGTCATTGATAAACATCTCAACAGGGTTCAAGAGCAGAGAATCAGTCTGACTAGAATTTACCAGGCTGGAATTTCCTAATCCTAGCAAACCTGGTGAGCGCTGCAGGAGGCCAGGGCATGTTTCATCCCTTATATGCAACTGCATAAGGCAGACACCCCCAGAGTGGCCATTTTAGAGGCCCCCTCCCCACCTCCCTGGGAATACATTCCTTTCCCAGGGCTGTTAATTATTAATATTCCTTACCAGGGAAAGAATTCAAAGATATTTCTCTTACCTGTTTTTGGAAATAAGAGAAATATGACTCCATCCTGCCCGGCCCACAGGCAGCCAGACTTTAAGGTTATCTCCCTTGTTCCCTGAAAATTTCTGTTATCCTGTTCTTAAGGTGCCCAGATTTCATATTGTTCAAACACACATGCTTTACGAACAATTTGTGCAGTTAACGCAATCATCACAGGTCCTGAAGTGACATACATCCTCAGCTTACAAAGATGACAGGATTGAGATTAAAGTAAAGACAGGTATAGGAAATTATAAGAGTATTGATTGGGGAAGTGATAAATTTCCATGAAATCTTCACAATTTATGTTCTTCTGTTATGGTTGCATGAGGTCCCTCCGTTCAGGGTCCCTGACTTTCCGCAACACCACAGGGTGGGAGAAAATCTTCACAATCTATACATCTGACAAAGGACTCATATTCAGAATCTACAAAGAACATATCAGCAAGAAAAAAAAAATCCCATCAGAAAGTGGGCTAAGGACATGAATAGACAATTCCTAAAAGAAGATATGCAAATGGCCAAAAAGCAAATGGAAAAATGCTTGACATGACTAAGTATCAGGGAAATGCAAATGAAAACCTCAATAAGATACCCCCTCACTCCTGCAAGAACGGCTATAATCAAACAATTAAAAAAATAGGTGTTGGTGAAAATGTAACACTTTTACATTGTTGATGGAAATGTAAACTGGTACAGCCACCATGGAAAACAGTGTGGAGATTCCTTAAAGAACTAAAAGTAGAACTACCATTTGATGCAGCAATCCCACTACTGGGTATCTACCCTGAGGAAAAGAAGTCATTATATGAAAAAGATACTTGCACACACGTGTTTATAGCAGCACAATTTGCAATTGTAAAAATATGGAACCAGCCCAAATGCCCATAAATCAACGAGTGGATAAAGAAAATGTGATACATACACACACACACACACACACACACACACACACACACACGTATGCACCCCATGGAATACTACTCAGCCATAAAAAAGGAACAAAATAATGGCATTTGCAGTAACCTGGGTAGAATTGGAGACTATTTTTCTTTTTTTT
>NW_012105697.1:2073311-2085298 GCF_000951045.1 Mandrillus leucophaeus | reverse complement strand
GGGTTCCACCATGTTGGCCAGGCTGGTCTCAAACTCCTGACCTCAGGTGATCCGCCCGCCTCGGCCTCCCAAAGTGTTGGGATTACAGGCGTGAGCCACCGCACCTGACCTTTTTATGTAAAATTCAAAGCAACGCAAAATGATGTGATGCCTGTTTAAGGATACATGGGTAGTAATATTAATACTATACATAAATTAAGGAGCCTGATCAGCCTGATTAAATATGTCATCATAGTGGGGTCAGGGGCAGGGTTGATAAAACCAGTGAGGACAGGGGAAAACAGAACTGATGACTTCTATTTCATTAGGGGAAAACAGAACTGATGACTTCTATTTCATAAACGGAATGATGGATACATAGGACTCATTATGCTTGATATATTATAGCATATTAGGTATAAATCCATACTTTTATGTAGACATGTTATTTCTCTTTCATTCTTGGCTGGACCCTTACTGACCTATCTATATAATTACATCAATCACAAGACTTACATTTGCTCCTACACATGTACCTTCCCTATGACTGCTTTTCTCACAGAAGCACTAAATCTACCAAACCACCACCACCACCACCACCACAACCACAACCACAACCACAGCCACCAGAAAGACTTACGACAGCCTCTCCAGCTGGGCCACGGACAGGTAACACGCCCCACAGTTCTCCAGGGAGTTTTTTGTTAGTATGAGAGTCTTTAGATGTCTGTTAACTCGAAGATTACTGCCAAGATCAGTCCAAATTCTAGGGGTAGCCAAGCAGTCTTCCAACCTGTAGAAGCCAGACACAAATACTGAGCCGTGGCTCTGGGGAAAATGGTACCCGTAGACCCTCTTGGATCCCACTGTCTCACATCTCAGTCTTCACAGCAGAGCCTCGGGGGATTATTTCCAACTTTCCAGCCAGCACACCTGCACCAAGCTCAGGAACTTCCTACTGCTGAAGTCTTCAGCAGAAAACAACCCCCTCTTGGGGTTGTCATCAACTGGACTACAATAACGACTGAGCTCTAACTCTCTCCATTCAGCTCCTTGAAACACAAATTTCAAAGCAAGTTGGCTGGAAAATGATCATGGTGTATATTTATGGGGTCCAATGTAATATTTTCATTTATGTGTACGTTATAGAAAGAGTCAATCAAGCTAATGAACATATCCATCATCTCACCAACTTAATTTTTTTGGCAGTGAGAATGTTAAAAATCTTCTCCTTTAGCAACTTTGAAATATCACATTATTATTAGTTAGAGTCACCCTGCTGTGCAGTAGACCTCAATGCTTACTTCTCCTGTCTCATACTTTGTGCATTTATTTGCCAGTCATCATCAAGGTGAAGAACTTAGATTTGGTGATGTCAGGGAATTTTTCCTGAGTCTCATGGCCACTGTCTTCTCAGGCTGGATTTTGACCTCAAGGTGGGCTGTTTATATAAAGACATTCAGTGAAGCATTGTGCTTACCACCTTCCAGTTTCCAGTCACCTGAGCTTTCTGTTCTGTGCAAGAAAGGTAATGAAATGCAGAGATTATCCAAGCTACATTCAGCTCTGTTGGATGTAAAGGAGCAACGCTGGCAGATGAAAACAAAACGAGAGGTCATACAAATTCTGTTGAGAGAAGGTTCACACATGGAAAGGCTGGAAAGTGGGGTCTGAACTAAAAGTGGAGCTACCATTCGATCTTTGGGCAACTACACAAAGGAAAAGAAGTCTTTATGTGAAAAAGACACTTTCACATGCACGTTTATAGCAGGACAATTCACAATTGCAAAGATATGGAACCCACTTGAGTACCAAAGAGTGAATAAGGAAAATGTGGTATATACACACCACGGAACACTACTCAGTCATGAAAAAGGAATGAAATGATGTCTTTAGCAGCAACTTGGATGGAGTTGGAGGCCATTATTCTAAGTAACTCAGGGATGGAAAACCAAACATCGTATGTTCTCATTTACAGGTGGGAGCTAAGCTATGATGATGCAAAGGCATAAGAATGATATAATAGACTCAGGGGACTTGTGGTTGGGGTGAAGGTTGGAAGGAGGTGAGGGATAAAAGACTACATAAGGGGGACAGAGTACACTACTCGGGTAACAAGTGCACTAAATTCTTAGAAATCACCACTAAAGAACTTATCCATGTAACCAAAAACCACCTGTATCCTAAAAACTATGAATATAAACAAACCAAAAAAGTAGAGTCTGAGTAGGGGCATGGCACTAAGTGTTTAACCACTGCCGTTCTGGAGAAGGGAGTCCTGATGTGCAGTGTTTGCCAGTGCCTGTGGTGTAAATGCCTCTGCCATGGCTGATTTTCAGCTCACAGTGGGAGGTCACTGAGTGAGGAGCTGGGAGGAGGTGCAGAGCAGTGCCCCATGACATCCTGTTTCCACCAAATGGGTACGGTAGACGGCGGCAGCAGCCCCAAGGCAGTGGTCAGGAGCTGGCAAGCGGTGGCTTGTGGGCCTCCTCTGGAGTGCCACTTGGTTTTCTACAGCATTATCCACTAAGAATGTTTTCAAATAAAACATTGTTTTATTTTATTTATTATTATTATTTTTGAGACAGAGTTCTGCTCTTGTTGCCCAGGCTGGAGTGCAACGGCACAGTCTCGGTTCACCGCATCCTCCACTTCCTGGATTCAAGCGATTCTCCTGCCTCAGCCTCCTGAGTATCTGGGATTGCAGGCCTGTGCTACCACAACTGGCTAATTTTGTATTTTTAGTAGAGACGGGGTTTCACCATGTTGGTCAGGCTGGTCTCAAACTCCTGACCTCAGGTGATCCACCCGCCTCGACCTCCCAAAGTGCTGGGATTACAGGCATGAGCCACCGTGCCCGGTCTATTTTATTTTATTTTTTTTGAGATGGAGTTTTTGCTCTGTCACCCAGGCTGGAGTGCAATGGAGCAATCTCGGCTCACTGCAACCTCCGCCTCCCGGATTCAAGCAATTCTCCTGCCTTGGCCTCCCGAGTAGCTAGGATTACAGGTGCGCACCACCACACCCTGCTAATTTTTATATTTTTAGTAGAGACGGGGTTTCGCCATGTTGCCCAGGCTGGTCTTGAACTCTCAACTTCAGGTGATGCACCCGCCTCAGCCTCCCAAAGGGCTAGGATTACAGGCGTGAGCCACCGTGTCCAGCTCCCACAAAAATTTTTAGATGGTTAAAAAATGATTAAAAGAAGAATATTTTGTGACATATGAAAATTATGTTAATTCACATTTCAGTGTACATAAAGTTTTATTGGAACATAGCTGTATCCATTTGTTTACCTACGAACTCTGGCAGCCTTGGCACTGCAATGGCAGAGTGGAGCCATCAGGACGGAGACGGCATGGCCCCAGAGGGCGAAAGTGTTTCTTATCTGGCTTGTCATAGAAAAAGTTTGCTGAACCCTAGCAGGGATAATAATGAACCACACAATAATTAGGTAACAATGCATTTTGATTCTCTATGACTTTTGTTGTTTAATATATTTGTAAGCCTATGGTTTCATTTTTGAAAACGTTGTTTAACAGTTGGCTCATGAAATTCTCGAATGATGAAAAATCAGCTCGTGCAGGCTGCCATGTGATCCAGTCATCCCCTGCTGGTGTATACCCCAAGAAAAGGAAATCAGTCCGTCAAAGAGATGCCTGCACTACCATAATTGTTGCAGCTCTGTTCTCAGTAGTTAAGATTCAGAAACAACCTAAGTGTCCATCAGATAAATGGACAAAGAAAATGTGGTACATATACACAATGGAGTACCATTCAGCCATGAAAGAGAGTAAGATTCAGTCATTTGCAATGACATGGATGGAACTGGAGATCATTCTGTTAAGTGAAATAAGCCGGGCACAGAAAGAGAAACCACATGTTCTCACTTATTTGTGGGATCTAAAAATCAAAACAATTGAACTCATGGACATAGAGAGTAGGAGGATGGTTACCAGGGGCTGGGAAGGGTAGTGGAAGGGTGGAGAGCAGGGGAAGGTCAGGACTGTTAAAACCATTTATTCCTAGTGTTCCATTATTGGAACACTAAGCACATGGGAGTCATTTACATCTCACTGCTCAAGGTCATCGCCAAGGTCTGATTGAAAAATTTCAAAACATTGCAGCCTTAGGCATAAACGGGTTAACAGGTTAAAAAAGAATAAGACCTAGTATTCGCTAGCACAACAGAGGAACTATAGTTAATAATAAATTGTGCTTTCCAAAATAACTAAAAGTATAAATCAATTGCTTGTAATACAAAGGACAAATGTTTGAAGGGCTAGATCTCCCATTCTCCAAGACGTGATTATTTCACATTGCATGCTTGAACCAAAACATCTTATGTACCCCACAAATATATACACCTACTATGTATTCACAAAAATTAAAATAAAAAGTTAGAAAATATCCAGCTTTTACAATCCAGAAGGAGGTGCTCCAGTTCACTGCTGGGGCTCAGGTTTCCTGGTATCAGATGGATCTAGAACATGGTCAAATAGTACTTTTTTTTTTTTTTTTTTTCTTCAGACTGAGTCTCGCTCTGTTACCCAGGCTGGAGTGCAGTGGTGCGATCTTGGCTCGCTGCAACCTCCACCTCTAGGGTTCAAGTGATTATCCTGCCTCAGTCTCCTGAGTACCTGAGATTACAGCCCATAATTACAGTAGCTGAGATTAGCCTGCCACCACACCAGTTAATTTTTTGTTTTTTTAGTAGAGATGGGGTTTCACCATGTTGGCCAGGCTGGTCCCTTGACCTCGTGATCCTCCCGCCTTGGCCTCCCAAAGTGCTGGGATTACAGGCATAAGCCACCATGCCTGGCCCAAATTGTACTTTTAAAGTTGAACAAAGCCAACAACAGATCAAAGAAAAGAGAGGGAAACTGAGCCTCTCAACACCACCCCTGAAAAGACCATCCCAGTACCCCGATTCCCGCTCTACCCACCATCTCAAATCTTACCTGAGACATTGCAGATGGCACCGGGGGGATCTCAGTGCTTTGCATAGAAGCTTCACAACATTGGACTCCACTTCCACATGTTGTATTTCCAAGTATCTCAGATGCTTGTTCCCCATTAAAACACCGATTAAGTCCTGATTCAACATAGTGCTATTCACACGCCTTAAGCTGGAGAGGGAAGAGCGTCTCCTTGGAATAGGGTCCTGTCTACATTTGTAGAATTCTGCGGCCTCACAAAGGAGGCTCCCGGAAGCTACAGCTGCGTGTGGGACAGGTGCAGTCCCACCCTCAGGGGGTTTACAATTGAATTCAGGACGCAGACATTAAAGAGTGATACAAACCTGTGATTATTCAGGTCCTATCCTGGGAAAACTGTAAGCCAAAATGAATGGCTCATTTTCTTTATGCGGTCTATCACTGATGGGCATTTGGATTGGAACCATCATTCTCAGCAAACTAACACAAGAACAGAAAACCAAACACCGCACGTTCACACGTGTAAGTGGGAGTTCGACAAGAGAACACATGGACACAGGGAGGGGAACATCAGACACTGGGGCCTGTCGGAGGCTGGGGAGCAAGGGGAGGGAGAGTATTAGGACAAACACCTAACGTAGATGATGGGTTGATGGGTGCAGCAAATCACCATGGCACGTGCGTACCTATGTAACAAACCTGCACGTCTGCATATGTACCCCAGAACTTAAAGTATAGTAAAAAAAATTTTTTTTTAATGAATGACTTGGCTGGGCGCAGTAGCTCACGCCTGTAATCCCAGCACTTTGGGAGGCCGAGGTGGGTGGATCAGGAGATCGAGACCATCCTGGCAAACACGGTGAAACCCCGTCTCTATTAAAAATACAAAAAAATTAGCTGGGCATGGTGGCGGGCGCCTGTAGTCCCAGCTACTCGGAAGGCTGAGGCAGGAGAACAGTGTGAACCTGGGAGGCGGCGCTTGCAGTGAGCTGAGACTGCGCCACTGCACTCCAGCCCAGGTGACAGAGTGAGACTCCGTCTCAAAAAAAAAAAAAAGAATGACTCACAGAATCAAATTCGATTAGGCTGAGGTCCGTGAAGCCTTTCCTAACGCAAAGGGAACGTCGTCCTATTCCTGAAGGATTCAGAGGACTGTTTTTCCCCACACTCTCCTAAAATCATGCTTTTTGTTTTAAAATTTTTATTTATATTTCTTTAATAACAAAGCTCAGCTATTTTTTTCCCCCTTGTGAGACAGAGTCTCACTCTGTTGCCCGGGCTGGAGTGCAGTGGCGCGATCTCAGCTCACTGCAACCTCTGCCTCCCGGATTCAAGTGATTCTCTTGCCTCAGCCTCCCAAGTAGCTGGGGCTACAGGCACCCACTAACACGCCTGGCTAATGTTTGTATTTTTAGCAGAGACAGGGTTTTATTACGTTGGCCAGGCTGGTCTTGAACTCCTGACCTCAAGTCATCCGTCTGCCTTGGCCTCCCAAAGTGCTGGGATTACAGGCATGAGGCACCACGCCCGGCCTACAAAGCCCAACTTTCTGATCTACTTTCTTTTTTGAAAAAGTTTTGTAGATATGGGGTCTCACTATATTGTCCAGGCTTCTCTTCCATTCCTGGCCTCAAGTGATCCTACTGCCTCAGCCTCCCAAAGTGTTGAGATTACAGTCATGAGCCACCACTGCTTACCATCATGCTCCTTTTCTAAAACTAGGGACACAGATTTGCTCTGCACCTCTAATGCTTACGTTCAATGCTGAATCTCTTTCTAATTAGTTGTTTAAAAACAGTTTGCTTGAGGTATAATTGATATACAAACCTTGCATATATTTAACATATATAATTTGATGAGTTTGCACTATGCAGATATTCATGACGCCATCATCACAATGGAGGTGGTTAACTAGTTCTTTTTTTTCCTTTTATTTTTTTTGAGACAGTCGTGCTCTGTGACCCAGGCTGGAGTGCAGTGGCGCAATCTTGGCTCACTGCAACCTCCACCTCCCAGGTTTAAGCAATTCTCCTGCCTCAGTCTCCCACGTAACTGGGATTACAGACGCATGCCACCACACCCAGTTAATTTTTTAAAATATTTTTAGTAGAGACAGGGTTTCACTGGGTTGCCCAGGCTGGTTGCAAACTCCTGAGCTCAGGCAATCTGTCCGCCTCAGCCTCCCAAAGTGCTGGGATGACAGGCGTGAGCCACCACGCCCGGCCAGCTAACTAGTTCTTCTGCATTCAATCAGTCCATGAGGCGGGGCCCCTTCTGTGGAACATGGAGTTCAGAACTGAGTTCTCAGCTCAGTTCAACAGCCCTAGTCGCACCACCTTTCACGAGTCACGTAACCTCCCTAAAGTTCAGTTTCAGGTCTAGGAGGGAGAGCATACGACATGTTCTCCTTAGGATGGCTGTGAGAATTCACGCCGTGAAATTCTCAGCCCAGTGTTTGTCACATAGTAGGCATCCAGTAAGCAGGAGCGAATAATAACCATTATAGTAACAGGAGAGAACATATATCTGATAATGGTCAGGAGCCATGTGGATGCCTGGTAGCTTATTTCAAGGAAGGGGCCAGTGATTCACATGGTGAATTATCGGGTTTTTGGATCTTAAAAACTCTAGAGAGACAGCATATGGAGTAGTGGCTAAGAGAACTGATTCTGGGGCCGGATTTGACTGCTTAGTAATGATGTAACCTCATGCCTCAGTTTCTTCATCTGTGAAATAGGGACACCTACTGCTGGGGGGTGAGTTTTAAGAGCATTCACGTGCAAAGAACTTAAGATAGCAGAACTTAAGATAGCAGACGGTGGGCAATGCATATACGTTCACTCTTACATTGTTAAAAATAGTGGCTGGGTGTGGTGGCTCACACTTATAATCCCAGCACTTTGGGAGGCTGAGATGGGTGGATCACTTAAGATCAAAAGTTCGAGCTGAGCGCGGTGGCTCAAGCCTGTAATCCCAGCACTTTGGGAGGCCGAGACAGGCGGATCACGAGGTCAGGAGATCGAGACCATTCTGGCTAACACGGTGAAACCCCGTCTCTACTAAAAAATACAAAAAACTAGCCGGGCAAGGTGGCGGGCGCCTGTAGTCCCAGCTACTCGGGAGGCTGAGGCAGGAGAATGGTGTAAACTCGGGAGGCGGAGCTTGCAGTGAGCTGAGATCCGGCCACTGCAGTCCAGCCTGGGTGACACAGCAAGACTCCGTCCCCCCCCAAAAAAAAAAAAAAAAAAGATCAAAAGTTCGAAACCAGCTTGGGCAACATAGGGAGACCTTGTCTCTAAAAAAAAATTAAAAAAAATTAGCTGGGCAATGGTGGGATATGTCTGTGGCCCCAATCACACGAGAGGCTGAGGTGGGAGGATTGCTTGAACCCAGGTCAAGGTTGCAGTGAGCCATGATCATGCCACTGTACTCCAGCCTGAGCAAGAGAGCAAGATCCTACTTGGAAAAGAAATGAAGCAGTGTTTCTCCTCCTCCATGTAAATCTCTTCCTTCCCAACCCAGTTCAAATATGCCCTCTTTGGTGAGGCATACCCTACGCAGGCACCTGCTAACGGTGGTATGTTAGAGAAGCACAGTGTTGGTGAAGATGAGCTTTGGGCTGTCTGCAGTGGAGTGCTTTACCTAAGGCTTGTCAACTGCAGGGTCTTAGACAAACCACTTAACCTCTCCAGCTCTCACTTTGCTAAAAAAAAAAAAAAAAAAAAATGGGGGCGGGGGGGGGCAGCTCATGTCTGTAATCCCAGCACCTTTGGAGGCTGAGGAGGGCAGATCACTTGAGGTCAGGAGTTCGAGACCAGTCTGACCAACATGATGAAACCCCATCTCTACTAAAAATACAAAAACTAGCCAGGCGTGGTGGTGCATGCCCGTAGTCCCAGCTACTTGGGAGGATGAGGCAGGAGAATCGCTTGAACCTGGGATGGGGAGGTTGCTGTGAGCTGAGATCCCCCCACTGCACTCTAGCCTGGACAACAGAGTGAGACTCCGTTTTTCAAAAGAAGGGGGAATAACAGTACATATTAATACTTTAAAGGAACGCAGCGATGGACCATACTCAGTGCTCAGGTCGCGCGTGGCTTCTGTAAGGCAGTGTCTCTCCACAGAGTAACCACCACACCCTGGGTCACGCAGTGCTGGTTCCGCTTCGGGCACAGTCCTACGGGCTTTGCATGAAGGACTGCATTTAATCTCTCCATCATGATCATTTAATTTTATTTATTTATTGTTTGTTTTGAGACAGGGCCTCACTCTGTCGCCCAGGCTGGAGTGCAGTGGCCAGATCGTAGCTCACCATCACTGTAACCTCTGCCTCCTGGGCTGGGGTGATCCTCCCACCTCAGCCTCCCAAGTAGCCGGGACTGGTCTCGAACACCTGAGCTGGAGTGAATATGCATGAGCCACAGCACGAGGCTGATCATTTTATGGACGGATGCATTGAAGTGCACCAGGGAGATGTCAGAAATTCCATGACACACTGTATACACCATTCACTTAAGGACACAGAGCTATTAGGTTGGTGCAAATGTCACTCATGGCAAAAACTGCAATGGCATTTGCACCAACCTCAGAGTGACTAGAGACAGGTCGAGCCGGCAGCCTGGCTCCAGTTTGTGGTTTCCCTCACCACGCACCCCATGACTCACTCCTCCCATGCCGCTGTCCAAGGCTGGACATGGGTGCCTTCGGGAAGTCTAGTGTGAGTGGAGAGGGAATGAAGAAAGTGGATGGGAAACAGACCATCTCCATAGAATTCCTTCCAGTAGGATTTGTGTTATACTCACAGTAGCTTTTGCAGTTTACACTGAGGGTGCTTCAGTGCGGCAGCAAGAGCCTTCAAAAAAGGAGGCCCCAAAGCACTGTTGGTCAGAGTCAGGACTTCCAGCTTATCATTCGTTGCAAACACAGAGCATAAGTCTTGCCACCAGCAATGGAGCTCTTTGCTCTCTGGCGCTCTGCACGGAAGGGAGAAGAGAGAAAACACTTCTTCGTTAAACTGGAGAAAACCTACTTGGAAACCCAGGGCTGGCGTTCCCTACCCAGGTTAGGGCCATAGGCCTCTGGTGACTCTAAGATGTCCTCATTTAAATAAAGCACTCAGAAAAATCATCATGAGATTTCTCATTTCATTCCTGGAAGACTCATGGCCTCAAATAAGAGCCCTGTATGTTTCCATGACTTGGAAAAAAGGAAGTTGCTTTTATTTTGTATTTATTTTTTTGAGACAAGGTGTCAGTCTGTCGCCCAGGCTGGAGTGTAGTGGTCTGAACACAGCTCACAGCAGCCTCTAACTCCCGGGCTCAGGCGATCCACTCCAGCTTCCTGAGGAGCTGGGGTTACAGGCACACGCCACTACACCTGACTAATTTTTGTATTTTTTGTTGAAACAGGGATTCTCCATGTTACCCAGGCTGGTCTTGAATTCCTGGGCTCAAGCGATCTTCCTGCCTTGGCCTCCCAAAGTACTAGGGTTACAGGCGCGAATTACCATGCCTAGACAGGAATTGCTTTTTCAATTACATGGGATTTATGTGGGGGGCAGAGATTGAATTATATTCTGTACCTCCATTCTTACCCTGTGTATATACAATTTTTAAAAAAACGTATAGGATCAGAATAAAGGAAAAATTAATCTTTTTGACACCGTGAGTATAAGAAAGAAAAATCCAGAGCTAGAGTGGCATGTAGTTTGGCCATAGAAGGACCTGCTGACTTTCTCTTTCATTCGTCCCCATACAGTCCTTTCAGGGAGGCTGACCAAGATGTACATGTGAAGACTGTTGTTGGTTGCGTTAAAGAAATAGTTGAAAGTGGCCGGGCACGGTGGCTCATGTTGTAATCCCAGCACTCTGGGAGGCCAAGGCGGGCAGATCACAAGGCCAGGAGTTCGAGACCAGCCTGGCCAACATAGTGAAACCCTGTCTCTACTAAAAATACAAAAAAAATTAGCCAAGCGTGGTGGTAGACGCCTGTAATCCCAGCGACTTGGGAGGCTAAGGCAAAGAGAATTGCTTGAACCTGGGAGGTGGAGGTTGCCGTGAGCCAAGATCGTGCCATTGCACTCCAGCCTGGGCAACAGAGAAAGACTCCGTATCAAAAAAAAAAAAAAAGAAAGAAATAGTTGAAAGCAACCCAAAAGTCTATCGAGGGGGAAATATTTAATCATCTCTAGCACACCTATTTTTCAAAGAATACTTCATTGAAAAGGCATGCATAGACATTGCCAAGACACAAAGATGAAAAAAGCAATTTTTAGAATATTTACACTAGCATGTAGTTTTTGTATAAAATTTAAATCCCATGAAATGGATTCATCCATTTTCGCATCCATCAAATACATAGAAATGCAAATAAGTAGGAATGATGTCAACTCCCTCCAGGAACCCGCACAAAAATGATCAGTGGACTAACCAACGTGAAAGAAATGTGTCATGTCTTAAGATTTCTGCGGATATCAGGGCTTAAGATTATGCAAATCATAGAAAGACATTGTGATTCACTGCGATTAGATTCTCGAGGTCTTAGTCGGGTGACCGACAGTTACCACCAAGTTGAACATCAAGCTCTGGGGTTTATTCCCCTCCCTAATAATAGGTCCTGGGGGACTGGAGGGCTCCTTGAATGTGATTTTGTGGTGTGCATTGAAATTGCCCACGTAAGTTGGGAGTAGACATAAGAAAAACATGGTTCGGTGTAGCCATTCAATATTGGAGTGAATAGAATTCATTCTACCTGTGGCACGCCTGGTCTCACTAGCAGCTGAACAGGCAGGCCTCCGTCACAACTGTTTCGGCACTGACTGGGTGGGTAAGTTAAATCTTAAAAGCTGACAGAGCCAGTGCCCTCATAGGAAGGCTGAAATGTAACAAAAGCCCACCAAGAGTTTTGCCCAGGCTTTTCCTGGGCCTTGAGGTATGACAAGATAATGAAGAAATTCTCTGGCTGGGCGCGGTGGCCCAAGCCTGTAATCCCAGCACTTTGGGAGGCCGAGACGGGTGGATCACGAGGTCAGGAGATCGAGACCATCCTGGCTAACACAGTGAAACCCCGTCT
>NW_012105697.1:2070490-2071116 GCF_000951045.1 Mandrillus leucophaeus | reverse complement strand
GATCTTCCAGGGGAGTTTTGGTCGAGTGGAGGGGATGAGGAATTACTTGAGTAGTAACAGTTTGTATCTACTTAGCACTAAATGAAGGACTGGACTTATTCAGTGTATTGTAGATTTTAACATGTTTAACAACCTTATGAGATACATACTTTTTTTTTTCTAAGATAGTGGTGTGATCTCGGCTCACTGCAGCCTCCGCCTCCTGGGTTCAAGTGATTTTCCTGCCTCAGCCTCCTGAGTAGCTGGGACTATAGGCGCCCGCCACCACGCCCGGCTAATTTTTTCGTGTTTTTAGTAGAAATGGGGTTTCACCATGTTGGCCAGCCTGGTCTCGAACTCCTGGCCTCAAGTGATCCACCTGCCTTGGCCTCCCAAAGTGCTGGGATTACAGGCACGAGCCACGGCACCCAGACTGTTTCTTTTAATTCAAGATGGACAAGATATTTTTACACGGAACGAAAGACCCTCTAGAGGTGTACTGTCTGATATGGTAGCTACTAGCTGCATGTCGCTATCTACACTTAAATTCACTAAAGTTAAATAAAATGTAGATGTTCATTCACTCGGTCACACCAGCCACATTCCAAGAGCTCAGGGGTCACATGTGGCCAGCGGGTCCCGTATTG
>NW_012105697.1:2063370-2065389 GCF_000951045.1 Mandrillus leucophaeus | reverse complement strand
AAAAAAAAAAAAAGAAAGAAATTCTCAACGGGACCCATTCAGGATTAAACAAGATTTTGTTGGGGGTTTGAAGAAACGCCCCAGACCTTCACAAACAAATTTTATTGGGGTCTGAAGGAACTCCCCAAGCCTCCGTGATTTAGTGGGAGACAAGATAAGGGTAATCACCCCAGCACCTGGACTTATCTAGTTTAAGTAAATTTACTGAGGTTCCAGAGGGAGGTCTTCAGGGCTCACACCTTAGTTATAGATTAAAAGAAGTTAATCACTTATGTCTTTAGAGGAACGCACACTTACATGTAGACATATAGCTTAGAAGGCATATAAGCTCTGGAAAACTTTATAATTTTTAGTTGGTCTGGTGATATTTCTTGGCCTTCACCCTGTAACCAGTTACAGAAATAAACTCAAGATCTTCTTTCCAGTTCATCTGTGTCTTGTTATTGGGCTATGAGAATAAGCAGCCCGGCCCCCAGTTTGGTTCAGGGACATACCCAAGAAATACGAAGTTTCCCTGGAAAGTAGCTTAGTGATATCCATGCTGATAAAGTTATAGATGTGATGTGTGCATATCTTGTGATGCAGCAATTCCTTTAAAAATATATATATACCCTGGTGGCCGGGCGCGGTGGCTCACGCCTGTAATCCCAGCACTTTGGGAGGCCAAGGCTGGCAGATCACAAGATCAGGAGATCGAGACCATCCTGGCTAACACGGTGAAACCTCGTCTCTACTAAAAATACAAAAAATTAGCTGGGCGAGGTGGCGGGCACCTGTAGACCCAGCTACTCAGGAGGCTGAGGCAGGAGAATGGCGTGAACCCGGGAGGCGGAGCTTCCAGTGAACCGAGATCGCGCCACTGCACTCCAGCCTGGGCGACAGCGAGACTCCATCTCAAAAAAACAAAACAAAACAAAAAACAAACGAAAAACAAAAAATAATCCCTGGCTGGGCGTGGTGGCTCACGCCTGTAATCCCAGCACTTTGGCAGGCAGAGGCGAGAGGATTGCATGAGCCCAGGCGTTCAAGACCAGGCTGGGTAACAAAGTGAGCCCCTCATCTCTACAAAAAACAACACCATAAATAAAAATATACGCTAGAGCAGGGGTTGGGAAACTTTTCCTGTGATTGCCCAGGTAGCAAATATATTCAGCTTTTCTGGCAGCGAATTTCCCGGCAATGACTCGGTCCTGCCACGGCAGTGGGGTAGCAGTCACAGACAATACGTCACAAGCACGGCCAGGCTCCAATCACACTGTATTTACCTAAACAAGCAGAAAAAGCTGGGTCTGGCCTCCTGGCTGTAGCTTGCTTACCTCTGCCCTGGAGAAACTCAGCCGTGGCTGAGGAGACCTGCACACTGCCCGTCGTGGTGAAGAACGGAACAGAACTTACATTACTCAAAATTTAAATGTCTCATCACATAAGGAGAGACCAACTTTTATTTCTCTATCCACACACTAGACCAGTATATGTCTAGGATGAACGTTAGCGCTACATATCCGTCTGCTGAAGACTCAGGCAGTCTTTCACGGAAAGACAGGAATCTGGAAGAGATTGTGGTTCCTTTTGGCAGAGCAGTTAAGGAACAAGAAGGCATTTCCCTTATGCAACAGAAGGACAATGTTCCCCCTCTCGCCAGGAGTCAGTCTAAATCTCCTCTCTCTTCTCATCATAGCCACTGGGGTCAAATTTTAGTTCGTCTTAGCTTCGACCAGACATGTGACCTAGGACAAGGTGCTTCCTACACCGCCAGTGCATCATGGAGTTGGAGGCAGAAATAATTCACATGAAGTAAGTGCTTGACATTGTGCCTGCCACATGGCAAATGCCACATAAATATCAACCGATATGAAGAAAGGAGTAGTCAGCGCTTTTTGCCACTTCTTAAGAAAAAGAAATCCATTATATTTGCCAAAATAAAGATCTTCCAGGGGAGTTTTGGTCGAGTGGAGGGGATGAGGAATTACTTGAGTAGTAACAGTTTGTATCTACTTAGCACTAAATGAAGGACTGGAC
>NW_012105697.1:2052354-2062330 GCF_000951045.1 Mandrillus leucophaeus | reverse complement strand
AGTGACTCGTGCCTATAATTCCAGTGCTTTAGGAGGCCAAGGTGGGAAGATTGCTTGAGGCCGGGAGTTGGAGATTAGCCTGGGTGACATAGAGAAACCTCATCTCTCCAAAAAATAAGAAAATTAGCCTGGCATGATGGTGCATACCTGCAATTCCAGATACCCAGGAGGCTGAGGTAGGAGAATGGTGTGAGCCCAGGAGGTTGAGATTGCAGTGAATCACGATCGTAGCACTGCACTCCTGGGCAACAGAGAGACGCTGTCTCAAAAAAAGAAGTAGGAGTGATAGATGAAGCAAAGTCCCATCTTTATGGGCACGCAGCACACAGGGAAGGAGGGTGAACCACGTATCTTTTTGCCCGGGATTCTCCCAGGTTTAGCACGAAAAGTCCTATATCCCAGGAACACCTTCAGTCCTGGCAGTAAAATAAAGCACTGGGTCCCAGAAATCTCCTTAATCCTAAACAAACGGGGACAGTTTGTAAAACAAACGTGTACCACCCTAGATACATGTTTATCTTAAAACAGAAGTACTGGCCGGGCATGGTGGCTCGCGCCTGTAATCCCAGCACTTTGGGAGGCTGAAGGGGGAGGATCAACTGAGGTCAGGAGTTCAAGACCAGCCTGGCCAACATGGGAAACCCCGTCTCTACTAAAAATGCCAAAATTAGCCGGGTGCAGTGGCAGGCATCTGTAATCCCAGCTACTCAGGAGGCTGAGGCAGGAGAATTGCTTGAACCTAGGAGGGGAGGTTGCAGTGAGCCGAGATCGCACCACTGCACTCTAGCCAGGGCAACAGAGTGAGACTCTGCCTCAAAAAACAAAACAAAACAACAGAAGTACTGTGCAAATTAGGCCAGGGAAGCGATCAGAAAGGTTTGCAGATTGACCCCTAAACACCCAGGAGACCTGTAGTCAAGTGCCCCAGGTAGGACGGGCTCCCCAAGGACAGAAGCACTTACTCAGAGCCAGGACGGGAGCCGGAGCTGAGCTTCCACACGTTCTTGAGGTTCAGGGTGACGGTCAGTTCCACCTCCTGCAAATGTTCACAGCGCTTCAGGCAAAAAGCAGACACTTGAACGTCTTTACTGTTGCCAATTTTCAAGACAGCTTTACGGTAACCATTTAGGGCTTGGCTTACAAAGGCTTCCTCCCGGATTTCACGCAGACAGTAGAATAACTGCGGGACCCCAGAGCACGGAGAAGGCGGCTCGCATTTCTGCAACAGAGGTATGACTTTCAGCAGCTTCCTCTTATTACTGAAAGACACCTTGCATCGGAACGACTGTTCCACGGCCGAAGCGCAGGTCCCGTTCAGAAAGCCGAATAAGAAAAGTCCCATGTGAGAGAGATAGCTCTTGCTTCCTCTGGGACTCGCTATCAGGCGCTGGATATTCACGTGGCTCAACACATGAAAATTTTGGAGTCTTTGTGGGAAACAGAGAACATAAAACAAGGCCGCAAAAAATTCCTGAAAAATCAGGAGGGTAAAGGTGTAGCGGTCCTCCTCACCTGCAATTCTTCGAAGAACACTCATGCCGAGGAAGGCGGTGACTCCCGTCTGATCCAACCTGGCTTCCTCAAGGTCTTCTTTACCAAACACCCATTGCCTGTGCCACATGCCGTCTGCGGCCAAGCGACACAGACCCTCCAGTTGCGCTTGGTGGATCTTTCTGGAAAAGTTCTCAGCTCTGGTGGGAAACAAGCTGGAAATATACCGGACGAACACAGAGGTGGCATTTGGACATGCCTGTGTGAGATTGTTTCCTCTCTCCATTTGCTGTTTCAGACCAGAGCAGACCATCCAGCAAACGACAGGGACCTGGCACATGGAAAAGAGAATGGTGTTTTCCATGGCGAAACTCAAGACTCGATCTGTCTCTGTGTGTCCAAAATACATCTGGAAATACTTGATTTTTTCCATCGTATTGAACCCCGGAAGGGTGATGAGAGAGGGACATTTCAACAAGGGCTTGCATGTCGGCCAAGAGGTACATCTTATCATGATCAGTAGCGTGGCCTCCGGAAGCATCCTTTTGCTCAGCAAACTGCTCAGTAGGACAGACCCGGGCAATTTCTGCCTCCAGTCTTCACTCAGGTCCTGCGGTCTGTTGATGAGGGTAGATGTGAGCTCCTCAAAACCATCCAACAGCAGCAGAAGTTGGTCTGGTTTGGACATAATCTTTGCCACAAGGTCCTGAGATCCGGGCCACTTGTGCTCAATCAGCTCGGAGAAGCTATGCTCCGTTGTCTGGTTCATCTCTTGGCAATGGAAGTAGAAAGCACACCAGGGCTTGTGGGCGTAGAACCTGTTACTGGCCCACTCCAACATCACCGTTTTAGCCAGGGCTGTTTTTCCAATCCCAGGAGCTCCCTGTATGACCACGGTCTTGGGCTGTCTACCCTGGGGTCTTTTGGGTAGAAGCAGACATGGTAAGTACTCCCTGTGCCTGTGTACATCTTGGTAAAAGAAATCGCTTTGGTTTCCAGGCCAAGTCATAAAGTCCCATGTGGGGAAACACTTGACTGTCACATTCAATTTGTACTGCCGTATTTTACCTAGATTTGTGAGACGGGAGGAATAAAGGGTATGGCATCAGAGTTAATCATGAGAACTAATAGAGCAATACGAAAACCAGTCTCCATATCTACTTGAAGCCCCGTGATGCCCTGGCATAAATGAAATAACCTTTCCTGATACTGTTGCATCCATTAGGAAGCAGCAATGAACAGAAAACTCAACTTCAAGTGGCTTAAACGAAACAAGGACTGCTTTCTACACGAGAAGTATGGCGGGTGTAAAGCTGTTGAAATTACATTCAGTGGCGCCATAGTTTCAGGTCCAGCAGCATCACGATTCTCTCAGCCCTTTCTTTGTATTTCTTGCCTCACAGATATAAGATAGCTGCTGTAGTGTTAGCTGTGTTATCTGCATTCAAACCAGAAATACTTGGGAGGGCTGGGTGCAGCAGCTCATACCTGTAATCCCAGCACTTTGGGAGGCTGAAGAGGGTGGATCACTTGGGGTCAGGAGTTCAAGACCAGCCTGGCCAAAATGGTGAAACCCTGTCTCTACTAAAAATACAAAAATTAGCCAGGTGTGGTGGTGCACACCTATAATCCCAGCTACTCAGGAGGTGGAGGCAGAAGAATTGCTTGAATCCAGGAGGCAGAGGTTGCAGTGAACCAAGATTGCGCCACTGCACTCCAGCACAGGTGACAGAGTGAGACTGTGTCTAAAAAAACAAAACAAACAAACAAACAAAAAACAAAAAAACAGGCCGGGCGCGGTGGCTCATGCCTGTAATCCCAGCACTTTGGGAGGCCAAGGTGGGCAGATCATGAAGTCAGAAGTTTGACACCAGCCTGACCAATGTCGTGAACCCTGTCTCTACTAAAAATACAAAAGTTAGCTGGGCGTGTAATCCCAGTTACTCAGGAGGCTAAGGCAGGATAATCACTTGAACCTGGGAGGTAGAAGGTTGCAGTGAGCTGAGATCACGCCACTGTACTCCAGCCTGGGCGACAGAGCGAGACTCTGTCAAAAGAAAGAAAGAAAGAAAGAAGGAAGGGAGGGAGGGAGGAAGGGAGGAAGGGAAGGAAGGAAAGGAAGGAAGGATTGTGTGTGTGTGTGTGTGTGTGGTTTTGTTTTGTTTTTTTGAGATGGAGTCTCATTCTATCACCCAGGAGTACAGTGGCACGATCTTACCTCACTGCAACCCTCCACCTCCCAGATTAAGCGATTCTCCTGACTCAGCCTCCTGAGTAGCTGGGATTACAGGTGCCCACCACCACGCCTGGCTAGTTTCTGTGTTTTTAGTAGAGATGAGGTTTCACCATGTTGGCCAGGCTGGTCTCAAACTCCTGACCTCAAGTGATCCACCCCCGCTCAGCCTCCCAAAGTGCTAGGATTGCAAGCGTGAGCCACTGCCTAGCCTGGTCTGGTTTGTGTCTGTTTTGTTTTTTCTTCAAGGTGGAGTCTCTCTCTGTCGCCCAGGCTGGAGTGCAGTGGCGCGATCTTGGCTCACCGCAACCTCCGCCTTCCAGGTTCAAGTGATTCTTCCACCTCAGCCTCCCAAGAAGCTGGGATTATAGGCGCCTGCCAGCACTCCCAGCTAATCTTTTTATTTTTAGTAGAGATGGGGTTTCCCCATGTTGGTCAGGCTGGTCTCAAACTCCTGACCTCAGGCGATCCGCCCTCCTCGGCCTCCCAAAGTGCTGGGATTACAGGCGCAAGCCACCTCGCCCTGTCTCTTTTTGCTTAAGTTCTGACTGCAGAAGAGACACCGGATATGGTAACTTACAATCTGCCTTGCCTTAGGAACTAAGTGGCTCATCCCAATCCATAGCCCATGTTTTCACCAGGGTCTGCTATGATGCAGGTACATACCAGATTCTCCTTCTTCCAGATTCACCTCTGTTTCTCCCACATTCAAGTCCTCTGGTTCCAAGGTAGGTAGAATGGCTGGAACAGAAAAAAGGAGCCTGTTTCACGGGAATGATGAGATCTTGGTAGCAGGGAAACAGCATGGAGCCAATGGCCTTTTTAGGACAGCGGCGGCCACACGTCTTAAGAGTCTCAGGATGAGTTCGTGTCCTTTGTAGGGACACGGATGCAGCTGGAAACCATCATTCTCAGCAAACGATCGCAAGAACAGAAAACCAAACACTGCATGTTCTCACTCACAGGTGGGAACTAACAATGAGATCACTTGGACTCGGAAAGGGGAACATCACACACCGGGGCCTATCATGGGAGGGGGAAAAGGGCAGGGATTGTGTTGGGAGTTATACCTGATGTAAATGACGAGTTGATGGGTGCTGACGAGTTGATGGGTGCAGCACACAAACATGGCGCAAGTATACATATGTAACAAATCTGCACATTACGCACATGTACCCTAGAACTGAAAGTATAATTAAAAAAAAAAAAAGAGTCTCACTGTCTCACCACCTCCGTTCAGGGAGAATAAAAATCACCTAGATATCTCTATCACAGGAATTTTAGGAAATGAGAAAAGGCGTTGTTGTGTGATGCACTAAGTAAGGTGTTCAATAACACGTTATAAATGGATAGCACAGCCAGACACTGAGGGAGAAATATAGAGAAATACACACATACTCATACACACATATGTGTCTGTAAAATATATGCACGGTTTAATATCTACATAGGTCTGTATCTATGCATCCAGTCGGCCCTTCGTATCCACGGGTTCTACGTCTGTGGAATCAACCAACTGAGGATGGAAAATAAATTAAAAACCCAATAAAAATACAACAATAAAATAATACAATTGAAAAACCAATACAAGGCTGGGCACTGTGGCTCACGCCTGTAATCCTAGCACTTCGGGAGGCTGAGGCAGGAAGATCGCTCGAGTCAAGGAGCTTGAGACCAGCTTGGGCAACATAGCAAGACCTCAACTCTACTAAAAAAAACAAAAAATAATTAGCCGGGCGTGGTGGCACACCTGTAGTCCCAGCTACTTGGGAGGCTGAGGCAGGAGGATCACTTGAGCCAAGGAGTTTGAGACCAGCTTGGGCAACATAGCAAGATCTCAACTCTACTAAAAAAATAAAAAATAATTAGCTGGGCACGGTGGCACACCTATAGTCCTAGCCACTCAGGAGGCTGAGGCAGGAGGATCGCTTGAGCTTAGGAGGTAAAGGCTCAAGTGAGCCATGATCATACCACTCCACTTCAACCTGGGAAATGGAGTAAGACCTTGTCTCATAAAGTAAAAAAGATCAATACAGGATAACAACTATTTACATAGCATTTACATTTTGTTAGGTATTATAAGTAATTTAGAGTGATTTTAAGTCTGCAGGAGGATGTGTACAGGTTCCATGCAAATACGATGCCATTTTATATAAAGGAGTTGAGCACCCATGAATTTGTTCAGTACCCTTGAGGGAGAGCCTGGAACCAATTCCCCATGGATACCAAGGAACTTCTAGTTTAATATCTATGTATGTGTGCACATATGTGTACACATGTATATCTATATACACGCATACACATATAGTCATTGATTCTTGTTACACCTGGTAGTTCTCGTCTATAAAATTCTTGTGAACACTGAATTTGCTAATATGGAACCATTGGTCCCAGGAAAATGCAGGGTTTGTTTCCTGCTCGTCTCTGGTTACAACATTTTCATCGACTGATCAATATAAAAACTTGTTTTACATGTGTTTTTGTTTAAAGACACCTTACTTAGTATGTATTGTTGATTATTAACACTGAGCTCATGGCCAAGCACACTGATAAATCCTGCCTAAAGGAAGCTCAGCTAACACATATGTTTTCTCCCTAAGGCACAGCGCAGCCTTCTTACCCCGAGGAACACAGAAAGGCACATCAGCACTAGTTTGGGTACCTTTTTTTTTTTTTTTTTTTTTTGAGACGAAATCTCACTCTGTGGCCCAGGCTGGAGTGCAGTGGTATGATCTCAGCTCACTGCAACCTCTGCCTCCTGGATTCAAGCAATTCTCTTGCCTCAGCCTCCCGAATAACTGGGATTACAGGCGTGCGCCACCATGCCCAGCTAATTTTTTTTTTTTTTTTGTACTTTTAGTAGAGACGGGGTTTCACCATGTTGGCTGGGCTGGTCCCGAACTCCTGACCTTAGGTGATCTGCCCACCTCTGCCTCCCAAAGTGCTGGGATTACAGGCATGAGCCACCGTGCCCGGCCTCTCTGTGTGTTTTCATCAGGTTTTAGTAAATATTAACATTTTTCTGTTTAACACTAAGATTTTCTCTACCACTGGGCCATGGAGTTTCCATCCCCTCTGATTTTCTTTTCTATTGACTCTCTCTCTTTTCCACACGATGAGCTATGTCCTCCCGTGTTAGGTCCCAACCTTAGCGTCACTTCCTCAAAGAGGACTTCCGGGGCTGCCTTATCAAAACAAAGATCCTTTTCACAATCAATTACTCTCTAGCCATCTAATTATTCGAGCAACTCTAACATGCTAGGTGCTGAGCCAGCTGCTGGGGTGCCAGTGGCTAAGGAGTCATTGGGCACCCAGTCTCCTGTTGTTTATGTTTAGAATTGTGGAGCTGACGTCTTCTCCATTCTTACTGATGAGACTGACTACTTGTAAGCTATTGGGAGAGGCGGGTTCAGAGCTCCTATCATGTTTCTGGATTGGTGTATTTTCTCTTTAATACAGTAGTCCTCCCTTCTCTGCAGGGTCTATGTTCCAAGATTCCCGGTGGATATCTGAAACTGTGGATAGTACTGAACCATGTAGACACTGATTTTTAAAAATACATACCTAGGCTGGGCGTAGTGGCTCACGCCTGTAATTCCAGCACTTTGGGAGGCCGAGGCAGGCAAATCACCTAAGGTCAGGAGTTCGAGACCAGCCCAGCCAACATGGTGAAACCCCGTCTCTACTAAAAATACAAAAATTAGCCAGGCATGGTGGTGTGCACCTGTAATCCCAGCTACTAGGGAGGCTGAGGCATGAGAATTGCTTGAACCCAGGAGGCGGAGGTTGCAGTGAGCTGAGATCGCACCACTGCACTCCAGCCTGGGTGACAGAATGAAGACTCCGTTTCAAAATAGAAAAAAAATACATACCTAGTTATGATAAAAGTTTAAATTATAAATTAGGTACAGTAAGAGATTAACAATAATAATGAAATAGAACAATTATAATACTATACTATCATAAGCAGTATGTAAATGTGGTCTCTCTCTGTCTCAGAATATCTCACTCTACTATACTCATCTATTTTTGACCATGATCGGCCATGGGTAACAAAATTCAGAAAGAAAAACCTTGGATAAGGGGACAACTGTAGTCCAGCTCTGCTTTATGCATATGGAAGATGAGCTTTTGGATTACAGCATCCTCCAGTGGGATTAACCCTTTGTTGCTGCAAAATGGCCCTTTAAAATCTTTAACCTTCTTGCTTTAAATATAGCACTGCTGACATCAGCATAGCCACACCAGCTTTCTTCTGTTTACTGTTTCCACGGCATACGCTTTTGCACTATTTTACTCCCTACTTCTCTATGTCTTCGTTTGACGTTCACCGCATATAAGCAGTATTCAGTTAAGTTTTTTTAAAAATATGCCCATATGGGCTGGGCGCAGTGGCTTACACCTGCAATCCCAGCACTTTGGGGGACCAAGGCAGGCGGATTACCTAAGGTCAGGAGTTCGAGACCATCCTGGCCAACATGGTGAAACCCCATCTCTACTAAATATACAAAAAAAAATTAGCCGAGTGTGGTGGTGGGCACCTGTAATCCCAGCTACTCTGGAGGCTGAGGCAGGAGAATCACCTGTATCTGGGAGGTAGAGTTTGCCATGAGCCGGGATTGTGCCATTGCACTTCAGCCTGGGTAAGAAGAGCGAAACTCTATCTCAAAAAAAAAAAAAAAAAAAATTAAATTAAAAGAAATGCCCATATGAGAGTCTTCGCCTTTGGGTTAGATCTAGTATCTTCCTCCACTATTTGCATTCTTGTTCAGATGGCCAATAAGCGATAGGGGTGGCGAGTAGAGTATTTAGCTGCCCAGCAGCCACGCCCACCCCGAGTTTATCCACCAGATCAACACTCACCATTTATCTCTCTGTGTACTAGAGCACACATTTTATCACGCTTCATAGCGGCAAAGATGTTTGAAGTCACATCCCAAGCTCGTCGTCCAGGGAAACGTTCTATCAAGAGATGAACCACCTCTGCCCAACTGGCTCTCTTGACCTGGTCCCAGGTGATAGGCGTGGTGCCAGCTCTGAGCTCATTCAGTAAGAACTGCTTGAACCATTGTAGCTCCTCGTTGCTCACATATCTCATGTACAGCATGACCCCATTTTCACAGGGGGAGCCGGGGTAGCAAGAGAATGTCCAGGGTGGATTACAAGAACTGTGAGTGGAGGAGGATGAAAAGGGAACGGGGGTGTCAGAGGGTGGATTCACATCACTCATCTTTAGTCAAGGCAGAGAACACCTCAGTGTCCACGATAAACACAACTGATCGGAAGAGAGAAACACGAGACCTGTGGAAACATAAAACAATAAAACAAGAAGATGAAAACACCACCCAAGAAGACAGATTAATGTAAGGCTTACTTGGCAGAGTATTCTGTGTGCCATGTACTCCCTTTACCTCCTTTCCTCAAAGATTCTCTGCCCTGTGGAAAAACTGAAGATGCATTGAATGTTTGGGATTAGTCCATTAGACTGATGGATTGTTTGTAGTTTTTATTCTCTATGCTTCCTTTTGGGGAAGAAGCAAGCAAAATATCAAAACCTTCACAAAAGGTTAGCACAGGTTACCTGTTCCTGTGTTAGTTTGCTAAGGAATAATGGTCTCCGACTCCATCTATGTTCCTGCAAACGACATGATCTCATTATTTTTTATGGCGGCATAGTATTCCATGGTGTTTATGTACCACATTTTCTTATCCAGTTTATCACTGATGGGCATTTAGGTTGATTCCATGTCTTTGCTATTGTGAATAGTGCTGCAATGAACACTTTTCACAATGAGATGACATCTCATTGTGGTTTTGATTTGCATTTCTCTAATACATGATCCATTTTTTAAGAATAAAAACTTTGTTGAATTTGAGATCACTTTTAATCTAATAGAGCCTTCTAACCAACCATATATTTTCTAGATTTTAGCTTCACTGAATTATTTTACCTGCTTCTCATTGTTCTTTTCGCTAAACCTTTTGTGAAGGCCTTTGGGAGGCCTTTTGCTAAACCTTTTGTGAAGACCTTTGGGAGGCCAAGGCAGGTGGGTCACCTGAAGTCAGGAGTTCCAGACCAGCCTGGCCAACATGGTGAAACCCTGCCTCTACTAAAAACACAAAAATTAGCTGGGTGTGATGGTGGGTACCTGTAATCCTAGCTACTCAGGAGGCTGAGGCAGGAGAATTGCTTGAACCCAGGAGGCTTGTAGTGAGTGGAGATTGCGTCACTGCACTCCAGCTGGGGTGACA
>NW_012105697.1:2047661-2051534 GCF_000951045.1 Mandrillus leucophaeus | reverse complement strand
TGCACTCCAGCCTGGGTGACAGAGCGAGACTCTGTCTCAAAACACAAAACAAAAACAAAAACTGCACCTCACAGATGCACTTGCACATGTGAGATGGTATCTGCACAGGCCAGTCTGTCTTAGGCTGTCTGGACTACCATAACAAATACCATACACTGGGTGGCTTAGTAACAACAGACATCGATTTCTCTCAGCTCTGGGGGCTGGAAGTCCAAGATCCAGGTGCTGGCAGATTTAGTATCTGGCGAGGGCGGCTTCCTGATTCATAGACAGCACCTTCTTGCTGTGTCGTCCTCACATGGAGGAAGGGGTGAGGGAGCTCGCTGGAGTCTCTTTCATAAGGGCTAGAATCCCAATCATGAGGGCTCTGGCCCCATGACTTAATCACCTCCCAAAGGCCCTGCCTTCTTCTACCATTACCTTGGTGGTTAGAGTTTCAGCCTGTGGATTTTGGGAAGGACGCAGACATTCAGTTCATAACACAGTCCTTCTGGATTCACTCACTGAAATATCCCAGTGTCAAATATTATGCTGTCTATTTTTGGCACTGGGGATATGTTGGTGAGCAAAAGACACACAAAAAATTGTCCTCATGCGGCTAACATTTCAGGGGAGGAAAAACTTTTCTCTCTCTCTCTTTATTGATCTTAGATTCATTGGCTGGAGCCTTGGATGTTATGCTCATGAAAGACAGATTCACAAAAGCATAGCAAACAGAAGTTTATTTATGTGTGCATGCCCATGGGAGCACACTATGATGTGATGGAAGATTATATGCACCATGGAAAAAAGAGCCAAGAGAGAGAACAGAAGTGAGAAATACCCTGCTGCAATTTGTAAAAGGTTGACGGAAGGGCTCACTGAAGCAAGGATGTCTGAGCAAAAGCTTGGAGGAGAGAAGGAGGTAAGAGGTCACGGAATGGGCTGTGTGGATATCAGATGAGTTCCAGATAGAAGGGCAAGGACCACGGCCCTGTGGCCAGGATGTGCCTGGAGCTGTTGAGAAACCGCAGGACCGGCATGAGTGGAGGTGAATGGGTGAGACGAAGACAGTGGAGATGATCCCAAGAGGTCACGCGGGACCTGATTGGACTGGTGTGGGATGGTTATAACTTTTAGAAGGATCTTTCTGGCTGGCTCTCCTACTGAGAATAAGGGTAGGGAGCTATAGACATAATCCTGGAAAGAAGAATCGTGACCTGTTGCACTAGTATGACAAATTTACCATGAATTTAGTGGCTTAAGACAACATAGTATTTTTTTTTTTTTTTTTTTTTTTTGAGACGGAGTCTCACCCTGTCACCCAGGTTGGAGTGCAGTAGTGCAATATCGACTCACTGTAAGCTCCGCCTCCCAGGTTCAAATGATTCTCCTGCCTCAGCCTCCTGAGTAGCTGGGATTACAGGTGTGCACCACCACGCCTGGCTAATTTTTGTATTTTTAGTAGAGACGGGATTTCACCATTTTGGCCAGGATGGTCTCGATCTCTCAACCTCGTGATCTGTCTGCCTCAGCCTCCCAAAGTGCTGGGATTTCAGGTGGGAGTCACTGCACCCGGCCGACAACACAGCATTTTTAAGATAAAACATTCAGTTATGGAGGCTAGAAGCCTGAAATGGGCTAAGATCACTGGACTAAAATCGAAGTGTTGGCAGGGCTGGTTCCTTCTGGAGGTTCTAGGGGGAGAATCTGTTTCCTGGCCTTCTCCAGCTTCTAGAAGCCTCATGCAGTCCTTGGATTTTTGCTCTTTCCTCCTTCTTCAAAGGTAGCAGTGGGACATCTTCTATCTCATTCCCTCTTCCATTTCTAGTACCCACGAACCAACCTCTCTTTATCCCTCCTCCCTGCCACCCTTGCCATAAATACATAGTTATTATGCATCAATAAAAAAAAAAAAAATCAGGCCGGGTGCAGTGGCTCACGCCAGTAATCCCAGCACTTTGGGAGGCCGAGGCAGATGGGTCACAAGCTCAGGAGTTTGAGACCAGCCTGGCCAACCTGGTGAAACCCCATCTCTACTAAAAATACAAAGATTAGGCAGGTGTGGTGGTGAGCGCCTATAATCCCAGCTACTTGGGAGGCTGAGGCAGCAGAATCGCTTGAACCCGGGAGGCAGAGGTTGCAGTGAGCTGAGATTGCGCCATTGCACTCCAGCCTGGGTGACAGAGTGAGACTCCGTCTCAAAAAAAAAAAAAAGATTTTCCTAAAGATGGAAATGCTGTGGGATGTCTGTATATCCAAGGGGGTAGAGAAGAGAAAAGCAGTGTTGGCAAGTGAGGAAATAACAGCAGGAGAAGGGGATAATTGAGGACACAGGCTGGGTCTGAAGCGCTCTTGGCAGGAAGAGGGTGGAGAGCCCACATCCAGATGCAGGTGGGTTTGTGGGTCTGAGCAAGGAGTTCCTGGCTTTTCAGAGAAATGAAGGATGGCAGACCCTTAAATATTCCAGTTTGGTGTACTGAGTTTTAAAAATTGGTACATGATAATGGTACATATTGACAGGAAAGGCAGGTGGGAGGGGCTGGATGAAGAGAGGTTGGTTAACGGGCACAAAAATACAATGGATAGAAGGAGTAAGTTCTAGCGTTTGATAGCACAGTAGCGTGACTATAGTTCATAATAATTTATTGTATATTTCAAATGGACTATTTTGAGCTGAAGATGCTTGAGAAGGAGCAGACACAAGAAAAATTCTCTGCCTTCCCTTGATTTGCCGAAAAGCAAGACATCAGTTTGTAAAGGTGCCCCCTTTCCCCTTCTCTACCGGGAAACACAGAAGTTTATCACCGGAGACAACTCCAGACACGTACAGCCCTGAGAAGGCACCAGAAGAATTTACACAACAAACCCTTATGAGCCAGCCCTCATCCTCCATTTTTTCCCCTACACATTTGCCTTCTCACAATTTACCATCCCAGGAATTTGAGGTCTTTCTCATCTGTCTTTTCGCTTTTCTAAGAATGTATTGTTCTGGCCACAGGTGCGATGGCTCACGCCTGTAATCCCAGCACTTTGGGAAACCGAGGCGGGTGGATCACCTCAGGTCAGGAGTTCGAGACCAACCTGGCCAACATGGCGAAACCCCACCTCCACTAGAAGTAGAAAAATTAGCTGGGTGTGGTGGTGGGCGCCTGTAATCCCAGCTACTCGGGAGGCTGAGACAGGAGAATCACTTGAACCTGGGAGGCAGAGGTTACAGTGAGCCTGGGCGACAGAGTGAAAGTGTCTCAAAAAAAAAAAAAAAGAATGTATTGTTCTTTTGTTAGCATGACAGATAAGCCTAAGTTCTAACCACGCCTTAGTGTTACTCATGTCTCTTATACACATCTAGATGTGTATAAGAGACAGGTGTTAGACAGGATGGTCTTGATCTCCTGACCTTGTGATCTGCCTGCCTCAGCCTGCCAAAGTGCTGGGATTACAGGCGTGAGCCACCGCTCCCGGCCGTTTATTGTGTTATAAAGTATTTTCTAATTAGCAAGTGCAAAACCATGCTGTTTAAGCTTCTGCTTAAAATTATATATATATAAAATAATGTATATAATATATAAAATGACTGATTCTATTTCCCATAAGCCGTGTGGTTTTAGTGCACAGTTGAATCTGCTGTGGTGAGTTTTCAGAATGCATATGTCACTTTATAGCAGAACTGACCGCCTATGAGATCTGTTGAAAATACTCATAATGTTTCCTGGTGCCTGTTATCAACCAGACATTGATTGATTGATTGATTGATTTTGAGATGGAGTTTCGCTCGTCACCCAAGCTGGAGTGCAATGGTGCGATCTTGGCTCTCTGCAACCTCTGCCTCCCGGATTCAAGGGATTCTCCCTGCCTCAGCCTCCTGAGTAGCTGGGATTACAGGCACTCACC
>NW_012105697.1:2046038-2047611 GCF_000951045.1 Mandrillus leucophaeus | reverse complement strand
GGCTAATTTTTTGTATTTTTAGTAGAGATGGAGTTTTACTGTGTTAGACAGGATGGTCTTGATCTCCTGACCTTGTGATCTGCCTGCCTCAGCCTGCCAAAGTGCTGGGATTACAGGCGTGAGCCACCGCGCCCGGCCGTTTATTGTGTTATAAAGTATTTTCTAATTAGCAAGTGCAAAACCATGCTGTTTAAGCTTCTGCTTAAAATTATATATATAAAATAACATATATAATATATAAAATCACTGATTCTATTTCCCATAAGCTGTGTGGTTTTAGTGCACAGTTGAATCTGCTGTGGTGAGTTTTCAGAATGCATATGTCACTTTATAGCAGAACTGACCGCCTATGAAATCTGTTGAAAATACTCATAATGTTTCCTGGTGCCTGTTATAAACCAGACATTCATTGATTGATTGATTGATTTTGAGATGGAGTTTCGCTCATCACCCAAGCTGGAGTGCAAGGGTGCGATCTTGGCTCTCTGCAACCTCTGCCTCCCGGATTCAAGGGATTCTCCCTGCCTCAGCCTCCTGAGTAGCTGGGATTACAGGCACTCACCACCACGCCTGGCTAATTTTTGTATTTTTAGTAGAGATGGGGTATTGAAAACCATGTTGGCCAGGCTGGTCTTGAACTCCTGACCTCAGGTGATCTGCCCGCCTCAGCCTCCCAAAATTATGGGATTACAGGCGTGAGCCACCGCGCCCGGCCATAAACCAGCTTAATGCTCTCTATGCATTTGTACTGACTCTTCACTAATATTATAAGAAGGAGGTCCTATTATTCGTATCTTACAGAGAAGGAAACTGAGACACAGACAGCTTAAGTAGATTTTCCAAGGTCACAGAGCTGGTGGAGCAGGAGAGCTGGGACGTGAGCCCAGGCAGCGTGTCTCCAAAGGCTCTGGGCTTGACCATGTACAGCTTCTCCTACCCCCAAATGAGTGAGTTCTAAGGAAGGAGAGTGGGCAATACTGAGTCTTCCGTATCAGAACCCCAGGTACTGGGCATTCTGAGTCATACAAGTTCGGGCTTTGTGTATCTTCTGGTGGGCAGGAGGATGGGATGGAGACTAGAACACCACTCCACCCTCTTTTTCCCTGTCCCTCTCATTTTTAAAGCCTTCAGATATTCTTGTTTGTAATAGGCAGATATAAAGCAGAAAACTAGGGAATGCGATTTAGAATTTTTTTTTTTTTACTGTCTTAATTTCTTTTTTTTTAAATATACTTTAAGTTCCGGGGTACATGTGCAGAATGTTCAGTTTTGTTATATAGGTATACACATGCCATTGTGGTTTGCTGCACCCATCAACCCATCATGTACATTAGGTATTTCTCCTAATACTATCCCTTCCCTAGCCCCCCACCCACTGACAGGCCCAGTGTGTGATGTTCCCCTCCCCGTGTCAATATGTTCTCACTGTCTAGCTCCCACTTATGAGTGAGAACATACGGTGTTTGGTTTTCTGTTCTTGTGTTAGTTTGCTGAGAATGATTTCCAGCTTCATCTATGTCCCTGCAAAGGACATGAACTCATCCTTTTTTATGGCTGCATAGTATTCCATGGT
>NW_012105697.1:2043459-2045988 GCF_000951045.1 Mandrillus leucophaeus | reverse complement strand
AAAAAAAAAAAAAGAATGTATTGTTCTTTTGTTAGCATGACAGATAAGCCTAAGTTCTAACCACGCCTTAGTGTTACTCATCGCTGAGTGCTCCCATGGGTATGCACACCTAAACTTGTTTGCTGTGCTTTTGTTCATCTGTCTTTCATGAAACTAATGCACAGGCTCCAGCCAATGAATCTAAGATCAATAAAGACAGAGAGAGGGAAAAGTATACTTCCATCCCTTACGGAAGTATATCAAGATCATCTACACATGAAATAAACCAGGCACAGAAAGATAGACATTGTATGTTCTCACATATTTTTGGGATCTAAAAATTAAAACAGGTCGGGCACAGTAGCTCAAGCCTGTAATCCCAGCACTTGGGGAGGCTGAGGTGGGCAGATCACTTGAGGTCAGGAGTTTGAGACCAGCCTGACCAACATGGCGAAACCCCATCCCTACAAAAAATACAAAAATTAGCCAGCTGTGATGGCAGCTACTCGGGAGGTTGAGACGTGAGAATTGCTTGAACCCGGGAGGTGGAGGTTGCAGTGAGCCGAGATCGCACCGCTGCACTCCAGCCTGGGTGACAGAGCGGGAATGTGTCTCTAAAAAATAAATATCAAAACAATTGAACTCATGGATATAGAGAGTAGAAGGATGGTGACCAGAGCCTGGGGAGGGTTGTGGGAGGTGGGGAGGAAAGTAGGGGATGGTTAATGGGCAAAAAAAAATTAGAAAGGATGAATAAGACCTTCTATTTGATAGCACAACATGGTGACTATAGTCTATAGTACTTTAATTATACATTGAAAATAACTAAAATGGTATAATTGGATTGTAACACAAAGGATAAATTTTTGAGGGGACGGATACCCCATTTCTCCATGATGTGGTAATTATGCATTGCATGCTTGTGTCAAAGTATCTCATGTACCCCATAAATATATACTTCTACTATGTACCCAGAAAAATTAAACATTAAAAAGCAGGCCGGGTGTGGTGGCTCACACCTGTAATCCCAGCCCTTTGGGAGGCCGAGGCAGGCGGATCACCTGAGGTCAGCAGGAGGAACTGTCATACTGTTCTCCATTTTCCATCCCCATCAACAGTGCACTAAAGTTTCATTTTTCTCCACATTCTTGCCAACACGGATTATTTTAAACATCGCTATTCTAATGGGTAAACATTTTTAAAAGATAAAAGTCTGTCATCTCCATCTGGTTCTGTGGTCGAGTGTTGATCACCCTAGAGTCCATGTAACTGTAAGTTTTGGTAAGAATTATATCCCATGAATCCTTTTCCGTCCATTTTACAAAGGAGAAAACGGAAGTTGAACTAAGTTAAGTAAATTCAGCCCAAGCTGTGAGTGTTGGAAACCAGCAGTTGGAACCTGACCAAATTCCTAAGCCGATGAGCCGAGCCGTGTGGGTGACTGACACCTGCGTTTACTGAGAAGGAATATTTGCAGAGGGGCAGTGTCAAAGTCAGTGCCGCTGAATCCTGCAGCTTTCTTCTCTGTGCCTGGCGATTTCTTCTTCACGTCTACAGCTATCTTGATTTTTTCCTGACTGCATCTGCCAGTGGCAACCCTGGACCTCTGGACACCTGGAGACCCCACGATGTCTCTTTCAGGTCTTAGAATTTTGCTAGAGCTATGAGTCTCCTGGCTCTCAGATCCTCAGAGCTGAAAGAAAACTTGGGAATTTAGGACTCCACTTTGGGGTCAGAAAAGCTGAGTTTCAGAGATGGGCAAGGATTTTCTGAATGAGAGCTGGTAATGTCTGCAGTTGAATCTCTAGCTCTCACTTGTGATTTTCAATATGGACCCACTGGGTGCGGCCAACTGGAGGGTCTAGCCATTGTAACTGTAAGGAAGTGGATGATGAGGAAAAGAGAAGAGAACAAAAAACAGAACTCACCCTGCAGAGAATTATTCTTGCTGGCTCCTTCCTGTCCAAAGCATCTCCCAAAGCAGACATCACCTGCTCTGCCCCACCCCCCAACCCTTATAGAGGCCGGGGAAGTCAGGCAATTGGCACCTTCTCTTCCCATTGGCGGAGGCTGGCTCACTAGAATTCCTCTGCGTTGCACCAATTGGAAGGCATTTAGCTCCCTTGGTTCAGAATGAATGGGCTGCAGGTCTTGATCCTACAGGTGCTTCCAATTTGTAAAGCCCTTGCCTCTTAGGTCTAGAAGAGCAAGCAACAGGAAGTTACATGTTTCGAGAGCTTCCCAGGCTCCTTAGAAGGCTAACACCGTGTTCAGTCCGAAAAAGCCACTTCCCATTTGGAAACATCGAGAGCCATTCATTGGCTCATCTTATTTACATGTTCATCTCTTCTACTTAGGATAGGATTGTATCGAGCAAAAGGAGGGTCTCAAGATCATCAGGGCCCAGTCTAGGGCCCACATACAATGGGCTGAGTCTCAGGGAGACCCAGAGACAGAGCTTGTGGGAAAAGGAAAACTCACCAGCAGAGTGCAAGGGAGGGGCGTTGGGAAGGACTGGCTTGAGGAATTTTCTTTAAAAAAAAAAAAAAA
>NW_012105697.1:2042898-2043409 GCF_000951045.1 Mandrillus leucophaeus | reverse complement strand
TATAGTAGAATGATTTATAATCCTTTGGGTATATACCCAGTAATGGGATTGCTGGGTCAAATGGTATTTCTAGTTCTAGACCCTTGAGGAATCACTACACTGTCTTCCACAATGGTTCAACTAATTTACACTCCCACCAACAGTGTAAAAGCGTTCCTATTTCTCCACATCCTCTCCAGCATCTGTTGTTTCCTGACTTAATGGTTGACATTCTAACTGGCATGAGATGGTATCTCAATGTGGTTTTGATTTGCATTTCTCTAATGACCAGTGATAATGAACTTTCTTTTCATATGTCTGTTGGCTGCATAAATGTCGTCTTTTGAAAAGTATCTGTTCATATAATTCGCCCACTTTTCGATGGGGTTGGTTGTGTTTTTCTTGTGAATTTAAGTTCTTTGTAGATTCTGGATATTATCCCTTTGTCACATGGATAGATTGCAAAAATTTTCTCCCATTCTGCAGATTGCCTGTACACTCTGATGACAGTTTCTTTTGCTGTGCAGAAGCT
>NW_012105697.1:2040021-2042848 GCF_000951045.1 Mandrillus leucophaeus | reverse complement strand
GGAGGTGGAGTTTGCAGTGAGTGGAGATGTCACCCCTGTACTCCAGCCTGGGTGGCAGAGTGACACTCTGTCTCAAAAAAAAAAAAAAGGCATGTAAACTTTCTGATATAAGTTGCAAATATATTTACCAGTTTATAGTTTGTCTTTTTACCTTGCTTAACACATCCTTTGTTATGAATGCTTAAAAAACATTTGTAATAAAATTTGTTTATTTTTTCTCTAATTGCTTTTGAATTTTAAATCTTAGCTAAGAAAGCTTTCCCCACCATCAAGTTTGAGAGGAATTCAATTGTTTTCTTCTGGTGCTTCTCAGGTTTTATTGATGCATTTAAATTTCTGATGTGCTTGAAAATTATTCTGTTGTATAGGAAACAGATCTAGCATCACCATGCTTATTAAAAATCAATTTCCCTCACTTATGAGTGCTGCAATATTTATCAAATTTGTATGTGTTAATAATTCGATTTCTGAATTTTCCATTCTTCCTTTGCTCAGTCTATTTGCACATGTGCCAATACTATATTTTAATCATAAAGGCCTCATGGTATATTTTAATATCTGCTAGGTTTAGTCCCTCTTCCTTACTCCTTTTCAGGATTTCCCAGGCCATTCCTACAAATTCGATTTGTCCAGTTGAATTTTATAATCAACTTCTGCACCTCCAGGTAAAAGCTTGACGTATTTGTATTAGAGAGAAGTGATATATTTATGAGGTGGAGCTTTCCATGCAAAAACGTGGTATTTATTTCTTTAAGGCTTAAGTCCACTTTTGGGTCTTGCAGACATGCATTTTATAGTTTTTCTTATGTCAGTTTTGGATATTAAGTTTTTAAGCAAGCATTTTATTTTCCATTTTTTTTTTGCTATAGTAAATAGGGGTGTTCTTTTCCACTGTTTTATTTTTGTTTGCATATTTGAAGTCTATTGATTTTTGATACTTATTTCATTACCTGCTGTATTACCAATTTCTCTTGTCATTAGGAGTTTTCTCATGCAGTCTTTTGCATTGTCCCGATAGGTAATCAAGTTTGCAAATATAGTTTTACCTGTTGCTTTTCAATTATTATACCTCTTGCTAATTGCTTTCCAATTACCAGTTTAAAGCCTATAACCTGAGCTTAAAACTAGCTAACACTGTTGATAGAATTGGTTGACATCTCCAGCAGAATGTTGAACAGCAGTGGAGTTACGACTATCCTTGTCTTGTTTCTGACTTCAGTGGAAAATCCTTTGTGTTCATGATGGAGTGGATGAAGGAGCATTTCTCCTGCATTTGGAAGAAGAAACAGTCCTGGAAGTGGCGGCAACGGTGATTTTAATGTCTCACGAACTCGTTCTCCCTTTCATCTTTCATTGCCCTGTGAGATCTCCCAGATGGTAGGAGGGGCAATCACAGGCATTACTCACATCTGTGGCTCTTTGCCGGCGTGGACGGCTCCCTTTACTTCAGGACAGTATGGTTTTTAATTAGAAACCCAGTTCTGCCTCCCAGTCTGAATAATCCTGTGATTAGCTAGACCTGGAGGAGAAAAGCCAGAGCTCGTACGTCGCAGCTGAGTCTTGGCTTCTCAACTGATCCCGAGTTGTGCTGGGGAAAGGGAGCGGGAAGAGAGCTATAAACCAGGAGGCCCTGAGACACAGCTAAGAGGAGGAAGACGGACCCAAGGGCTGGTCACAGGTGAGGACGGGGTGGCGGTGACTACTTCCATGGGGGTTTCCCGAGTCAGAGCCTCTGGAAACTCGTATGCGATTCAAAGTCCGTTTGGTAAGAGATGTCTCCTCTCTCTGCTCTAAGGTTTCGTCTTTCTCTGGGACCTTTCCCTCCACTGTATTCTGCTGGTGTTTTCTTACTCAGGAGCAGGAATTGATTGCACACGCTTCCGTCTTCAGTTGGAAGCTTTCCACCTCCTCAACCAAGGGGATTCCGCAGTCGTGTGAGACTTTCTAGCTGAATTTCTCTGTTCCTATATATTTTTTCCCCTCCAGCGTTTTTGCACTTGCTGTTTTCACTGACCGCTCTACCGCCTAATCCTCTTCCCGCCCTCCTTGGCTCATTCTGATGCATGCTTCAAGTTTGGAGGAATTTCCTTTCAAGTCCCACGTACCTGGTCTCCTTGCTGTGTAACTTCATGGCGCCATGTGGGTCTCACGCCCAACGTGCTTCATCCTAATTACAGTCGACCCTCTTTGTTTGTGGATTCCATGTCTGTGAAATTCATCTACTCTAAGATCTGGCAACCCCCAAATCAATATTTGCAGAGCTTTCCAAGTCATTCGGACATGCACAGAGCCAGGGAAAATTCGAGCTGAGGTCAGAGAAGGCAGTGCTGGCGGGCTACTTAGGGCCCTGTTTTTGCATTTTTGGGCTTTTCGTTGGTGACTTTGCTGTCTAAATGCCCCCTTGTGTAATGTGGAAGTTCCGTATGGTGCTCTACACACAAGAAGGGATGTGAGTTCTGAAGACAATGCATGTGTTAGATGAGCTTCATTCAGGCATGAGCTATAGTGTTGGTGGCAGTGGGCTCAGTGTTAATGAATCGACAATATGTATTCAGTTGGGTGTCCTTAAACAGAGACAGGTATAAAACAAGGTTACGTATTGACTAGTGGATGAAGATGTGACCAGAGGCTCACGGGAACCTAACCCTATAATCTTGGAGGAGTTGTTGATGGCTGATGTGATACCTCAGTTCTTGTCTCCTTGGTTTAAAAATTTAAACAAGAGACATATGAGAAAAGAAGTGCAGCATGGAGTAACTTTTTTTTTTTTCTTTTTCAAGACAGTCTGGCTCTTGTCGCTCAGGCTGGAGTGCAGTGGCGCCATCTC
>NW_012105697.1:2038016-2039971 GCF_000951045.1 Mandrillus leucophaeus | reverse complement strand
ATGCCAAACTCCTGACCTCATGGTCTGCCTGCCTCAGCCTCTCAAAGTGCTGGGAGTACAGGTGTGAGCCAACGTGCTGGGCTGGTTTTTACCTTTTATACTTAAATCTATTCTCTCCTTTGGGTTGATTTTTTTTTTTTCTCCTGTATAAGGTGTAAAGTTTAGGTTGCCATCCCTTTTCTTTTCTTTATTTTTTCCATGTATAGATATCCATTGGCTCCAGCACTGTTTGTTGAAAAGAACTTCTCTATTGAATTGCTTCTGCAACTTTGTCAAAAATCATTTGGCCATGCCTGGGTAGAATTCATACTTTTCAAAGTTATTTCGTTATATACATAAACACTTAAACGTTTAAAAGTACTCTATATTCTTCCTGCATTGCATTTTTAATTATGTAGGAATCACTTCCCACTAAAGCATTTTTTGGGGGCAACCTTGAAGACAAGGCCAGACTTTCCCCCACCATCCTCCACATTGGCAGTGAGGTTTAACACATGCAATGGGAACAGGGACCACACTGACTTAAGTGCATATTTATGTGTAAACGACCCATACTTCCCTCCATTCAGGGGTGGCTAGGATTAGAATAAAGACCCTACTAAGTAAATCGATGGGACCTGGGGGAGTAATGTTGGGTGTAGGAAGAATAGGCTGGTGATCTAAAAACATGCTCCTCTGGCATTTAAAACATACTCAGATAAGTGCACCTCACCAGAGAATGGAGGAATACCTAGGCCTGGTGAGGGACCAGTGGAACTTCCATACACCTGCTCTTTGCTATTTCTTCATGTCCTTGCAAAGTTCCCTAAGCATTAGGGAGAATAAACAAAAACTTACTAATTTTTAACCTTTGTTTTCTCTTTGAAGCGATGTACTGGTCCTGCTAGGCTGTTCATCTAGAACAGCGTGGCTCTTATGATAGGTGGTCCCTGCTAAATCTAGAGTCTGTATGTATTAAGATCCAGATGGTGATGCCTGATCCTTGACAGTAAAGCTATCACCTGGAAGGCTCACAGCGTTGGATTCGTTTGCAACAGAGGAAATGCCAAATGTCAGACAGTTGGCTTTTGGATAAACCAGAGCCAGCAACGGGGGAAAATCGTCTACTTTTCTTCTGCTTGGGTTATGCCTAGGAAAAGGTTCCCACTTGGGTTCCCTGCTTCTAGGAGGTTTAGAATTCAGGACAGATTTCAGCTTGAATATATGGACATAGGACTCAGACTCCATAGGTAGGGTTTGTAGAGCTTCAGAGAGCTGGGATTCTTTGGCCTAGGCGACCATGGTTAGAGAATGGTGGATTCTTGTTCTCTGAAGGAACATGGAACATCTGGAGGAAGCACAGGACTCAGCTTGCTAACCAGAACAAGCCATGTAAACAGTGACAGTCAATGGAGTTGTGAATATTAGAGCCATGTCTCTTTAGATGCAAATCCCTTATAAGGTATTGGCCCATAGCAACTATGTACTACACAGTAAAATGAGTTTGGCCACTGAGTCATAGATGAAGTCTTCTAGCTCACGAGGAAGGGGACATTCAGAGTGGTGATGGTGCAGCAAATTGAGGGACTTGGTTTGAACCCAATTCTTGGTGCTTTTATTCCTATGGTATTTTATTCCAAAGATATTAGAGCGGCCTCTCTGTGTGGGGGACTGTCCTACACATTTGGGATGAATCCATGAACAGACTAGCCATCTCCCTAGACGGGCAATAGACATAATACATAAATCACATGGTATGTTGAAATGTGACAAGTGCAAATGTGGAGGATAAGGCAGATGGGGAGAGGCTAAGGTATGTGATTAAAGATATAGGTGGTAGTCATAATCAGGCTTATCAGGCACCATTGTGGAAGTGAGATTTGAGCAGAGCCTTCAGAATGAACTAAGCAGATGTCTGGGGATCCAGGCAGCGGGGAGGGCTGGAGCCAAGGACCTGAGGCAGGAATGTGCTTAGC
>NW_012105697.1:2037464-2037966 GCF_000951045.1 Mandrillus leucophaeus | reverse complement strand
TCCCATTTTTAGACCATATAGGGTACTTCCTGATGTTGCCACAGCATTCATAAACTGTCATGGTGCTGGTGGGAGTGTAGCAGTGAGGACGACCAGAGGCCACGAACTGTCATGGTGCTGGTGGGAGTGTAGCAGTGAGGACGACCAGAGGCGACGAACTGTCATGGTGCTAGTGGGAGTGTAGCAGGGAGGATGACCAGAGGCCACGAACTGTCACAGTGCTGGTGGAAGTGTAGCAGTGAGGACAACCAGAGGTCCCTATCGTGGGCATCTTGACTTTGGTGGGATTTGGCGGCTTTTTTACCGCAACCTGTTGTATCAGCAAGGTCTTTATGACCTGTATTTTTTGCTGTCCTCCTATCTCATCCTGTGACTTAGAATGCCTTAAATATCTGGGAATGCAGCCCAGGAGGTCTCAGCCTCAGTTTACCCAGCTCCTTTTCAAGATGGAGTTGCTCTGGTTCACATGCCTCTGACAACAGGGACCATCGGTGCATGCCAG
>NW_012105697.1:2035784-2037414 GCF_000951045.1 Mandrillus leucophaeus | reverse complement strand
AGAGGAATTTGCACAGAGAATGCTCTCAAAGGAAGAACTTTCTTTCTTGTTGCTGAGTTTTAAAAATATAAACTTAGTTTTTGGATACATAGTAGGTGTATATATTTATGGGGTATATGAGGTACTTTGAAACTGGCATGCATTGGGTAATAGTCACAGGGGTAAATGGAGTGTCCATCACCTCAAACATTTATCCTGTTTCTTGTCACTAATTTTTTTTTAATTTAAACTTAAATTTTAAAAATTCTGCATGCATAGTAGGTATATATATGGGGTATATGAGATATTTTGATACTGGTATGCATTGCATAATAGTCACAGGGGTAAATGGAGTGTCCATTACCTCAAGCATTTATCCTGTTTCTTGTCACTGATTTTTATTTTTTAATTCAAGCTTAAATTTTAAAAATTCTGGATGCATAGCAGGTATATATATTTACGGGGTATATGAGATATTTTGATACTGGCATGCATTGGGTAATAGTCACAGGGGTAAATGGAGTGTCCATCACCTCAAGCATTTATCCTGTTTCTTGTCACTGATTTTTTTAAAATTTAAACTTACATTTTAAAAATTCTGGATACATAGTAGGTGTATCTATTTATGGGGTACGTGAGATACTGGGATAGAGGCCAGCGATGCCTCATAACCACATCAGGGTAGATGGGGTGTCCCTCCCCTCAAGCGTTTCTCCTTTGTTTCTTGTTGCTGATTCTGAATGGCAGCATCAACTTCCTGCCTGAAGGCTGCAGGGCCGGGCGGGGCACATCAGAGGAGCCCCATTTCCCTGGTCCTTGTCTGGTTCCTACTTGGCCTTCTAAAGGCATGGGTCATGTGGAAGATACCCCTCAAGCAGGAGAAAGCTCTGGGCCACATCCACCTCACCAGTCACGCAGGGGATGATAAAAGCCCGGCAGGTGGATTGGGTGGTTCTTAGTGTCCCGTTAGCCCCATCATCTAGGAAACTGTACCATGAGTATCTCTGTACTTGACCAGTGCTGTGGGATATGCATTTGAGAGTGAGTTTGCGGACACACATGTGTGTACAGGGACCCATGTACTGTCTTTTAGGGATTATTGGCTTAAGGGCTCAGGTTCTAGAGTCAGGATGCCTGGATTCAAAGGCTAGTTCCAGCTGATGAACGGTAACCTTGGACAAATGATCTTACCACGGGGCCGCAATTCTTTCTTAAACTGGGTTCACTGTTCCAACCTCTACATTTCTAGGGTGAAATGCTTAGAAGGCATTGGGCACAGAGAAGGAACTCCCATGTTAGTTGATCTTTGGGGTGGTTTTTTATCTGATAGCGTCACTTGCCCTGGTGGTTTATGGGTGATTGTTTAAGCATGGTGCCTCGCCAGCAGTATCAGAGCTGGGAGAGCGTCACCTCACTACACACACACCCTCCACCCCACCCAAGGATATGTCTGCAAATTTGCAGTGGAAGAATCTATTTCTTCCACTGGTGGATCAGATGGTTCTTAGTGCCCTGTACACTGGCTTCCATAGGTGTACAAATGGAAGTCAGAATTGGGATTATTTTTAAAGGAATTAGACTTTATTTCATAGCCAAAAAAGAATAATCAAAGGCAAATGTGTCATAGTTTTTACCTTTTTTTTTTTTTTTT
>NW_012105697.1:2029198-2031005 GCF_000951045.1 Mandrillus leucophaeus | reverse complement strand
TCTGGTTGGTGTAGGAGAGAAAGGAAACTCTGGGCAGAGTATGAGTCTTTTTGACCGGGATGTTTTGAAGGCCTATCACAGGATAGAGAAGGGCTCAGAAACTTTCCTGGACAGTTCTTTTTTAGCATTTAGGGAGTTGTCTTAGTCTGTTCCTGCTGCCATAACAAAATATCTTAGACTGGGTAATTTATAAAGAACAGAAATTGATTTCTTGCCATTCTAGAGGCTGGGAGGTCCAGGGTTGAAGTGCCAGCGGATTCAGTGTCTGAAGGCCTGCTGTCTGCTTCGTAAATGGCACCTCTTGCTGTATCCCCACACGGTGAAGGAAAGGAAGGGCAAAACGAGATGCGGTGGCTCCATTCAACCTCTGGAGTAAGGTCCCAACTCCCATTCATGTAGCTTCCTCCATCATGACTGCCTCTTAAAGATTCTACCTCTTAATAATATCGCATTCATGGTTAGGTTTCAACTATAAAATTTGAGGGACACAAACATTTAGACTGTAGCAGGAGTGACACATTGAGGATTAAGGTTTTGGTTAGATCAGGTGGCTTCTCTGTTCTGGCTTGTTTGCTCAGCTCCTTCCTGTCCAGAGGCAGGCATTTGAACTACAATGAATGTTTTGCTTAGGCCAGTTACAAAGTGGCTTTCACACTCTCACAAGTAACATGTGGGAGTTCCAGTTGCTCCCCATCTTTGACAACATTTGATAATATCAGCCCTAATCATTTCAGTCACTTCACGTAGGTGTAGTATTATCTTCTTTTTTTTTTTTTTTTGAGATGGAGTCTTGCTCTGTTACCTAGGCTGGAGTGCAATGGTGTAATCTCAGCTCGCTGCAAGCTCTGCCTCCTGGGCTCAAGCAATTCTCCTGCCTCAGCCTCCCAAGTAGCTGGGATTATAGCTGTGAACCACCAGGCCTGGCTAAATTTTTGCGCTTCTAGTACACACAAGGTTTCACCATGTTGGCCAGGGTGGTCTCAAACTCCTGATCTCAGGTGATCTGCCCACCTCGGGTTCCCAAAGTGCTGAGATTACAGGTATAAGTCACCGTGCCTGGCCTGGGTGTAGTAGTATCTTACTGTGGTTTTAATTTAAATTTTCCAATGAGTCATGCGTTTTGGCCATTTGGATAACCTCATTTCTGAGGTGCCTGACGCAGCATTCTTCCCATTTACAAAAACGGAAGTGTCTTTACTGCATTTGTTGGGTATATTATTCTAATTGTTCAACCAATTAGGTCAGATTGGTTAATTATGTGGTTCAGATATTCTGTATCTTGATCATTTTCTTTCTGTGTGTTCCTCCAGTTATTGAGATGTCTGTTTAAATCTTCAACTAATCAATCTTTTAACTGTATTTTTGTGTTATGTATTTTGAAGCTGTACTGTTGGGTACATACAGATTAGCCTTACTGTATCTTCATATGGGAATGATCTTATAAAATGTTCTCTATATTTAATGATTAATTTTGCCTTAAAATCTACTCTGAACGTGATACAACTGTACCTACTTTTCTTCAGGTTAGGGTTTTTATACTATATCTTTTTTCATTATTTTAAATGTTTTATGCTCTTATATTTAAAGTATGCCTTTTTGTATCTAATCTAGTTTAACAGATATTCTTCAATTAAAATATTTAGTCCATTCACACTTGTGTAATTGACTCATTTTAGTTTCAGCACACCATCTTATTTGTTTTCTATTTGTTCCGTTTGTCTCCCGTTCTCTTATTTCTCTTATCTTGGTTTAAATTTAAGTTCAGGGGTAGATGTGCAGGTTTGTTACATAGGTAAACTTTTGTCAT
>NW_012105697.1:2028594-2029148 GCF_000951045.1 Mandrillus leucophaeus | reverse complement strand
AGGAGGTCTCAGCCTCAGTTTACCCAGCTCCTTTTCAAGATGGAGTTGCTCTGGTTCACATGCCTCTGACAACAGGGACCATCGGTGCATGCCAGCACTCATGGCTAATTTTTTGTAGAGACAGGAATATCACTATGTTAAACAGCCCGGGCTGGTCTTGAACTTCTGGCCTCAAGGGATCTCTTGCCTCAGCCTTCCAAAGGGCTGGGATTACAGGCACATGCCATCAAGTCTGGGCTATGTATGAGTTTTATATTCACAAAGGGTATGATGATGTGTCTTCAGACATCAGCAGAGAGAAAAATCAAAGGTAAAATAGTTTTCATTAGGTTTACAGGAAATAGCCAAGAGTGTGTTGTCAAACTTTGAGGATTTTCGGCCATCTCATAAGTACGTAATGAGACTTCCATATAATTTTGAACTTGCATTTATCTTATTATATAGGAGATTCAGCATGTTTTCAGATGGTCAAGAGTCATTGGCATTTCTTTGTTTACAAACAATTATTAATTTCTCCATTTCATTTTGGTAATTTTTCAAAGCTCTTATAGACA
>NW_012105697.1:2025835-2028544 GCF_000951045.1 Mandrillus leucophaeus | reverse complement strand
TATGTGATTAAAGATATAGGTGGTAGTCATAATCAGGCTTATCAGGCACCATTGTGGAAGTGAGATTTGAGCAGAGCCTTCAGAATGAACTAAGCAGATGTCTGGGGATCCAGGCAGCGGGGAGGGCTGGAGCCAAGGACCTGAGGCAGGAATGTGCTTAGCGTGTGCTGTGGACTTTCCAGAGTGCACACTGCATCTTCAGTTGGGCTAATGGAGCTTGAGAAAACTGGAGGAATCAGACCTTCAACTTCCACTTTGTCATAGAAGGAGTTGGTTCTACTGAGAGCCTCCATTATGGCTGGTCCATTTTCAGTCTGGGTTATTTTCACATGTCATCATCACTGTTTGTTTCAGAGAATGTGCAGACCCAGGAGCTCCAAGGTCCAACCCAAGAAGACGTAGAGATGCTCGAAGCAGCAGCAGGTGTGTACACTACTTTAAGTTGATCACGGACAGGTTGCTTGATGGAGTACTCGTTTCACTGGTCCACATCCGCTGCCTACTCTGAAATTTCTTGAGTTTATAGTGCATAAAAAATTAAAAACTTTCCAACTAATTCTTTCAGTATTGCTTATTAAATAATAACTTACTGTAAACTGGGCATACTGATTGCTCCAGTCTCTTCAATCCCATTTGCCATAGAAAAAGTTGGTTCCACTGGGGGCTTCTGTTATTGCTGGCCCATTTTCAGTCTGGGGTACTTTCATATCTCATCATCCCTGTTGATTTCAGGGAACGTGCAGACCCAGGGATGCCAAGATCCAAACCAGGAAGAACCAGAGGAGCTAGAAGAAGAAACAGGTGTATATACTACTTTATGTCAGTAATCAACAGGTTGCTTGATGGAGTACTCGTTTCATTGGTACACATTTGCTGCCTACGCTGAAATTTCTTGAATTTATAGTACATAAAAAAATTAAAAACTCTTTCCATCTAGTTCTTCCAGTATTTCTTATTAAATGATAACTTACAGTCAGGCACGAAGGCTCATCATGCCTGTAATCCCAGCACCTTGGGAGGCCGAGGCAGGCGGATCATTTGAGGTGAAGAGTTCGAGACCAGCCTGGCCAACATGGTGAAACCCCATCTCTACTAAAAATACAAAAATTAGCAGGCATGGTGGGTGCCTGTAATCTCAGCTACTCGGGAGGCTGAGGCAGGAAAATCACTTGAACCTGGAAGGTGGAGATTGCAGTGAGCCGAGATTGCACCACTGCACTCCAGCCTGGGCGACAGAGTGAGACTCTGTCTCAAAAAATAAATAAAAAATATAAACTAGGCATTCTGATTCTTCCAGTCACTTCAATCCCATTTGCCATAGAAAAAGGTGGTTCCACTGGGGACTTCTGTTCCTGCTGGCCTATTTTCAGTCTGGGGTACTTTCATATCTCATCATCACCGTTTATTTCAGGGAACATGCAGACCCAGGGATGCCAAGATCCAAACCAAGAAGAACCAGAGGAACTAGAAGAAGAAACAGGTGTGTACATTACTTTGTCGATAATTGACAGGTTGCTTGATGGAGCACTCGTTTCATTGGTCCACGTTTGCTGCCTACACTGAAATTTCTTGAATTTATGGTACATAAAAAATTTTAAGCTCTTTCCATCTAGTTCTTCCAGTATTTATTAAATAATAACTTATGGCTGGGCAGAGTGGCTCATGTGTATAATCCTAGCACTTTGGGAGGCCAAGGTGGGCAGGTCACCTGAGGTCAGGAGTTCAAGACCAGCCTGGCCAACATGGTGAAACCCCATCTCTACTAAAAATAAAAAAATCAGCCGGGCCTGGTGGTGTGTGCCTGTAATCCCAGCTATTTAGGAGGCTGAGGCAGGAGAATCTCTTGAACTCGGGAGGCAAAGGTTGCAGTGAGCCAAGATGGTACCACTGCACTCTAGCGTGGGTGACAGAGCAAGACTCCATCTCTTAAATAAATATAAACTGTGCATTCCGATTCCTCCAGTCTCTTCACTTTCAAGTTTGCCATAGAAAGAGTTGGTTCTACTGAGAGCCTTTATCATTGTGGCCCATTTTCAGTCTGGGGTATTTTCATATCTCATCATCACTGTTTATTTCAGGGAATGTACAGGTCCAGGGATGCCAAGATCTAAACCAAGAAGAACCAGAGATGCTAGAAGAAGCAGGTGTGTACACTACTTTATGTTGGTAATGGACAGGTTGCTCGATGAGCACTGGTTTCACTAGGTCCAGAGTAGAGTTGCCTCCTACTGACATTTTCTTCAATTTATGGTATGCAAGAAATTAAAAGCTCTTCCCAACTACTTCTTCCAGTGCAATTTATTGAAAAATGCCGGGTCTAATCCACAGACCCTGGCCGAATGATGGATGAAAAAATGTACTCAGACACAGATATCCAGCAAAAGAGCAGGCTAGGGGACCGGGCTGCCCAGACACGGAGGAGGGTGCTATAAAGAGTTAGCAGCTGTGGCCCTGACAAGATGGCATTGCGGGCATTTATTTAGAACAGATTTAATGACAAAGGCCTTGAGTCAACACACTTGTGGGCAATTCACATGGTCATGCCCCACCCCTGCATGTGGGTGATGAAAGGCCATGTTTCTGGAGACATGATAAACAAGCTATTAAGATAAACTCCCCTGCATTCTTTTGTACCTACTTCTTACCCTTTGTCCCGGGGTAAGAACCACTGCCTTCAACTTATTCTTAGCTGAAGCTTTGCGACCCCCC
>NW_012105697.1:2023583-2025785 GCF_000951045.1 Mandrillus leucophaeus | reverse complement strand
TGTATTTTTAGTAGAGACGGGGTTTCACCATGTTGGCCAGGCTGGTCTCAAACTCCTGACCTCACGTGATCTGCCCACCTTGGCCTCCCAAAGCGCTGGGATTACAGGCATAAGCCACTGTGCCTGGCCCCCTTGCTCAGCTTCTACTCGGTGTTTGATGATGCCTTAATGCCATATGAATCTCAAATAAGCTTTTTCCCTGGTCTTTACCCTCCCTGCTAATACCTGAAAGGGTTTTTTCCATGATGTTTCAAGTTTTCCTCTGTGTGCCCTTCCCCCATCTTTTCTCCAACAGTTTCTGGAGTAGTCCATTGAATTTGGGCTGCCAGGGTAGGTCCTAACATACATCTCTTCTGGAGATTTCTCTTTGGGAGACATGGGGGCGGGTCACACACCAGTAGCTTCAAGCATAATGTTTTGGGCCAGGGACCGTGGTTCATGCCTATAATCCCAGCACTTTGGGAGGCCAAGGCCTGTGGGATCACCTAAGGTCAGGAGTTCGAGACCAGCCTCGCCAACATGGTGAAACCCTGTCTCTAGTAAAAATACAAAATTAGCTGGATATGGTGGTGTGCACCTGTACTCCTAGCTACTCCGGAGGCTGAGGCAAGAGAATCATTTGAACCTGGGAGGCAAAGACTGCAGTGAGCCGAGATGGAGCCATTGCACTCTGGGCAACGAGAGCAAAACTCCATCTCAAAAAAATAAAGTCTTTTGTTCTGCTGTCTTTCTGTTGCCTTCAATGCTACCTGGTATTTTGAGATGACCCAGCACACATGCCGGACCAGGTTCTACAGGGGAATAGCGGCAGATCCATCTCAATCACCGTTAGCTGCCTGGTGGCCAACATTGTAATGGGCAGAACTCAGCCTTGACTTCTGTTTTCTCTCTTTGTTACCCCTTCTCCCTGATTAGTTCCCCGTTCCCATCTCTCAAATGTCTTTGATCTTTACTATGACTAATTCACTTCAATATTCTTTTTATCCACATTTCAGGTGAACCCTCTAAATGTGAGTTGGTAAGTACTATGAGGAACCTGTAACTTTTCTAGGACAGCTGTCACTGTTTTAGTAAGGCAGATAAATCAGGTGCTGATGGCATCCTTCCTTCTGGGATGGGATGAAAGCGAGTGATCTCAAGTCTAGATAAGGTTGCCAGAAAAAATACCCAGTTGAGTCAGAATTTCGGATAAACAATAAATTCTTATTGGTGTGTGTATGTTCCAAATAACACTCTTGTGTATCCAAAATTAAAATTGAACTGGAATCAGCACCCTATGGAATTGCATTTAAGAAAACAACAAATAACTTTAAGTATATCCTAAATATCATTCATTGTTCACCAGAAATTCGAATTTAACTCAGCATCTTGTATTTTTGCTGGTCAAATCCGGAAACCCTAGTCAATGTTTACCACCACCATTTCCTGCCTTCCTTTATTCTTGCCTTGAGTTTTCTCGGGTGGGAAACAAGACATTAAGAGCTAGGTTCAGGGTGGGAAACGACATTAACAGCTAGGTTCAGCACAATTAATTGATCCTTAGTTTACCAGAAGGAGGAGTTTGTATTTTCAGAATATTACTGGTTTTCTTATAGAAACAAGTGCTTGCGTTTTAAGTGAAAAGATGTTTGTATTTATAAATCTTTTCCCTTCTCCCCCTTCCCCCAATCACTGAAACAACCAAGGGCCGGGTGCGGTGGCTCACGCCTGTAATCTCAACACTTTGGGAGGCCAAGGCCGGTGGATCACCTGAGGTCAGGAGTTTGAGACCAGCCTGGCCAACATGGCAAAACCCCGTCTTTGCTAAAAAGACAAAAATTAGCCAGGTGTGGTGGCACATGCCTGTAATCCCAGCTACTTGAGAGGCTGAGGCAGAAGAATTGCTTGAACCTGGGAGGCAGAGGTTGCAGTGAGCTGAGATTGTGCCACTGGGTGACAGAGTGAGACTCCCTCTGAAAAAACAAACCAAAAAAACAAACTACCTCGGTCTTGGGGACAGTGCTTGTCTTGGGTGTTGCTCTCTGGTTGGTGTAGGAGAGAAAGGAAACTCTGGGCAGAGTATGAGTCTTTTTGACCGGGATGTTTTGAAGGCCTATCACAGGATAGAGAAGGGCTCAAACTTTCCTGGACAGTTCTTTTTTTGCATTTAGGGAGTTGTCTTAGTCTGTTCCTGCTGCTATAACAAAATATCTTAGACTGGGT
>NW_012105697.1:2016221-2020383 GCF_000951045.1 Mandrillus leucophaeus | reverse complement strand
ATATGCAGAACGTACAGGTTTGTTATATAGGTATACACGTGCCATGGTGGTTTGCTGCACCCATCAACCCATCATCTATAGTAGGTATTTCTCCTAACGCTATCCCTCCCCTAGGTCCCCACCCCCATTGTCACTTTTATAAAATAGAGATAATAACCATCCTATTCCTCTGGTTGTTGACAGAATAAAACAACGGTCATAATGCATGGTGTAGAGTCAATGCTCTGTATCCTTTATGGCCGAGTTCCTCCTAGATGCCAGGCCCCTGTTGTAGGCAGAGCATAGAACACTCTGGTGTTACACCCAAGAGTAAGACAGGCAAGGTCTCTGTGTAAATGGAGTCTACATTCTTGCAGACGAGAGACATAAATAAGTGTACAAGGCTGAGCGCAGTAGCTCACACCTGTAATCCCAACACTTTGGGAGGCCAAGGTCCATGGATCATGTGACATCAGGAACCACCTGTGGCCAACGTGGTGAAACCCCATCTCTACTAAAAATACAAAAATTAGCTGGGTGTGGGGGTGCCTGTAATCTCAGCTACTCGGGAGGCTGAGGCAGGAGAATTGCTTCAACCTGGGAGGCGGAGCTTGCAGCGAGCCGAGATCATGCCACCGCACTCCAGCCTGGTGACAGAACAAGACTCCATCTCAAAAAAACAAAAACAAACAAACAAACAAAAAACAAAAAAACCAACAAAAACCAACAAAACAGCTCTTTGAGAGGCCAAATGATATGGTTTGGCTGTGTCCCCACCCAAATCTTATCTTGAATTGTAGCTCCTGTAATTCCCATGTGTCATGGGAGGGGCCTGATGGGAGGTAACTGATTCATGGGGTGGGTCTTTCCTTCGCTGTTCTCATGATAGTGAATAAGTCTCCAGAGACCTGATGGTTTTATAAAGGGGCGTTCCCCTGCACGTGCCCTCTCGCCTCCCAGCATGTAAGTCGTGTCTTTGCTCCCGCTTCACCTTCCGCCATGATTGTGAGGCCTCCCCAGCCATGTGGAACTGTGAGTCCATCAAACTTGTTTTTCTTTATAAATCACCCAGTCTTGGGTATGTCTTTATTAGCAGTGTGAGAACAGACTAATACATCAAATAACTGAAATCAAGGTGTTGGTAGAAAGGCTCTAGGGGGAAGATCTGCTCTGGTCTCTTCCAGCTATGGTGGCTGCTGGTATTTCTTGGGTTGTGGCCTCATGACTCTCATCTCCACCTCTGTGGCCTCATTGCCACCTGCTATGTCTTTTCCTCTGGGTGTCTGTGCCTCATCTCCCTCTGCTCCTATGTTAGGAGGATACTGTGCAATTGTATTAGCCACCCCACCTCCACCAAGATAATCCAGGATAAGTTCCTCTTCTCCAGATCCTTAATCATTTTTCTGGGATCACATCGAGTAATATTTATTCTTTTGCCATATACCTTTGTATGGATATGTCATGGTTTATATTTAACCTTTTCCTGTTGACAGAAATCTAGGCTTCCAGGCTTTTTAAAAAACATTAAGCAATACTTTGATAAATGTCCATATCATATTGTGCATATCCATAAATATTTCTGTAGAAGACAGTCTTAAAGTAGGACTCCTAGACAAAGATATATATAATCTAAAGTTTATAGTCAAATTGATCCTCTAAAAGGCTATAAAAAAATGTCATCCACTGTGATATTGTGGGTGTCTTTTTCCTTCCAACTATCAATAAAAAATTCTTTCAAATATTTGCCAAATTAATAGAAATATTATATTGACTCAATACATACTTTGCATTCCATTTTGTTACATGGATATATCGTGTAGTGGTAAAGTCTGGGCTTTTGGTGGAGCCATCACCTGAATCGTCTGCATTGTACCTATTAAAGGAATTTTTCATCCCTCAATTCCCTCCTACCTTCCCACCCTTCTGGGGTCCAATGTCTATTCCATTGTATATGTACATGTGTACGCATTATTTAGCTCTGACTTATAAGTGAGAACATGTGGTATTTGTTATCCTGTGTCAGACTTATTTCACTTAAGATAATGGCCTCCGCTTCTACCCATATTGCTGAAAAATACATTATTTTTTATGAATACTCTTCATGTGTATACACACACCACATTTATCCAACCATCCATTAATAGACACTTAGGCTGATTCCATATCTTTGCTATTGTGAATACTGCCGCAATAAGCACAGGAGTGCAGGTATCTTTGATTTTTTTTTTTTTTCTTAGATACCCAGTAGTGAGATTGCTAGATCAAATGGTAGTTCTATTTTTAGTTCTTTGAGAAATCTAATATTTTCAGAGATTTTTGTACTAATTTACTTTCACACCAACAGTGTACAAGTGTTCTATTTTCTCTGAATCTTTGCGAACATTTGGGTTTTTTGACAGAGGCTTTAATTTGCATTTCTCTGCCTAGTGGTAATGAGTATTTTTTTTAATGCTTCTTGACTATTTGTATGTCTTCTCTTAAAAAATGTCTGCTCATGTTCTTTCTCTATTTTTTAATGGGATTATTTTGTTTAAACTGAGTTCCTTGTAGGTTCTGGATATTAGCCCTTTGAATGTGTACTTTGCAAATATTTTCTTCTATCCTGCAGGATATCTGTTCACTTGATTACTTCTTCTGCTGTGTAGACACTTTTTAATTAAATCACATTGTTTTTTTTTTTTGTTTTTCTTGTATTTGCTTTTGAGGTCTTAGTCATGAATTCTTTGCCAAAGCCAATGTCCAGAAAAGTTTTCCTTAGATTTTCTTCTAGGATTTTTAGAGTTTCGGGTCTTACATTTAAATCTTTATTCCATCTTGAGTTAGCTTTTGGATATGGTGAGAGACAGGGTCCAGTTTTATTCTCCTGCATACAGCTAGCCAGATTTCCCAGCCCCATTTATTGAATAGACTGCCCTTTCCCCAGTGTATGTTTTTATTGACTTTGTGGAAGATCAGCTAGCTGTAGATATATAGCTTTATTTCTGGTGTCTCTATTCTGTTACATTGATCTATATGTTTATTTTTGTACTAGTACCATGCTGTTTTGTTTACTATATCCTGGTAGTATAATTTGAAGTCAGGTAATGTGATGCATACAGATTTGTCCTTTTTGCTTCTGATTGTTTTGGCTATTAGGGCTCTTTCTTGGTTCCATAAGAATTTTAGGATTGTTTTCTCTAATTCTGTGAAACATGTCGCTGGGAGTTTGATAGGAATTGCATTGAATCGATATATTGGAAAGTATGGTCATCTCAATGACATTTATTCTTGTGATCCATGAACATTACTTGTGTCATCTATAATTTCTTAAGTTTTTTGTAGTTTTCCTTGTGGAGATCTTTCACTTCTTTGGTTGAACATTCCTAGGTGTTTTTTTTTGTTTTGTTTTGTTTTGTTTTTTATGCTATTGTAAATCGATTGCCTTCTTAATTTGGTCCTCAGCTTGATCATTATGGTGTACAGAAAGGCTACTGATATTTCTACATTGATTTGTTTTAATACTAAAACTTTATGAATTCATTTATCAAATCTAGGAGTCTTTTGAAGGAGTTTTTAGCATTTTCTAAATATAAGATCATATTATCAACAGATAATTTGGCTTCTTCCTTTCCAATTTAGATACCTTTTATTTCTTTCTCTTGCCTGATTGCTCTGACTATGACTGTCAGTACTGTGTTGAATAGGAGTGGCGAAAGTCGGCGTCCTTGTCTTGTTTCAGTTCTTGGGGAGACTGTTTTCAACTTTTTCCCATTCAGTATAATGTGGGTTGTGGGTTTGTCATATATGGCTTTTATTAATTTGACATATGTTCCTTTTGAAGCTTAGTTTGTTGAGGGTTTTTAATGAAGGGATGCTGAATCTTACCAAATGCTTCTATGCATCTATGGAGATGATCATATGGTTTTGTTTTTAATTCTGTTTATGTGGTGAATCACATTTATTGATTTGTAAGTGTTGAACCGTCCTTGTATTCCTGGATTAAAACCTACTTGGTCATGGGGTATTATCTTTTTTATATATTGTTGGATTCAGTTTTCTGGTATTGTTGAAGATTTTTACACTTACGTTCATCAGGGATAGTGGTCTGTAATTGTCTTTTTTGTGTCCTTGTTGAGCTTTGGTATCAGGATGATACTGGCTTCATAAAAGGAGTTAGCGGGTACTCCCTCCTCTTCAACATTTT
>NW_012105697.1:2015326-2016171 GCF_000951045.1 Mandrillus leucophaeus | reverse complement strand
GACATAAATAAGTGTACAAGGCTGAGCGCAGTAGCTCACACCTGTAATCCCAACACTTTGGGAGGCCAAGGTCCATGGATCATGTGACATCAGGAGCCACCTGTGGCCAACGTGGTGAAACCCCATCTCTACTGAAAACACAAAAATTAGCTGGGTGTGGTGGCGGGCACCTGCAGTGCAGCTACTCAGGAGGCTGAGGCAGGAGAATCGCTTGAACCCGGGAGGCGGAGGTTGCAGTGAGCTGAGATTGCGCCACTGCACTCCAGCCTGGGGGACAGAGTGAGACTCCATCTCAAAAAACAAAAAAGTGTACTAACACAAGTAGCAGGAAGTACTGTGAAGCGAAAATACTCAAATGTGTAGTCTAGACAGTGAGGAGGTGATATTTATGGCTTATAATTTCAACTCTCTCCTTTTCTGTAGGCCCCAAGTGTCCTGTGGACGTAGGAGAACATTGTTGAAGTCAGAAATTGCACGTGTCGGACAACATGAGCTTTTCTGTAACCACCTGGGCCGACGGCGGTACCAACCAAGGGCTTTTGCCTTACCTGGTGGCTCTGGATCAGTATCAGCTAGAGGAATTCAAGCTTTGCCTGGAACCCCAACAGCTGATGGACTTCTTGTTGGCCCCCCAGGGGCACTTCCCGCGTATCCCCTGGGCCAATTTGAGAGCTGCCGACCCCTTCAATCTGTCCCTTCTTTTGGACGAACACTTCCCAAAAGGTCAGGCATGGAAAGTGGTCCTCGGCGTCTTCCAGACAATGAATCTGACCTCACTGTGTGAGGAAGTTAGAGCCAAGATGAAAGGTAAGAGGCCTCGAGAAGGAAGGCGGGGGACTGCTTGG
>NW_012105697.1:2011792-2014717 GCF_000951045.1 Mandrillus leucophaeus | reverse complement strand
TGGTACTGGTTCTTTTTTGTGTGTCTTGTACAATTTGGTTGTAAAATATATCTGGTACTGGGATTTTTTTTGTTAATTATTTTAAAAATTACTGATTCACTCCTTGTTTTTGATCTGTTCAGGATTTATATTGATTCAATCTTGGTAGGTTGTATGTTCCCAGAAATTTATTCCTTCTTCATTTTTTAGTTTGAGTATAGAGTTGTCCATAGTAGTCTCTGATCTTCTGTGTTTCTGTGGTATCAGTTGTAATGTTCCCTTCTTCATTTCTGATTGAGTTTGTTTAATCTCCTCTTCATTCATTAGTTAGTATAGCTAGCCATCTATCAATCTTGTTTATCTTTTAAAGTAACCAACCTTTGGTTCTATTGATCCTTTGTATTGTTATTTTGGTCTCTATTTCTGCTCTGATTTGTTATTTTTCTTCTAGCTTTGGGTTTGATTTGTTCTTATTCTTTTTCTTTGAGTTGCATTGTTAGGTTGTTAATTTGTATTTTTTTTTTTATGTAAGCATTTAATGTTATAAACTTCTTAAAACTGATTTCGCTGTATCAGAGGTTTTGATGTGTCTCCATTTTAGTTTCAAAAAACTTAATTTCTGTCTTAATTTTGTCATTGACCTAAAGATTGTTTAGGAGCAGTTGTTTAATTTCCATGCATTTGAATAGTTTTGGGAGTTTGTCTTGAGATTGATTTCTAGTTTTATTTCACTGTAGTCTGAGAAGATATTTGATACAATTTCAATTTTTAAAAAATTTATTGAGCCTTGTTTTGTAGCCTAACATATGGTCTATTTCAAGGAATGTTCCATGAACTGATGAAAAGAATGTATATTCTGCAGTTGTTGAGTAGAAGGTTCTGTAAATGTGTGTTAGGTTCATTTGGTCTAAAGTCCAATTTAAATTCAGACTTCCTTTGTTTATTTTCTGTCTTGATCTGTCTAGTGCTGTTAGTGGGGTGTCAAAGTCTCCTGCTATTATTGTTGTTTTGCTGTCTTTAGGTCTAGTATTTGTTTTATGAATCTAGGTACTCTGATATGGATTTATATATACTTAGGATTGTTATATCTTCTTGAATTGATCCTTTTATCATTATATAATAACCTTCTTTGCCTTTTCTTAAACTATTGCTGGTTGAAAGTCTCTTTCAATTAATATAAATATAGCTACTCCAGTTTGCTTTTTGTGAAGCAAAGGGGGAAAAGTGGAATCTTTTTCTAACTTTTTACCTTCAGTCTATAGTGAAGTAAGATGAGCTTTTTTAAAGCAACATATATTTGGCTTATGTTTTAAAATCTATTCTTCCAATTTATATCTTTTAAGAAGAACATTTAATCCATGTATGTTGAAGGTTAATATTGATATATGACCTTTTTTTCCAGTTACAATGTTGATTTCTAGTTGCTTTGCAGATTTTTTTGTTGTTCCTTTTCTTTGTGATTTGATGGAATTCTGTCATGTTATCATTTGATTTCTTTCTCCTTTGTGTAATTGCTTTATAAGACTGGTGTATTCCATACTTTTGTGTGTTTTTATGGTGGCAAGTATCAACCTTTTATGTCCATGTTTAGAACTCCTTCCAGTATTTCCTGTAGTACAAGTCTAGAGGTGACAAATTCCCTCACTGTTTGCTTGTCTGAGAAAGACTTTATTCATTTATAAAGCTTATTGTAGAAGGATACAATAACTTGGGGTTAAGTTTTTATTTCTTTAAACAAAACACCTTTGAAAATAGAATTCCAATTCCTTCTAGCTTGTAAGTTTTCTGCTGAGAATCTGCTGTTAGTCTGATGGGATTTGCTTCATAGGTGACTAGATTCTTTTCTCTTATTGATTTTAGGAGGTTTTTTCCTTCACATTAAACTTAGTCTGATGAATAAATATCATAGTGAGGACCTACTTGCAATGCATTTTTTTGAAGTTCATTAAGCCTCTTATATCAGGATGCCTAGATCTCTTGCCAGAGTAGGGAAGTTTTTCTCAATTATTACCACAACAGGTTTTTAAAACTTTTTGCTTTTTCTTCTCCCTCAGGAATACCTATGATTCATAGGTTCAGACATTATATGTAGTCCCAGACCTTTCGAAGGCTTTGTTCATTTTTTAAAATCTTGTTTATTTTTGTCTGACTAAATTTGAAAGACCTTCAAGTTCTGAGATTCTTTCCGCTTCTTTGTCTAATCTGTTGTTGAAATTTTCAGCTATATTTTGTAACTTCAATGAATTTTCACTTCCAGAAGTTTTATTTTATTTTTCTCTCAAAAATCTTTTTGATGAATTTCTCATTCATATCCTGAATTTATTTTCTGATTTCTTTGTACAGATTTTATGATTTCTCTTGGATCTCACTGAGCTTCTTTAAAATATTTTAAATTATTTATCTGGCATTTTTTACATTTTCATTTTGGTTAGGGTCCATTGGTTAGGATCCATTGCTAGAGAGTTAGTACAATCCTTTGGGGGTGTCATAACACCCTGAGTTTTTTCATATGCCAAGAATTGTACACTAGTTTCTTATGTGAAGAAACTATCACTTCTTATTTTTGCATTTACTGTTTAGATGGGACTATTTTTTTCCCTTGAGGATGTGACTATAATTTATGTTTAGTAGGGTCATTTGGCTTTTCTGAGTGCTTTCATTGACAAAGACTCTGTATGAATTCCTTGGTTATAGACAGTATTAGTGCAGTGGCTTTCTAAATGTGGTTTTAGTAGTGGTTTACTAGGTGTGTGTGTAGGCTCTTGGTCTCCTGTGGAGCCAGGTTGGTGAAGTCTTGAAGCTTATCTGGTTCCCAAGCACTGTTTACTTGTGTCAGCAGCTTTCATATTGGGTTGTATAGTTTGACATCTAGTCCAGTAGATGACACTTGTGGGTTAGAGCCAGCTGCAGCAGTTGCAGTAGCTTTTATGCTTGATCTTTGTTCAC
>NW_012105697.1:1991350-2011292 GCF_000951045.1 Mandrillus leucophaeus | reverse complement strand
GTCAGGCTGGTCTTGAACTCCTGACCTCAGGTGATCCACCTGCCTCGGCCTCCCAAAGTGCTGGGATTACAGACATGAGCCGCCACACACGGTTGTAATTATCTATTTGTAATTTTGGTTCTAAGAACTGGCACCCAATGTCTCTAGTCAGCCATCTCGAACCTCCTCAATCCACAACACTTACTTTTTCTTTGTGATGAGAACACTTAAAATCTATTCTTTCTGAAATGCTGAACTATATAATACATTGTTATTAACTACAGTTACATTGCTATGCAATACATCACAGAACTCATTCCTCTTGTCTACCTGAAACTTTGTACCCTTTGCTCAAAATTTCTCCTCTTCCTCTCTCCTTCCCCCACCCCATTCCCCAGCCTCTGGTAATCACCGTTCTACTCTCTACTTCTGAGTTTTACTTTTTTAGATTCCACATACAAGTGGCATTTGTCTTTATGTGTCTGGCTTATTTCACTTGGCAAGAAGAAATCAGTATGTCAGAGAGATTTTCACTCCCATGTTCATTGCAGCACTATTCACAATAGCCAAGATATGAAATCAACCTAGGTATCCATTAACAGATGAATGGATAAAGAAAATAAGGCCTATAGATGTAATAGAATACTAGTCAGCCTTTAAAAAGAAGGAAATTCTATCATTTGTGACTATATGGATGAACCTGGATATTATGATAAATGAAATAAGTCAGGCACAAAAAGGCAATTACTGCCCCATCTCACTAATATATGGGATCTAAAAAATTTAAACTTGTAGAAGTAGAAAGTAGAATGGTGATTACCACTCATTCCTAATTTTTTTACAGATGTGTAATAGTTATATATCCTTATGGGGTATGTTCTACAAATACATTCTAGTCTACCAGGTGCCCACTTTCACTTAGATGAAGATAGTAGTAGCTTTCTGCCCATTTTCCCTGCCTCCTTTCTTACACTGATGCATCATAATCTATTCTTTACAAAACCAGGAGCTTTAAAAAATTAAGGTGTCTCATTCCTTGGTTTTCGAAGCAAAGATAGTCACGATCCAGCCTCCTACCACGTACCTTGGTCAGTGTACTCTAGAATGTTCATTTCTGTCTCAGGATACTTAACAGGCCCCAGAAGGCCTCTAAGAACAGCTAGGCTCAATCCCTTCTCACCCCAGCCTCTCTAGACGTGCTGGCTCTTGTGCTGTGACTGACCCCACAGTAGTCATTTTGGGAAGAAACCCAGGAATGGGAAGAATGGGAGAGACAAAGCCTTGATCTTCAGGGCAGCCTAGAGTCCAAGCCCTCACCAGCTGAAGCTGTATGGGCACAGGGACCTGGGAAACTGGCAGGCTCTACAGTTACCGGTTCCCTAGTGAGCTGGGTCAGTCTTCAGTGAGTGGGGGACTCTCATCTGCCCAAATCCCTTGTTGCCCTCAAGTGTTTCGAGGAAGTGAGATACAATCTCATAGCTGGTGAATGAGGAGGGCTCATGGGGCCCCCTCTATTGGCTAGAAGGTGTTTCTGGGATTCTGAGCTGATCAGAGAACGGGGTAGGCACCCTCAAGGGGCTCGCAGAAAAAATTCTGGGTAGGCATTCACCTTGGCCTTCCACCCTGTCTGAAAGGACTTCAGACTGACTTCTCTTCTGATGATTCTTCTCCACTCTCAGTGTATTTTCCTCTAGTGAGAGACTTCTCACTATGATCCCTTCTCTGCCCTCTCCTAAAGGTATTCTTGATCTCTTACATTGTTGTGTATTTTTCATTTGTGTATACCATCAAATTATTTAACTGTCTTCACCTTTTGCAATTTTTTTTTTTCTTTTGAGACAGAGTCTCTGTCACCCAGGCTGGAGTGCAGTGGCACGATCTCGGCTCACGGCAAGCTCCGCCTCCCGGGTTCACGCCGTTCTCCTGCCTCAGCCTCCTTTTGTAACTTTCTACCACTGCATTCCCACAAAACCTGGGAAGGCAGGGTTTATCTTATTCAAGTCTTTGGGGTAGGAACTTTGTAATTGAATCATTCCTAATTCTGAAACTTATTCTTACCATTGTTCTCCCCTCTTCCCCATCTCTAGACCACAGAAGAAAATACAGAGAGAAGATGAAGGCTAAACTTTTGGAGACATGGGACAACATCGATTGGCCTAAAGACCACGTATATATCCGTAATACATCAGAGGGTGAACATGAGGAACTGCAGCGCCTACTGGATCCTAAGAGGACTAGAACCCAGGCTCAGACGATAGTCTTGGTAGGGAGGGCAGGGGTTGGGAAGACCACCTTGGCAATGCAGGCTATGCTGCACTGGGCAAATGGAGTTCTCTTTCAGGAAAGATTCTCCTATGTGTTCTTTCTCAGCTGCCATAAAATAAGGTACATGAAAGAAACTAGCTTTGCTGAATTGATTTCTTTGGATTGGCCCGATTCCGATGCCCCCATTGAAGAGTTCATGTCTCAACCAGAGAAGCTCCTGTTTATTATTGATGACTTTGAGGAAATAATCATATCTGAGCCAAGCTCTGAGAGCTTGAATGATGGCTCACCATGTACAGACTGGTACCAGGAGCTCCCGGTGACCAAAATCCTACTCAGCTTGGTGAAGAAAGAATTGGTTCCCCTGGCTACCTTACTGATCACGATCAAGACCTGTTTTGTGATAGATCTTAAGCCCTCCTTAGTGAATCCCTGCTTTGTACAAATTACAGGGTTCACAGGGGAAGACCTGTGGGTATATTTCATGAGACACTTTGAAGACTCAAGGGAGGTTGAGAAAATCCTGCAACAGATAAGAAAAAACGAAAATCTCTTTCATTCCTGCAGTGCCCCCATGGTGTGTTGGACCGTATGTTCCTGTCTGAAGCAGTCAAAGGTGAGGTATTATGATCTCCAGTCAATCACACAGACCACCACCAGTCTGTATGCCTATTTTTTCTCCAACTTGTTCTCCACAGCAGAGGTGGATTTGGCAGATGAAAGTTGGCCAGGACAATGGAGGGCCCTCTGCAATCTGGCCATGGAGGGGCTGTGGTCTATGAACTTCACATTTGACAGAGAAGACACTGAGCTCGAGGGCCTGGAAGTGCCTTTCATTGATTGTCTCTACAAGTTCAATATTATTCAAAAAGGCAACGACTGTAGGGGTTGCATTACTTTCACCCACCTAAGTTTCCAGGAGTTTTTTGCAGCCATGTCCTTCGTGCTAGAGGAACCTAGAGAACTCCTTCCCCATTCCACGAAGCCACAAGAGATGAAGATATTACTGCGAGATGTCTTGCTTAACAAAGAAGCCTACTGGACTCCAGTGGTTCTGTTCTTCTTCGGTCTTTTAAAAAAAAACCTAGCAAGAGAACTGGAAGATACTTTGCATTGTAAAATGTCTCCCAGGGTAATGGAGGAATTATTAAAGTGGGGAGAAGAGTTAGGTAAGGCTAAAAGTGCCTCTCTCCAATTTCACATTCTACAACTTTTTCACTGCCTACACGAGTCCCAGGAGGAAGACTTGGCGAAGAAGATGCTAGGTCATATCTTTGAAGTTGACCTTAATATTCCGGGGGACGAAGAACTCCAAGTTTCTTCATTTTGCCTAAAGCACTGTAAAAGGTTAGATAAGCTAAGGCTTTCTGTTAGCAGTCACATCCTTGAAAGGGACTTGGAAATTCTGGAGTGAGTATTACAAACCATTTCTTTCTCAACTTTCTCCTATTTTCTCAGGCTCTGTGCAAATTCTTTCATGCAAAACCAGGGATGTGTTGTCGTTCTGTATTCATGCTTATTTCTGACCAGATGGTCTGGAGCAGCTCCAGCTTGAAAGAATATTGTCCTTTAAGCATCATCTAGTTTCCTAGCTAATTTAATTGATCTACTTACAGACAGATCTTTATATCTTAGGTATACAATATGGAAGGTTTAAGTACCAGGCATTATGCTAAGACATCTACTCGTATGTAACTGAATGCCCATGACTGAGTGGTTATTAATTGGGTGTGGTGGCACACACCTGTGGTCCCAGACACTCGGGGACTGTGGTGGGAGGATTGCTTGAGCCAAGGAGGCAGTGGTTGCAGCGAGTGGAGATCACATCACTGCACTCCAGCCTGGGCAACAGAGTGAGACCCTGTCTCAAACACAAAATAAGGAATAACCACCCCCCAGGTGAGGCTGATACACATTAAAATTTGAGAACCACTGCTCTATGCATAGGAACATTTTCTTTTGCTCATTTCTCTGTCTCCTTTTGCTACAGTGCTGAGTGCTGTCAACCCTCCCAATGGATCATGGGAACTAGGGGTGGTTTTGCAACCCCCGCCCCCCCACCCAACAGATCTAGGGAGCCAAAGACTTACCACAGATACTTGAGGTTGTAAGCTGAGTGTCTCAAAGCTTTAAGAATCAGGGGGATAGTCATTCCCAGCTTGTTAGAGCTGAAGTTCAGATGGGTCAGCTTGCTGTAACCCAGTAGGACAAGAATGAGGTCCTGCAGAACTAAGTTTATGATTTTTACTTCAGTAAGGGAGAGATACCTTATAGAGTCTAGTCATGTCTTGGGAGCACGAAGTCGGAGGAGGACATGTATAGAGTTCTAGAACCTGAGCTGGATGATTTTTAAGGTAGGTGAGTTTTAGGGTGGGTAATGAAAGATAGAGAATTGGTTTGGGTTGGACAGAGTTTCAGATAATTGCCTTGCATCGATGGGCCAGAGTCTTGAAGCAAGTGTTGAGGATTAGCATGGGTCAGTAAGCCAGGAAGTTGGCTCCTAGTCTTATCTTCCAAGAGCAGCTCTTTCCTGGAGCAGGTAGTGAAGGTGTTTTTGTCCGATTCTAGTATTATTTGGCACAAAAACAGGCCTATATGCTTCATCCGGGATGGCTGAGTACAGGGACATTAAACTGCACATTGATTTCAGTTTTCAATTCCTATCCTGGGGATATTCTGATTAAGTAGATATGAGATGGGCCCCAGAAATCTTTATTTGAAAATGGACGTGTGTGTGCACAACCCCCCTGCCCCACCCCCACCCACCTCTGCCAAAACTGGAAACATGACTCTTAACAGTGCTGCAGCTGTGGGCCTGCGGGGTATAACTGCATATACCCTTTAGGTACTTAAGAAATGTTTCTTCTATTTTACTTCCCTCATCTCTTGTGAAATAAAAAGCTTGATTTATGACTTTAATACTCGATTACTCTTAACATTCAGAGCCCATTGCATTAGGAAATTTCTTTTTTTTTTTTTTTTTTGAGACGGAGTCTTGCTCTGTTGCCCAGACTAGAGTGCGTGGCACAATCTCAGTTCACTGCAACCTCCATCTCCCTGGTTCAAGCGATTCTTCTGCCTCAGCCTCCCAAGTAGGTGGGATTACAGGCATGCACCACTACGCATGGCTATTTTTTTTTTTTTTTTTTGAGACAGAGTCTCGCTCTGTCACCGAGTCTGGAGTACAATGGTGCGATCTCAGCTCTCTACAACCTCCACCTCCCAGGTTCAAGCCGTTCTCCTGCCTCAGCCTCCCAAGTAGCTGGGATTACAGGCATGCACCACTACGCCTGGTTAATTTTTGTGTTTTTAGTAGAGATGGGGCTTCACCACGTTGGCCATGGTGGTCTCAAACTCCGGACGTCAAGTGATCCTCCTGCCTTGGCCGCCCAAAGTGGTGGGATTACAGGCGTGAGCCACTGCACCCAGCCCCATTAGGAAAATTGTAATAATTTTGTTAGGGCTTCTTTCTGTGTCCCGTAGGTGGTGTTCCAGGTGCTGCTTGAGGCTAATTTGCTCTTATGGTGTTCTCTCTCTCCCTCATGAAGGACAAGCGAGGTTGATTCCAGGATGCACGCTTGGAACAGTATTTGTTCTACATTGGTCACGAATGAGAATCTGCATGAGCTAGACCTGAGTAACAGCAAACTTCATGCTTCCTCTGTGAAGGGTCTCTGTCTTGCACTGAAAAATCCAAGATGCAAAGTCCAGAAACTGACGTAAGTGTGAGAAGCCAGCAGCTCAAGAGGATACCCTAGGAGAATCACCCAAGTTCTCTCTTTTGATGAGTACTTCTCTTTTGAGAAGTAAAACTTCTCTCTTTTGATGGATCATGAGGTCAGGAGATCGAGACCATCCTGGCTGACATGGTGAAACCCCGTCTCTGCTAAAAAATACAAAAAAATTAGCCGGGCGTGGTGGTGGGCGTCTGTAGTCCCAGCTATCCGGGTGGCTGAGGCAGGAGAATGGCGTGAACCTGGGAGGCGGAGCTTACAGCGAGCCGAGTTCACGGCACTGCACTCCAGCCTGGGTGACAGAGCGAGACTCCATCTCAAAAAAAAAAAAAAAAAAAAAAAATTCCCAGGAACTCAACTGCAGAGATCCCGCACATTTGGGTTGGGACCTGAGAATGAGCACTTCTCACAGGCTACCACGTCATGCTGCTCTTGCTGGATCGTGGACCACACTTAGAGTAGTGTTGACATGCAGGCCATCCAACCTATGGCTACCTATTTGCCAGAAGGCAAGCTAGGTGCTCAGGAGGATACAATAAACTGTGTTTATATTTATGAAACTGCTACTTAGGTGAAGCAGGCTGAAATTTTAAAATACCGATCTATCACGAATGATCTCACGCTAGAGGTACCTGTAGACAAAGTAATTTTTCCCTAGGGCCTCAGTCCTGCTGTTTTGAGCTGGATTTGAAGGAGTAGAAAACCTCAAGGGTATGGTGGAGTCAAAGCACTCAAGAGGAGCTGCAGACACATGTAGTCTGAGACTGTTTCGTGTCTTAAGCAACAGTAGGTAGCGTTTGATGGGTCACTGCTGCCTTCCCTGAGTACTGGGCGTCTCCTGTGTGCCAGGTTCTGTTCTCAGTTTGGAGGTTCTAGCAGTGAAGCCAACAGATGACTCCTGCTGTCGGGGATCTTACATTGTGTCAGGGAAGCAAACAAAATGATCAGAATAGGACCCAAGAGGGTGGCATCTCCTGAAGAAAACTGGGGGCTCAGAAAGGATGTGTGAGGAGGAAGGTGGGTTGCAGGTTTTCAGTAGGAGAGGCAGAAGGGCCTCACTGAAAAGGTATTTGAGTAAAGACCGATGTGACTCGGCGTAGGGGAGGAGGAGGGACTGTGTCCGTGGATACCTGGGGGAAAACATTCCAAGACAAGAAAACAAGATAGAAGGCACCATGAGGAGAATGTACTTAGTATGTTCAAATGATATCAAGAAAGTTGTCAGGACTTCTATTACCAGTTCTATACATTTATTTCTGTCCAGTGACATGTTGCAGCCAGCTCCTACAAGCTGGTGAGAGCTACTTGTGTGTGTACCTGTCTTTGTAACTCTGTTTAGTGACAGCAAGTGGGCAGTTCGAAATTGGCCATGACTGGCTTGGAGAATTTACACCACAGAAATTGGCAAAGCTATAAATTAGGACTTTTTTTTTTTTTTTCCCCGTGGAAATCCAGGGGTAACATTTATCAGCATACCACTGCATTTGACGTGTATGTCCTTCCTCTTGGAGGCAACACCAGGGTTTTCTAGGCTTGTCCTGGGATGAATTATGGAGAAAGATGAGCTGCAGAAAAGGGAAAAAGTATGTGAATTAAAAACAGAACCTTTTAAAATAAAGGTGAGCAGGGGGAGTGTCCTCTCCAGAGCTAGAGGACAGCTATGGACGGAAGCATATTGGTCCCCTGCTAATATGATCCAAGGAGGAATGAATGACAGGGTCTCAGATCTGGCTTGAAAATAGGAAGAAATTAGCAAATGGAGGTGGACCTTGCATAACAATTAAGCGGGGAAAACTATAGAGAAATGCATAGCGTTGAATCTGAGGTGGGATTTGTCTGAATGATCTGGCATCTAGGCCAAGGAATTCTACCTTGATTTTCGCCCACCATTAGGTCTTATTTTTCCAGGTCTAAAGCCTAGATGCGTGCATCGATTCAACCAGTTAAGAGTGAAAGGTTTGATCAGAATTTTCCTCAAACCTCAGTGGTACTGAGTGAGCTGGACCAAACTCATGAGAGACAGGAATAGGGGGCTGTGGCCTTCATTTATTTTTTAAAAATAGATTTAAGTTGGCCGGGCGCAGTGGCTCAAGCCTGTAATCCCAGCACTTTGGGAGGCCGAGACGGGCGAATCACGAGGTCAGGAGATCGAGACCATCCTGGCTAACACGGTGAAATCCCGTCTCCACTGAAAAAAAAAAAAAAACTAGCCGGGCGAGGTGGCGGGCGCCTGTAGTCCCAGCTACTCAGGAGGCTGAGGCAGGAGAATGGCGTGAACCCGGGAGGCGGAGCTTGCAGTGAGCTGAGATCCGACCACTGCACTCCAGCCTGGGCGACATAGCCAGACTCCGTCTCAAAAAAAAAAAAAAAACATTTAAGTTCATGGGTACAACTTTGTTTGTTACACAGGTAAATGTGTGTCATGGGGTTTGTTTTACAGATTATTTCATCACCCAGATATTAATCCCAGTACCCATTAATTATTTTTCCCGATCCTCTGCCTTTTCCCACTCTTCACCTTCCAACAGGCCCCAGTGTTCCTCTCTGTGTCCATGTGTTCTCATCATTTAGCTCCCACTTATAAGTGAGGACATGTAGTATTTGGTTTTCTGTTCCTGCATTAGCTTCCTAAGGATGATGGCCTCCAGCTCCATCCGTGTTCTCATAAAGGACATGATCCTGTTCTTTTTTATGACTGCATAGTATTCCATGGTGTATAGGTACCACATTTTCTTGTTTAGTCCATCATTGATGAGCATTTAGGTTGATCTCCTGTCTTTGCTATTGTGAATAGTGCTGCAATGAACATACATGTGCATGTGTCTTTATAATAGAATGATTTATGTTCCTTTGGGCATATACCCAGTAATGGGATTGGGCAGTCTTCTTTTTAAATTTTTCTTTTAATATTAAAATTTTGGTCTTATTTAGTTCTCAAGATAAGGAGAAAGAAGTTCAAGAAAATGCAAGAGTTATTCTTGCTGGGCTTGAGTTTTTCTTTCTAGGTTGGATTGTATGTGTGTAGCAGGGGGTCACACATACAATATACCTACTCCTAGAAGAGTAGGTGGCCCCAGGACCTCTTCATGGCAGATCTCTAGGAGAGGTGGAGAGGGAGGGAGGGACTCTTCACTTCGTACATGCAACTGAGTTTACTGATTTCTGAAGGGAGTATGTTAGTTTTTATTTTCAAGGTCCAGTACCATGGTTCAGCCCTTGTTTTAGATGCCTCGTGTACCCTGTATAACCTTGGCAGTGCGTGTGGTAGAAGGCAGGGTGAGGAGGCAGACGGGATCCTGGAAACCAGTCTTCTCCCCTAATTCAGCTTTCATGTCCCTTCCCTTCCTCAGGTGCAAATCGGTAACTCCTGAGTGGGTTCTGCAGGACCTCATTCTTGTCCTTCAGGGTAACAGCAAGCTGACCCATCTGAACTTCAGCTCTAACAAGCTGGGAGCGACTGTCCCCCTGATTCTTAAAGCTTTAAAACATTCAGCTTGTAACCTCAAGTATCTGTGGTAAGTCTCTGGCTCCCTAGATCTGTCAAGGGGGGTTGCAAGACCACCCCTCACTTCCGTGATCCACTGGGAGTGCTGACAGCACTCAGCATTTTAGCAAAAGGAGACAGAAATGAGCAAAGGAAAATGTTCCTATGTGCGAAGCAGTGGTTCTCAAATTTTAATGTGTATCAGCCTCACAGTGGGGGAGGTTATTTCTTATTTTGTTTTGTTTTTGAGACAGGGTCTCACTCTGTTGTCCACACTGGAATGTAGTGATGCAATCTCCGCTTGCTGCAACCACTGCCTCCTTGGCTCCAGCAATCCTTCTACTGCTGCCCCTGAGTGGCTGGGACCACAGGTGTGTGCCATCACACCCAGTGAATTTTTCTACTTTTTGTAGAGATGGGGTTTTGCCATGTTGTCCAGACTGGTCTTGAACTCCTGGACTCGAGCAATCTGCCTGTCTCGGCCTCTTGAGTGCTGGGATTACAGGCGTGAGTCACTGTGCCTGCCCCGACCTAGTGGGTGTTTTAAAATACAGATTCCAGGCCAGGCGCGTTGGCTCATGCCTGTCATCTCAGAACTTTGGGAGGCCCAGGTGGGCAGATCACAAGGTCAGGAGTTCGAGATCAGCCTGACCAACATGGTGAAACCCGTCTCTACTAAAAAATATAAACATTAGTAGGGCATGGTGGCATGCACCTGTAATCCCAGCTACTCAGGAGGCTGAGGCAGGAGAATCGATTGAACCTGGGAGGCAAGGTTGCAGTGAGCCGAGATCAGGCCACTGCCCTCCAGCCTGGGCAACAGAGCAAGATTCCAACTCAGAAAAAAAAAAAAAAAAAGCAGATTCCAGGAACTCAACTGCAGAGATCCCGCACATTTGGGGTGGGACCTGAGAATGAGCGCTTCTAACAGGCTACATGTCATGCTGCCCTTGCTGGATCGTGGACCACACTTTGAGTAGCGTTGACATGCAGGCCATCCAACCTCTGAAAGGGAGAGGAAGAGGGAGAAAGTCAGCTTTCATTCATGGAGCAGGGGGCTCTGTAAACGCAGATCACTCTTTCGGAGAGTAACGGTCTGTCTCGGGGTCTCTGTGATAGGTTGGAGTCCTGTGGCCTGACCCACCAGACTTGTCAGCTCTTTCTCAAACTCACTGAGAACACGAGTCTCAGCTTCCTCAGCCTGGGGGACAATGATCTCTCTGACGTGAAAAGCCTGAGGGAGTCCTCCACGCTACCAACGTGTCCCCTGAAGCAGCTGTCGTAAGTCTTGCGGCCTTCTCAAAGCATCTTCCTTGCAAGTTGGGGTGGCACAGCGGGGGTGGCAGTAGGGTATGTTTTGGGGAACCTCAGGGATTCCCCTACTGTCTTTACTTGTCACATTGACATACTTATTTTCTTTCTTTGTCTTTCTCTCTTTCTTTTTCTTTTTCTTTCTTTTTCTATCTCTTTCTTTCTATCTCTATCTCTATCTCTATCTCTTTCTATGTTTCTATATATCTCTGTTTCTATCTATGTTTCTATCTTTGTGTCTGTCTCTATCTTTCTCTGTATCTCTCTATCTCTTTCTATCTCTATCTCTCTATCCTTTTTCTCTCTCTTTCTATCTCTATCCCTCTATCTCTCTCTTTCTATATCTCTATCTCTATCTCTCTATATCTCTCTATCTCTCTCTATATATCTATCTATCTCTATATCTCTCTATATCTCTGTCTGTCTCTCCTGTCTCTGTCTCTCTGTCTTTGTTTCTGTCTCTGTTTCTGTTTGTCTGTCTCTCTACTTGTCTGTCTGTCGGTCGTCTATCCTTTTTTTTTTCTTTTTTTTTTTTTGAGATGGAGTCTCACTCTATCACCCAGGCTGGAGTATAGTGGCACAATCTCAGCTCACTGCAACCTCCACCTCCTGGGTTCAAGCGATTCTCCCACCTCAGCCTCCAGAATAACTGGGATTACAGGCACACACCACCATCCCTAGCTAATTTTTGTAATTTTAGTACAGATGGGGTTTTATCATGTTGGCCAGGCTGGTCTCCAACTCCTGACCTCAGATGATCCCTCCGCCTTGGCCTCCCAAGGTGCTGGGATTCCAGGCGTGAGCCACCGCACCTGGCCTCCTCTTTCTTCCCACCACCTTAGGTCTCAGTTCCAGCCAGCTTTCCCCTCACTTTGATCATGGCTATCTCACCCGGCAGCCTTTCTTTGCGTGATCTCCTTAGGCTTCTTTGATCCTCCCCAGATCTAGGGGTTTTCAACTGAATTCTGTTAAATTAGTTGAAACTGGGGATGATTTGATTTTTTTCCCCCAGGGGATATTTGGCAATGCGTGGACAACATATTTGGTTGTCCCGATGGTGCGGGGGATGCTACTAGTGGGTAACACCTGGTGGGTAAAGGCTGGTTATTACTGACTTCCTGTAATGCACAGGGTGGTCCTGTCATTCTGCAACTAAGTATGCAGCCCACACCTCAACAGGGCTGAGAAAATCCTACCTTGACTCACTGTTTTGTTTTGTTTGTTTGTTTGTTTGTTTTTTTGAGATGGAGTCTCCCTCTGTCACCCAGACTGGAGTGCAGTGGTGCAATCTTGGCTCACTGCAACCTCTGCCTCTTGGGTTCAAGCAGTTCTCCTGCCTCAGCCTTTCTGAGTAGCTGGGACTACAGGTGCCTGCCACCATGCCCAGCCTTTTTTTTTTGTAAGTAGAGATGAGGTTTCACCACGTTGGCCAGGCTGTTCTCGAACTCTTGACCTCAGGTGATCCACCCGCCTTGGCCTCCCAAACTGCTGGGATTACAGGCGTGAGCCACTGCACCTGGCCCTTTTTCTCCTTTAAGCTTTTGTTCTTTCTCCAATTTAATCTTCCCATAGTGTTTGGGTCTCGGGGGTTAAGGGGTTGAGAGAGAAAAGTAGAGGAACCTGGGCATCATGGCTGAGGCTCACCTTGTACCCGCAACTTCCACAGCCTGGAGAAATGTAGCCTGTCGGCGGCCAGCTGTCAGGACCTGGCCTTGTTTCTCACCAGCATCCAACACGTAACTCGATTGTGCCTGGGATTTAATCAGCTCCAAGATGACGGCATCAAGCTGTTGTGTGCGGCCCTGACTCACCCCAAGTGTGCCTTAGAGAGACTGGAGTAAGTTTTCCCTGGTTCCGTTTCTAGAAATGACTCTATGGGCACAGATACCAAGAATAATGGTTTCTTCATCTGCTATCTATTTACATTATTAAAAAGTAACATTCACTGAGTAATTACTGTGTGCCAGGAATTGCTGTAAAACAGATTCCAAGTAGCATCCTAGATCTGTTGATTCCATCTCTGGAGTTTATGCCAAGAAAATTAATTTCCACAAGGACCCCAGGAAATAATGAATTTTTTGGTCAACCCATATGTGAGCTCTTAGCAGAGAGAGAACAAGGACTCAAGGCTGGGGTGGTAGATATGACATTTACTTCCTGCCCATAGGTGGAAGATACATTTTTATGAGTGACATATAAAAACAATAGATATGAAGAAAAACAAAGTAGAACGAGAATAGAATGACAGGGATGGGGTTGATTTCCCAGCAGGGTCTTCTCTCACCAACCTGTTTGAAGAGGTGATACTACAATTAGAGACTCAGATGAAGCAAGGGGAGGCAGCAGCATGCAGAGAAGGAACAGCAGAGTGAAAGGCCTGAGGTTGGGCCGGGCACGGTGGCTTGTGCCTGTAATCCCAGCACTTTGGGAGGCTGAGGCAGGCAGATCACGAGGTCAGGAGTTCAAGACCAGCCTGACCAACATGGTGAAACCCCATCCCTACTAAAAATACACAAAAAAAATTAGCCGGGTGTGTGGCATGTGCCTGTAATCCCAGCTTCTCAGGAAGCTGAGGAAGGAGAATTGCTTGAACCCAGGAGCTGGGGGTTGCAGTGAGCAGAGATCGCGCCACTGCACTCCAGCCTGGACGACTGTGAGACTCCGTCTCAAAAAAAGGCGTGAGGTTGGAATGAGCACAGTATGTTGGAAGCACAATGAGGAAGCTAGCATGGTTGGAGTAAAGTGAGTGAGGGTGATAGTGGGAGGAGATGGAGGTGCCTGGGACATGCTGGGCTGTGTAGGAATCTGTTTTGTCTGGGGTGAGATAGAAAGTCATCCTTGGATTGGAAGTGGGACATGACCGTAATCTGACCTACTTTGAAAGGTCGTGCAGGCTGCTGTTGACAGGTAGACTACAGTCTGGACAAAAATACCAGTATGAGCAAGAGATGGGGCTCCTATCGACCAGGAGAGAGTGGCCCGTGGGGACGTTATAGGATTTCAGGATAGATGGGAAGGTAGAACCAATGGGGTTTGCTGATGGATTCAAGGTGGTTGAGGAGGGAGGGTACCAAGAACACCTCCCAAAGGGTGGGACCATTCTCCAACACGGGGAAGATTGGGGGCAGAGCTGGGTCTGGGTGAAAAGAGTTTGGGTTGGGGATATAGGAGCTTGAGATGCCTATCGAATAACCACGCAGAGATGTTACATGAGCAGTTGTAGGCAGGACTGTGAGATGTTACCAGAGGATGGCTGTGCCAGGATGAGAGACCCCATACAGTGGTGGACACATAGTGAGATTCTTTAGATCTCCTTTCTCTAGCTGCATTGTGCTGCTGTGGTGCAGGTGTGGAATAGAGGGAAAGCTGGGTTCTCCAGAGACTGGACAACTTCCTGAGACTGAGTATAAAAAACAGAAAGGCCAAGGGCCTTTAGGTGTCACCAAGTTCATGATCCTGGAGAACCACGGACTCTGAACTGGCAAAGGAGCAAAGGGCCAGTGCCCACTGAGCACTGAGTCTGCGAGAACAGGAATATCGATAGGTGATTCATATGTATAATGTGAGTTAATCATACATGTGTGTAATTATGTGTATGATAATATAATGCGTAGAATTGTAACACCATTATAATGACTAATTATAATTAGTATTAGAACCCTAATTTAAGTATAACCCTAATAATAATTAGTATAATTATAATTGTGTTAATTCTACCCATTGTAACATGATCATACACACATAATTACATGTTGTAATTTTAACCAATTATAATTGTAATTTATAATTACAACTAATTATAATATAGTTATATATAACAAATTATTAAATTATAATTTATAATTGTAATTATATGTATATACATGTATAATTGTAACATATATTTCAATATATATTTTAGTGATATATGTATTATGTAATATGTGTATTATATATGTAATATATAGTTAATATTTAATATATTAATATATGATAGTATATAACTACATATATTTTCATAAAACTTACATGTTAACACAAACATATTATGCAATACATACATATCTAACATATGCCATCTCTATTAGTGACATAATAATCTTCTATAACCTGCACACTGCCTGTTTGCCAAGTGCCATCCCAAGTACACGCACTACTCATGGACTCACTGGCAGCTCTCTCCTAGACCATCCTACTGCACTTTGGAAGGCAGTGAAGGCTGAAAAGAGTGCAGGAGCTTGTCGAGAGTCTCCCAGCTGCTGACAGACAAGCCCATTTGGACCTGTGCCCAACTGGCTCCAGAACCTTGGAGCCTTGAAAGTTTTTTTCTCTATTTTTTCCTAAACCAATCACTAATGAGAAGCACAGACTTGATGTGCCCACTGTAGAAATCTGGACCGAGGGAGGGTTATGATACGCCAGGTACTAGCATAGACTGGGTTGGTGTCCAGCGGAAAAGAAAGGCCACGTGGTCCAGGGAGCTGCTGCATGTGTAGACTCGGCGGCGGCCTGAGGCTCTGCCCCAGGAGCCTCCATCTGGGCTGCTTCCCTGAGCATCTGTCTCTGTGGCTCTCACCCTGCAGGCTCTGGTTTTGCCAGCTGGGAGCACCCAGTTGCAGGTACTTGTCAGATGCTCTCCTGCAGAACAGGAGCCTGGCACACCTAAATCTGAGCAAGAACCGCCTGGGAGATGAGGGAGTCAAGTTCCTGTGTGAGGCCTTGGGTCGCCCGGATTGTAACCTGCAGAGCCTGAAGTAAGTTTTCTTGGCTCCCTCTCAGTGAGTGGATGGAGGAGAGCGATGGGAATTGACGCACCCATGCCTGAGTTCCTGGTGGGGTTTGAGTGAGGTGTGGACAAGCTCTTTGCCATAGAGGAGCTTCTGGTTTTGTTGGGGGTGTGGGACGGGGAAAGTGGGATGACTGTGAATGTGTGTGTGTCTGGGGGACCTCAAGACCAGCCCCCAGGTTTGATGTTTCAATGGGAGGACTGGGGATTCAGCCCGGAGTTGTATTCACCGCTACACTTCATCAGGGTGAAAGGACACAAGGCAAATCAGCAAAGAGAAAGAGACTTGGGACAGAGTCCAGAGGATACCAGACATAAGCTCCCAAGAGTCCTCTTCCCCATGTAGTTACATGTGGGATATGACAAGGTTTCTCTTCAAATAGCCTGATAAATCCTTTATTCTTTAATCCACAGTGCCCCTCCCCGTCCCTTTTCTTTGTCTGCCTTTACATATCCAGGCACCAGCGGCTTCTCAGTGTTAGCTCACATTCCTTTCCTTATTTGGGAAGAAAACTGGCTTTCTAGCTCATCATCACAGAAGACTTCTTCGCCTTCTCCCCTTTCTCCCTTACGGGCCCACATTATCTAAGAGAAAGTTCAGATGTTTAGCCAATCAGGTCTAGTTTTAGATTGTGTGGTTCGACCCCAGCCAATGGGGAAAGGGCACGGGGTCAGGATTTGCATCAGGGATAAAAACTTTTATTTTCCTTTGTTCTATGTGCTCTCGGGGCGACTGGCCAAAGAGAAGGATCCCTCTGGGCAGAAGTAAATTTGCTTTGCTGAGAACTCCTTGGTCTGAGTGCTCGTTTTCCTTAAGACTCCAAGCTTTATTTCCAACATCACACAAGAAAGACACACAATTCCTCCAGCCACCAGCTGTGGCAATCGTGCCAAGTGTAGTCTACCAGGGCAGCCCATTGGAGACCCTCTGCCCAGGGTTTTTACTGGGTGCTGGTTATGTGTGATCTAGCATGTACCAAGACATGAGGTTATGTGTGATCTAGCATGTACCAAGACATGAGGTTATGTGTGATCTAGCATGTACCAAGACATGAGGTTGTGTGTGATCTAGTGTGTACCAAGACGTGAGCCACCGCACCTGGCCGGTCAATGGATTTTTTATTCTTCCAGGGGAATTTGAAACTTAAGCAAGAGTAGAGAGAAGAGCATATACTCCAATTCATGCTCAAACTTCAACAATTACTGATTTATGACCTATCTCCTTTCATTAAAGCTTCACCAACACTCAGTAATGGGATTGCTGGGTCAAATGGGATTTCTGGTTCTAGACTGAAGAATGACCACACTGTCTTCCGCAATGGTTGAACTAATTTCTCCCTCTGATGATTTTGAGGCCCATCCCGTGGGTGATATCTCTTCCTTTGTAAACACAAAGTAGTTTCATATTTGCATCTGCATTTATAAGAATGAAGTTGAGTATGTTTTCAAATGCTGACAATCACTGATAAAAACTTTTTTTTTTTTTTTTTTTTTTTACCAGTTGCATTTTGTTTTTTCCCTACTCACTTGTAGGGAATTCTTTCTTGTTTTTAAAAGCTTAATCTTTTTATTGTAAATTTACCATCTGTATATGTTTTGGGTGTGCAAAGTGTTACGATTATGAATACAAAGTGGAATAAAGTTAGTTAACGTGTCCATCACCTCAAATACTTTTTTGTGGTGAAAATATTTGAAATTATGTTAGCAATTTTGAAAGGTACAATGTTCTATTAAGTACATTTGCCACGACATGCAATAGATTTAAAAAAAAAAATCATATTCCTGCTGAGATTTTTGTACCCTTTGACCACCATGTGCAAACTCTAGGGAGACCTGACAGTCTTTGATTTGCATGTATCATTTATCAGGCTGGCAGTTCTCTTACACTTGGCCTTTGAGGGTTTAGCCACATGGACATTGTTCACATAGTCAAAACTGTTTCTATTTTTATTTATTTATTGTTTTGAGACGGACTCTTGCTCTGTTGCCCAGGCTGGAGTGCAGTGGCACAATCTCGGCTCAGTGCAACCTCTGCCTCCCGGATTTAAGTGATTCTCCTGCCTCAGCCTCCCAAGTAGCTGGGATTACAGGCGCCCGCCACCATGCCTGGATAATTTCTGTATTTTTAGTAGAGATGGCGTTTCACCATGTTGGGCAGGCTGGTCTCGATCTCCTGACCTCGTGATCCACCTGCCTCGGCCTCCCAAAGTACTGGGATTACAGGCATGAGCCACCATACCCAGCCAAACCTTTTTTTGCAGGGGAGAGGGGATTTAAGGATTTTGGATTGCCATGCGCCTTCTCCGCATAAGGGTATCACCCTTCCAATGTTCCTCTCTCTCCTCCTGTCTCTTCCTTGTCCCTCCTCTCCTCATCCCTCCCCACCTCATCCCATATTTTCTCCAAATAGTCACCTGGATTAACTGTCTTGAACTTATTATGGTATAGTAATTTATTCTGGGAAATTCAGACCTGCCATTATAGGAGATTCCTGGTATCTTCAGCTCAACTGTTGAGCTCGAGGGCTGAGAATGGTGCGCTGTGATAACCAAGCCAACTCTGGGTGCTGGGGGGTAACCACCCCAGAGAGGCCCTTCACACTCGTACCTGCGGGGGGCATGAGAGGGACAGGGCTGGACTGCTGTACCCTCTGCTTGCTTTCTATCTCAGGTAAATAGAGCTCTTGGAGGTGTCTCGGCCCTCCTGACTCGCACCCTCCTCATTTGAGGCTTGGGACAGAAGTCTGGCTTCAGGGTGTCTCCTCTCCTTGGACGTGAGATGGGCAGGCGTAAACACAGCACAGTTTCGGGACACCATTACTTTCCCCCCTTTTGTATGTTTCTATTTTGCAGTTTGTCAGGTTGTTCTTTCACAAGAGAGGGCTGTCGAGAGCTGGCTATTGCCCTCAAGCATAATCATAACGTGAAAATCTTGGATTTGGGACAAAATGATCTTCAGGATGAGGGAGTGAAGCTACTGTGTGAGGCTCTGAAACCTTCACATCGTGCGTTGCACACACTTGGGTGAGTTGATGCTGTCCTCCTCACAGAGTCTCCCTTCTCTACGTTTGCGGGTACGGAGATAAAATGACAGGATCCCATCAGGGGTTACAAAGTGAGGCAAAGGAAGGACAAGTCCTCCTCTAATAAATCTTGGCCGGGCGCTGTGGCTCACGCCTGTAATCCCAGCACTTTGGGAGGTCAAGGTGGGCAGATCACCTGAGGTCAGGTGTTCGAGAACAGCCTGGCCAACATGGGGAAACCCCATCTCTACTAAAAATACAAAAATTAGCTGGGAGCAGTGGCTCACACCTGTAATCCCAGCATACGATGAGGTTGAGGTGGGTGGATCACCTGAGGTCAGGCGTTCAAGACCAGCCTGGCCAACATGGGGAAACCCCATCTCTACTAAAAAATACAAAAATGAGCCAGGTATAGAGGTGTGGGCACCTGTAATCCCAGCTACTCAGGAGGCTGAGGCAGGAGAATCGCTTGAACCCAGGAGGTGGAGGTTGCGGGGAGCCAAGATCGCGCCACTGCACTCCAGCCTGGGGGACAAGAGCTAAACTCCATCTCAAAAAATAAACAAAAAAATCTCTCCTGCTACATGATAAGCTTGAAGTTTTTCGTGTTTAGAGAAGTGTTTCACTCTTGTTACCACTATCCTCGGTACATTGCAAATATTATTCCTCCCAATCTGTCCACGGTGGGCGCCAGGTGCTGGCGGGTGGGTGCAGCCTGCTCTCTGCACTGTGAATCTCCACTTCACGGCTGTTAACCGTCATGCAACATAGACTCAGCAGACTCAGATGAGTTGCTCTGAAACGTAGGAGTTTTTGCTAAATGTGGCTTAAATGACAGCCATTTCTCCTGTAGGGAATGGCTCCAGGGCTCGCTAATCCAAGAGCTCAGTGATGTTTTCCGAAAAGGTGTTCGTCAGGATTTGTTAGTATCAAATGAACCGACTCAAACTGTAAACCACCTCCAGCGTTGCTAGGGTTTACCAGCCACCTCAAACCTCTATTCAGAGATTGTTAAATCTACTCTATAGACACCACAAATAATTACTGGTTTAAACATAAACTAGACTTGTTCTCTCATAGGCCTGAAGGAGACATGAATAGGTTAATGGTATCTGCAGTGCCAAATTTAAGACAGTTTGGCATAAATGCATTCTGAACCAAGTTCGTCTTAAAAACAATCAGTTAATGAAGCAACTTACTGAACTATTTCCTTAAGAGAGAGACTCATTCTGACCTTTTTCTTTCTAAAAGAAGGGCTTTGTTTGTTTGTTTGTTTTTTTAAAGATGGGGTCTCTCACTCTCACCCAGGCTGGAGTGCAGTGGTGCGATCTCAGCTCAGTGCAACCTCTGCCTCCTGGGCTCAAGCAATCTTTTCACCTCAG
>NW_012105697.1:1987670-1989245 GCF_000951045.1 Mandrillus leucophaeus | reverse complement strand
TGTTTTTGTTTTTGTTTTTGAGATGGAGTCTCACTCTGTCACCCAGGCTGGAATGCAGTGATATGATCTCAGCTCACTACAACCTTCTCCTTCTGGTTTAAGCAATTCTCCTGCCTCAGCCTCCCCAGTAGCTGGGACTACAGGCGCATGCCATCACACTTGGCTAATTTATTGTTGTTGTTCTTGTATTTTTAGTAGACAGGGTTTCAGCATGTTGGCCAGGCTGGTCTCAAACTCCTGACCTCAGGTGATCCACCTGCCTTAGCCTCCCAAAGTGCTGGGATTATAGGTGTGAGCCATGGCTCCTGGCTAGCAGCCTGTTTTCTTTAATATAAATTTAAAAGTTTAGTTTTATTAGGTTGGTGCAATGTAATTGTGGTGTTTGCTATTACTGTTAATGCAGTGGTTTTAAACTAATGGTTTTTGCCATCACTTTTAATGGCAAAAAGGGCAATGACTTTTGCATCAACCTAATAATTAAATCTTAACAGTCACTTGGGGCTAATGATCTTCGTACTGGATGGTACAGTCCTGGAGAGTTTTGGGTATTTTGAGAGCCTGCTTGTTTTTATCATTCTTGTACCTACTCTACATTTCACTCCACAGCCATTAACTCGTGGCTTCTTTTTCAATACTGACTCTGGGCCAAGCACCATGGCATGGCAGACAGACAAATGAACATGAGCCTTGTCCTCACAAGTCTTGAGTTCTCCTCCAGGAGATCACAGGTCTGAGACATAAAAGCAATCTCTGTTGTCATGAATGCTGTGAAAGAAAAACTGTAGGTTGAGATGAGACAGGAGGGTGACCAGAATAGCAAGGGGCTTGTCTGAGGTGGTGCCACTGATCCTGAGTCCCAAGGAGGCTGGAGGGAGGAGTCCCTACATCAGGAAGGGAACATGAGAGGTGACTAGAGATGAAGGGTGGAATGTACTATGGATGTTTCAGTAGCATGTGCAAAGGCCCTGAGGTTGCACCAAGCTTTAGGTTGCCCCTTTGAGGCACTGAAAGAACAACATTTAATTAGAATACTCACTACCCCATCCAATATTCTAAGGAAATCAGAAAAGTAAGCAGACTGGCTGCAGGTGCTCATGCCTGTAATCCCAGCACTTTGAGAGGCCAAGGCAGGGGGATCACTTGAGGCCAGGAGTTCAAGACCAGTGTGGGCAACATAGGGAGATCCTGTCTCTACAAAAATTTAAAAAGTATTAGCTGTGGTCCCAGCAACTTGGGAGGCGGAGGTGGGAGGATTGCCTGAACCCAGGAGTTCAAGGCTGCAGTGAGCTATGATCATGCACTCCAGCCTGGGTAACAGGGCAAGACCCTGTCTCAAAACAAAAAAGTTGGGGGGCATGGAGAAAGGTAAGCAGTTAACAGTTATTAGGTACATTTCAGCAGAAGTCATCTCAGATGCCAAGGAACCTTGCCTTCTTTGAAAGTGAGTCACAATCTGCACCTTTAGATTTAAGATTTGATGTTGCCAACTTCACACTTCAGTGGTGCGTTTTAAAAAGGGTTCTGGGACAGTGACCATTAAAGATGAAGCTTCTCTGCTGTCTATCATGCATGTGT
>NW_012105697.1:1978939-1983575 GCF_000951045.1 Mandrillus leucophaeus | reverse complement strand
CTCGCTAATCCAAGAGCTCAGTGATGTTTTCCGAAAAGGTGTTCGTCAGGATTTGTTAGTATCAAATGAACCGACTCAAACTGTAAACCACCTCCAGCGTTGCTGGGGTTTACCAGCCACCTCAAACCTCTATTCAGAGATTGTTAAATCTACTCTATAGACACCACAAATAATTACTGGTTTAAACATAAACTAGACTTGTTCTCTCATAGGCCTGAAGGAGACATGAATAGGTTAATGGTATCTGCAGTGCCAAATTTAAGACAGTTTGGCATAAATGCATTCTGAACCAAGTTCGTCTTAAAAACAATCAGTTAATGAAGCAACTTACTGAACTATTTCCTTAAGAGAGAGACTCATTCTGACCTTTTTCTTTCTAAAAGAAGGGCTTTGTTTGTTTGTTTGTTTTTTTAAAGATGGGGTCTCTCACTCTCACCCAGGCTGGAGTGCAGTGGTGCGATCTCAGCTCAGTGCAACCTCTGCCTCCTGGGCTCAAGCAATCTTTTCACCTCAGCCTCCTGAGTAGCTGGGACAACAGGTGTACGTTACCACACTCGCCTATTTTTTTCTATTATAGAGATGAGGTTTCACCATGTTGCCCAGGCTGGTCTCAAACTCCTGAGCTCAAGTGGTCTGCCTGCCTCAGTCTCCCAAAGTGTTGAAATTACTGACATCAGCCATGGTGCCTGGCCAGCGTGTCATAGTTATTTATGAACTCAGGTGGAGATTCCTGATGCGTTAAACTGATCTAATGTACTTTCTCACTTTTGTCTTTGTGTTTCTAGTAGCTAGCCAACCATATGTTCAAATTTTGTATTGTTGAATTTAGAAATAAGATGGAAAAAAAAGTGGAAATCAGGAATAATAGTGCTATTTCAGTTCTTTCAGAGATCTAATAAACTCATATCCATTGTATACTAAAATGCTTTGTTTCACATTCTGCCAGGTTAAATTTTTGTTTCCTCCTCCATCAAATACAGTTTAAAATAGTATCTGCCTTTGATAGGATTGATGGATGGGTTAGATGAGTTACGTGTCAGTATTTAAAAGGTGCCCAGCATGGAATAAGTACTCCACTCTTTTTTTTGTGAGAGGGAGTCTCACTCTGTTGCCCAGGCTGGAGTGCAGTGGTGTAATCTCGGCTCACTGCAACTTCAGCCTCCTGGGCTCAAGCAATTCTCTGCCTCAGCCTCCCGAGCAGCTGGGATTGGATTACAGGCTCACACTACTACACCCAGCTAATTTTTGTATTTTTTTGTAGTAGAGACAGGGTTTCACCATCTTGTCCAGGCTGATGTTGAACTCCTGACCTTGTGATCCACCCACCTCGGCCTCCCAAAGTGCTGGGATTACAGGTGTGAGTCACCGCACCCAGCCCTTTTTTTTTTTTTTTAAAGACAGAATCTTGCTGTCACCAGGCTGAAGTGCAGCAGCGTGATCTCAGCTCACTGCAACCTCTGCCTCCTGGGTTCAAGCAATTCTCCTGCCTCAGCGTCCTGAGTAGCTGGAACTACAGATACATGCCAACACGCCTGGCTAATTTTTGTATTTTTAATAGAGAGGGGATTTCACCATGTTGGCCAGGATGGTCTCGATCTCTTGACCTCGTGATCCACCCACCTCAGCCTCCCAAAGTGCTGGGATTACAGGCATGAGCCACCGCGCAGGGGCAAATGCTCCACTCTTAAGCAGTCTGTTTTAGTAATAGTTTTTCTGTAGATGTGATATCTCTTTACTAACTTTCCAGTCTCAGAGGATTATCTGTTATGCTTTCTTCCCGCCCGCCCCTAGGTTGGCAAAATGCAATGTGACAACTGCTTGCTGCCAGCATCTCTCCTCGGTTCTCAGCAGCAGTAAGAGCCTGGTCAATCTGAATCTTCTAGGCAACGAATTGGATCATGATGGTGTCAAGATGCTATGTAAGGCTTTGAGAAAGTCGACATGCAGGCTGCAGAAACTCGGGTAATCCCCACTGACTTTTGCACGGGCAAGAACCTACAGGGACAAGGCTAGATTGACTAGGCTTCTAGAGCACGCGTCAGGTTTCCATTGCACTCGGCTTCCTCGGGGAAGAACCTATAGGGACAAGGCTAGATTGACTAGGCTTCTAGAGCACGCGTCAGGTTTCCATTGCAGTCACCTTCCTCGGGCAGTGCTGGCCAGTGGAACTTCCAGTAAGGGTGGGAGTGATCTTTCTCCGTGCTGTGCACCTGCCACGTAGCCACTAGCGGCATCTCATCATTGGGAACTTGAAACATGGTTAGTGTGACTGGGAACTGAATTAGTAGTTTTCTTTTTTTCTTTCTCCTTTTTTGAAATAGTGTCTCACTGTGTCACCCAGGCTAGAGTGCAGTGGTGTCATCTTGACTCACTGTAACCTCCACCTCCCGGATTTAAGCAATTTTCCTGCCTCATCCTCCCAAGTAGCTGGGGTTACACGTGCCTGACCCCATGACGAACTAATTTTTGTATTTTTGTAGAGACAGGGTTTTGCCTTGTTGGCCAGGCTGGTCTTGAACTCCTGACCTCAGGTGATCCACGTGCCTCGGCCTCCCAAAGTGCTGGGGTTACAGGTGTGAGTCACTGTGCCCAGACTGTTTTGTTTTTGTTTTTGTTTTTGAGATGGAGTCTCACTCTGTCACCCAGGCTGGAATGCAGTGATATGATCTCAGCTCACTACAACCTTCTCCTTCTGGTTTAAGCAATTCTCCTGCCTCAGCCTCCCCAGTAGCTGGGACTACAGGCGCATGCCATCACACTTGGCTAATTTATTGTTGTTGTTCTTGTATTTTTAGTAGACAGGGTTTCAGCATGTTGGCCAGGCTGGTCTCAAACTCCTGACCTCAGGTGATCCACCTGCCTTAGCCTCCCAAAGTGCTGGGATTATAGGTGTGAGCCATGGCTCCTGGCTAGCAGCCTGTTTTCTTTAACACAAATTTAAATGTTTAGTTTTATTAGGTTGGTGCAATGTAAATGAGGTGTTTGCTATTACTTTTAATGCAGTGGTTTTAAACTAATGGTTTTTGCCATCACTTTTAATGGCAAAAATGGCAATGACTTTTGCATCAACCTAATAATTAAATCTTAACAGCCACTTGGGGCTAAGATCATCGTACTGGATGGTGCAGTCCTGGAGAGTTTTGGGTATTTTGAGAGCCTGCTCGTTTTTATCATTCTTGTACCTACTCTACATTTCACTCCACAGCCATTAACTCATAGCTTCTCTTTCAATACCGACTCTGGGCCAAGCACCATGGCATGGTAGACAGACAAATGAACATGAGCCTTGTCCTCACAAGTCTTGAGTTCTCCTCCAGGAGATCACAGGTCTGAGACATAAAAGCAATCTCTGTTGTCACGAATGCTGTGAAAGAAACTCTGGGTTGAGATGAGACAGGAGGGTGACCAGAATAGCAAGGGGCTTGCCTGAGGTGGTGCCATTGATCCTGAGTCCCAAGGAGGCTGGAGGGAGGAGTCCCTACATCAGGAAGGGAACATGAGAGGTGACTAGAGATGAAGGGTGGAATGTACTACGGATGTTTCAGTAGCATGTGCAAAGGCCCTGAGGTTGCACCAAGCTTTATGTTGCCCCTTTGAAGCACTGAAAGAACAACATTTAATTAGAATACTCTCTACCCCATCCAATATTCTAAGGAAATCAGAAAAGTAAGCAGACTGGCTGCAGTTGCTCATGCCTGTAATCCCAGCACTTTGAGAGGCCAATGCAGGAGGATCACTTGAGGCCAGGAGTTCAAGACCAGTGTGGGCAACATAGGGAGATCCTGTCTCTACAAAAATTTAAAAAGTATTAGCTGTGGTCCCAGCAACTTGGGAGGCTGAGGTGGGAGGATTGCCTGAACCCAGGAGTTCAAGGCTGCAGTGAGCTATGATCATGCACTCCAGCCTGGGTAACAGAGCAAGACCCTGTCTCAAAACAAAAAAGTTGGGGGGCATGGAGAAAGGTAAGCAGTTAAGTTATTAGGTACATTTCAGCAGAAGTCATCTCAGATGCCAAGGAACCTTGCCTTCTTTGGAAGTGAGTGACAATCTGCACCTTTTAGATTTAAGATTTGATGTTGCCAACTTCACACTTCAGTGGTGCGTTTTAAAAAGGGTTCTGGGACAGTGACCATTAAAGATGAAGCTTCTCTGCTGTCTATCATGCATGTGTACAGAAGGGACTTCTGACTGGGTGCCCAGACCCTCACCACCTCTTGTAGAATGCTCAGATTTTATTTTTCAAAAATTGCTAGATGCAGATTAATGAGAAGTGCGTGGATTTATTCATACGCAGTGACAATGGCCTGAGTTACCCTGGCCTGCCCACGAGGTCCCTTGTGTCATCTGCACCATGGTTTTCTCATCCCCTGCCTTTGTGCTTGTGCCTTTTCTCTATGGAAAGGGGTTCCTGTGCCATCAGATCTTCTCCCTGACATCTGTGGATTAGGCTTGGGTGGTGGGAGGTCCCAATCAAAGGGTAAACAAAAGTTACCTTCATTTGTTAGTCTCTCTGTAGGGTGGTGCCAAAGTCATTGTGTTGTTTGCTGTTACTTTGAATGCAGTGGTTTTAAAGTCATGGTTTTTGCCATTGGTTTTAAACTAATGGTTTTTGCCATTACTTTTTTTTTTTTTTTTT
>NW_012105697.1:1976036-1978109 GCF_000951045.1 Mandrillus leucophaeus | reverse complement strand
GTTAAGAGTAGACACTGGGGATCACTAGAGGGAGGAGGGTGGGAAGGAAGCAAGGGTTAAACTACGTGTCAGGTGCTATGTTCACTTGGGTGATGGGATCGTTCATACACCAAACAATAGACCCATGTAACAAACCTGCACATTTTCCCCTGAACCTTTAAAAAAAAATCATTACTTCTAAAGTGCTTCACTGCTTCTAAACTTCAGTTACTTCTTTTTTTTTTTTTTTGGCAGGATTCAAAAAGACTTGCACAGCGTAGTGAGAGAGGAGATGCAGCCCTCCCAGGAGGAGCTCTGTCTGAAACTCAAGTGTGCTTGGGATTTTAATGACCTTGAAGACAAGTGGTGGTGGTGATTCCACGGATCGGATGTCACGTGGCTTGACCATGGATCTTGGGGGAACGCCACCAGGACATCCTGGCCTGTGTGTCACTCTGATGTCACCATTTGTGGGGATAATTGAGCTGTTCCCTGCAGGAGGCTTTGTCACGGTTGTGGGAGGCAGCTCATTACACACCCAGGTCTGGAATCCTAGTCTAATATTGTCTGGTCCTAAGTTGGCTGTGCCTTCAGTCTTGACTATGTCCTCCTTGGTATCATGTTTTTAAGTCTTGGAGGTACTGAGAGAATTCAATAAAGCAAAGGATATAAAAATACCTCCGGAAAACCCAAAGCCTTAATTCTCATGGATTGAGAAGTAGGATCGATATATTTATAATTCCATAATTATTATACTGGGATTAAGTCACATAGACATCCAGAACTCCTAATATGCTTTTATTTTCACTTATATTGATCCCCCCAAGAAGTATTAGACTCTGCATTGATTTTTCTTTTTTGAGACAGGGTCTCACTCTGTCACCCAGGCTGGAGTGCAGTGGCACCATCTTGGCTCACTGCAACCTCTGCCTCCCAGGCTCAACGGATCCTGCCACTTCAGCCTCCCGAGTAGCTGGGACTACAAGTGTGTGCCACCATGTAATTTTTTTTTTTTTTAGTAGAGATGGGGTTTTGCCATGTTGCCCAGGCTGCTCTCAAACTTCTGAGTTCAACCGATCCTCCAGCCTTGGTCTCCCTAAGTGCTAGGATTACAGGCGTGAGCTACCCCACCTGGCCAACCATGTTATTTCTGATAATCTGACAAGATAAAGACTATCCCAAGATTTCGCGATTGTTTCTTTAAAAATAACAGGGATGGGCTGGGTGCAGTGCCTCACACCTGTAATCCCAGCACTTTGAGTCCAAGGCAGGCAGATCACGAGGTCAGGAGATTGAGACCATCCTGGCCAACATGGTAAAACCCTATTTCTACTAAAATACAAAAAACCAAAAAAAAATTAGCCAGGTGTGGTGGTATCTGCCTGTAGTCCCACTTACTCAGGAGGTTGAAGCAGGGGAATTGCTTGAACCTGGGAGGTGGAGGTTGCAATAAGCAGATATCGTGCCATTGCACGCCAGCCTGGTGACAGAGCGAGACTGTCTCAGAGAAAAAACAAAACAGGGATGGCTGGGTGCAGTGCTTCATGCCTGTAATCCCAGCTATTTTGGGAGGCCGTGGTGGGCAGATAACAAGGTCAAGAGATCGAGACTATCCTGGCCAACATGGTAAAACCTTGTCTCTACTAAAAACACAAAAATTAGCTGGGCATGGTGGCAGGCACCTGTAGTCCCAGCTACTCAGGAGGCTGAGGCAAGAGAATTGCTTGAACCCAAGAGGCAGAGGTTGCAGTGAGCTGAGACCGTGCCACTGCACTCCAGCCTGGCGACAGAGCGAGACTTCATCTCAAAAAACAAAACACAGGGATATCCTCTGTTTAATGCTTGATCCACAAATTCTCAATTACTAAATTTTTAATAATCAATACTCAATAAGTCAATCATATTTAATCTACTCAATTACTAAATTTTGTATTTAGGGATTTTTGTTGTTATTCCACAGTTTCTAAGTTTGTCTTTGAATTCAGTTACATCAAAGTATCTTAAAGCAACATTTTTTTACAGTAGCCAGATGATTTCAAAGCCACTGTACAGTCAGGCCAATGTTACTTTGTAGGACTCAGGGGGTCCATAATA
>NW_012105697.1:1972429-1974646 GCF_000951045.1 Mandrillus leucophaeus | reverse complement strand
TATATATATATATAGTAGAGGTAGGGTCTTGCTATGTTGCCTAAGCTGGTCTCTAACTCCTGGGCTCAAGTGATCCTCCTGACTTGGCCTCCTGAAGTGCTGGAATTACAGGTGTGAGCCACTGTGCCTGGCAGCTCACTGCTTGTTCTGTCAGCACTTTCTTCTCCCTCTTTTCTGACCTCTACTTTTAGTGGAGGGAAAACTGTTAGGAGAAAAATGTTAATGAGTTCCTTCTAGGGGGTGGAAATGGACATTCTCATGAACCTAATTAAGGTAGCTGGCAGAATAGGTTATTTGGTTTTTCAAGCTGCTTTTATATTTTATCACATCTATCTCACCCAGATGGGAAGTCCTTAATCATCACCAGTTTACAGATGACAGACTAAATGACTTCCCAAATTTTCATGTTTCTTTCCCTTATTTTTCTTTCCACACTTTTTTATTGAGATGGAGTTTAGCTCTTGTTGCCCAGGCTGGAGTACAATGGCACAATCTCTGGCCACTGCAACCTCCATCTCCTGGGTTCAAGCGATTCTCCTGCCTCGGCCTCCCAAGTAGCTGGGATTACAAGCATGCACCACCACGCCTGACTAATTTTTTGTATTTTTAATACAGTTTTTCCACATTGGTCAGGCTGGTCTTGACCTCCCGACCTCAGGTGATCCACCTGCCTCGGTCTCCCAAAGTGCTGGGAATACAGGCATGAGCCACTGCACCTGACCTCCCCCCTTTTTTTTATTGTGGTAAAACATGCAGAACAAAGTTTGCCATTGTAACCCATTTAAAGTGTACATCCCTGTGACACTGAGCACACTCATTGTACAACCATCACCACCATCCATCTCCAGGACTTTTCCATCTTGCAAAACAAACTCTACTCATTAAATAACTATTTTCTCCTCCTTCCCCTGGCCTCTGGTAACCACCATTTTACTTTTTGCCTCTATGAATTTGACTACTGTAAGTACCTCATAGAAGGAGAATATATGGTATTTGCTCTTTTGTGACTGGCTTGTTTCATTTAGCATAATGTCCTCAAGGTTCATCTATGTTGTATCATATATCAGAATGTCCTTGCTTTTGAAGACTCAGTATTTCATTTTATGCCGCATTTTCTTTATCCATTCGTCCATTGATGGACGTTCAAGGTTGCTGATATTCTCAATCTTCACTTCCAAATCAGTGGCATAGAAGTTCAGAAATGAGGCCGGGTGCAGTAGCTCACGCCTGTAATCCCAGCACTTTGGGAGGCCGAGACGGGTGGATCACGAGGTCGGGAGATCGAGACCAGCCTGACCAACATGGTGAAATCCCGTCTCTACTAAAAATACAAAAATTAGCCGGGCACGGTGGGACACGCTTGTAATCCCAGCTACTCAGGAGGCTGAGACACGAGAATTGCTTGAACCTGAGAGGCAGAGGTTGCAGTGAGCAAAGATTGCGCCACTGCACTCCAGGTCTGGGTGGCAGAGCAAGACTCGGTCTCAAAAAAAAAGTTTCTGTCCTTTGTAGGGACATGGATGCAGCTGGAAACCATCATTCTTAGCAAACGATCGCAAGAACAGAAAACCAAATACAGCATGTTCTCACTCATAGGTGGGAATTGAACAATGAGATCACTTGGACACAGGAAGGGGAACATCACACACCGGGGCCTGTCGTGGGGTGGGGGGAGGGGGGAGGTTTAGCATTAGGAGATATACCTCATGTAAATGAGTTAATGAGTGCAGCACACCAACATGGCGCATGTATACATATGTAACAAATCTGCACATTGTGCACGTGTACCCTAGAACTTAATTTAAAAAAAAAAAAACCTCAGCAAATTATTTTTAAAAAAAGCTCGGAAGTGAAATATCCCCATTCCTAAAATTTCCTTTCAGCTCCCACTCCCAAGAGATCTTTTATTCAATGGGAGGTGAGACAGGGTAGCCTCAGAACTCAAGAGGCCCAGTGAGGAAAGGAGAGCCAGAGGGGAGTTTGGGGAAGAAGAATGAGAGGCAAAGACCATGAGGAAAGGTAATATTAGCAATGCCATGGAAATTACCCAAACATTCACATGAACCCCAAAATATATACCACTATTATGTACCAATAAAAAAGGTGCTTTCCTCAGGCAAGAACAGATCAAGAGCCCAAGCTGGAATCCTAGTAGGACCGACAGAAGGAAGGGTGCCCAAGTCAGACCAGCCTTTCTAGTGCTTTCACTGTGGCCAG
>NW_012105697.1:1969747-1971434 GCF_000951045.1 Mandrillus leucophaeus | reverse complement strand
GTGTCAATGATCTGTACCTCCTGGGTGCAGCGTAACATAGGGCCCCAGTCCCCGTCCTTTGCAGGTGTTCGAGTCAGAGCCCAGGTTCCTCGCAATCAGATTTCTACCCTTGTAACTGTGTCACAGTCGTCTGTGATGGTCAGGTTAGGATTTCTCTCTTCCTCAGCCATCAGAAGTGCCTGGGTTTCCTCATCAAAATCAGTTTTTCTTAGCCTGGTAAAATATTTTAAAAGGTTCTATTTTTAATCCACATATTTTTTTCCCCTTTTCTGCAGCTCATCTTTCTCCCTAATTCATCCCAGGACAAGCCTAGGAAACCCTGGTGTTACCTCCAAGAAGAAAGACATACACATCAAATGCAGTGGTATGCTGATAAATGTTACCCCTGGATCGCCAGAAAACAAACAAATAAATTTTAAAAGTCCCAATTTATAGCTTTGCCAATTTCTGTGGTGTAAATTCTCCACACCAATCATGGCCAATTTCAAGCTGCCCACTTGTCGTCACTAAACAGAGTTACAAAGACAGGTACACACTACAAGTGGTTCTCACCAGCTTGTAGGAGCTGGCTCCAACATGTCACTGGACAGAAGTAAGTGTCCAGAATTGGTTAGAGAGAGCATGAACTCCACATCAACATTTGGATTTGCAACAAGAAGTCAGTGAGCGTTAGGGAGAAAGCCTAAAGCTATTTTTTTCAAAGATAAATTAATAGTTTCCATTATCTGAGTACCTGGGTCCTGGCCCTCTGCTAAGACTTTTACATGCATATCTCATTAAATTTTCATAACTGCCTTATGAGGTAGCATAATTGTCCTAACTTGTGATGAAGACAATGAGAATAAACAATGTTAAAAGGTCACAAAACCAGATAGTGGTAGTCTGGATACAAATTCAAGTGATTTCTTTCTGGAGCCCCCATACATTGTATCATTGCTTTGAATCACACAGAAGGATTAAGTATCACCATGGATAATACCTCTTGTCTCCATTTGGCAGCTGTTTGCATGCAACTGTCCCACACTAGAGGGGTATGTTCTTTAGTGCATACCCTAAAGCTATGTTCTTTAGTGCAACTATGTATCTTAATATACATCTTTGTGAGATGATCTATGGTCCGGGGCTGGAGGAAGATGAAAACTCACTTACTGAGTTCTGTCCTATTTATCACATTATCTGATGCATACTTTCATAATTACCATGCCAAATAATCACCCCTATTTTGTAGATAGGAGGCTGATAATCAAAGAGGACAAATGCCTTGCCCTGGGTTACAGGGTCAAACGTGGCAAGACAAACATAGACCTCCATGACTCAGAACGCAGACAATTTGAGTCCTTCCCCTTAACCACGTGTCTACTTTGGTAGTCTACATTCTGAATCTTTAGCAAACATTAAAATGAGAAAGAGCCAGGTGTGGTGGCTCATGCTTGTAATCCCAGCATTTTAGGAGGCCAAGGCGGGCAGATCACCTGAGGTTGGGAGTTCGAGACCAGCCTGACCAACATGGAGAAACCCGATCTCTACTAAAAATACAAAAAATTAGCCAGGCATGGTGGCCCCTGCTTGTAATCCCAGCTACTCAGGAGGCTGAGGCAGGAGAATCGTTTGAACCCAGGAGGCAGAGGTTGCAGCGAACCGAGATCGAGCCATTGCACTCCAGCCTGGGCAACAAAAGCAAAACTCT
>NW_012105697.1:1961953-1963792 GCF_000951045.1 Mandrillus leucophaeus | reverse complement strand
TCTTTCCAAGTCAACATGGGGAGGGGGCCACAGTTTCTTCAACCTGCACTCCTATGCCAGGCATTCACCAGTAGCAAACACTGTTTCAAGATTTTCCAGGCAGTATAGAGATTTCCCAAAGAATTAAACATAGAACTACCACTTTGTCCGGCAACCTCACTACCGAGTTCTACCCAAAGCAAGAGAAATCTTACTAAAAAGACACCTGCATCAATGTATTTACTGAAGCACTCTTCACAATAGCTAAGTCCTGGGATCAACATAAGTGTCCACCAGCAGATGAGTGGATCAAGAGAACATGATTTATATACAATGGAATCCTATTTAGCCATAAAAAGAATAAACTCATGTCTTTAGCAGCAACATGGATGGAACTGGAAGCCATGATCTTAAGTGAGATAACTCAGAAACTAAGTCAAATAATGCATGTTCTTACTTGTATGTGAGAGCTACATAATACATAAAGAGTGGCCAGGTGCAGTGGCTCATGCCTGTAATCCCACCACTGTGAAAGGCTGAGGCAGGCGGGTCACCTGAGGTTGGGAGTTCAAGACCAGCCTGACCAACATGGAGAGACCCTGTCTCTACTTAAAAAAAAATTCAAAATGAGCCAGGCGTGGTGGCCCATGTCTGTAATCCCAACTCCTCAGGAGGCTGAGGCAGGAGAATTGCTAGAACCCAGGAGGCGGAGGTTGCAGTGAGCCATGATTGTGCCATTACACTCCAGCCTGGGCAACAAGAGTGAAACTCCATCTCAAAAAAAAAAAAAGTGTGGAATAGTAGACATCGGAGGCTCAGGAGGGTGAGAGGGAGGTGCAGGGTGAGAAATGACCTAATGGGTACAATGTATACCATCTGTGTGATAGGTATACCAAAAGCTTAGATTTTACCACACAATATATACGTGTAACAATACACGTATTGAAACCCCTTAAATGTACACAAATAAGGCAAAAAAAGATTTTCCAATGTTTGGAAATGTAACACTTTATTGAGGGGTTAAGATGTCCTTGTGAGACCAAGAGACCATGAAGGCCTTTCAGTGGCTCGTCCAAGGCCACAGAGCAAATAAAAACCACATATATCATATAAAATCTATGAATGGGGTGCCAGAGATCTCACGACTCAGTGTGTCAATGATCTGTACCTCCTGGGTGCAGCGTAACATAGGGCCCCAGTCCCCGTCCTTTGCAGGTGTTCGAGTCAGAGCCCAGGTTCCTCGCAATCAGATTTCTACCCTTGTAACTGTGTCACAGTCGTCTGTGATGGTCAGGTTAGGATTTCTCTCTTCCTCAGCCATCAGAAGTGCCTGGGTTTCCTCATCAAAATCAGTTTTTCTTAGCCTGGTAAAATATTTTAAAAGGTTCTATTTTTAATCCACATATTTTTTTCCCCTTTTCTGCAGCTCATCTTTCTCCCTAATTCATCCCAGGACAAGCCTAGAAAACCCTGGTGTTACCTCCAAGAGGAAAGACATACACATCAAATGCAGCGGTATGCTGATAAATGTTACCCCTGGATCGCCAGAAAACAAACAAATAAATTTTAAAAGTCCCAATTTATAGCTTTGCCAATTTCTGTGGTGTAAATTCTCCACACCAATCATGGCCAATTTCAAGCTGCCCACTTGTCGTCACTAAACAGAGTTACAAAGACAGGTACACACTACAAGTGGTTCTCACCAGCTTGTAGGAGCTGGCTCCAACATGTCACTGGACAGAAGTAAGTGTCCAGAATTGGTTAGAGAGAGCATGAACTCCACATCAACATTTGGATTTGCAACAAGAAGTCAGTGAGCGTTAGGGAGAAAGCCTAAAGCTATTTTTTTCAAAGATAAAT
>NW_012105697.1:1952402-1959226 GCF_000951045.1 Mandrillus leucophaeus | reverse complement strand
AAAAAAAAAAAAGATCCCAATTTCAGAAATATTAAAATACAATATACATGTACTTTATTAAGGAGATAAAACAAAGAAGTTGAAGCACTCTAGGCCTGGGCGACACAGTGACTCCATCTCAAAACAAGACAAAAAAAAAAAAAAAAAAAAAAAAAAGAAGTGACCCCAATCTCAGGGTGGAGGTAGGATGGGATGTGAGCTAGACGTCTAGCTGAGGCACACCCCATTGCCTCAAGTGCAATCTCTCACAGCCCAGTGTTTACGACATCAGATCATGTGTCTGTGGGTAGGTGGTGAAAGTGGCCATGACTGTCCATTCTTCTCAGTAGCCCTGCCGACAGCAGTGTGACTTTGCAGCTCATTCCACTAAGAGAGTCTATTTCTGGCTTCACACCTTGCTTTGGAGAATATAACATCTGAGCCAGCTTCATACCTTGATTTGGATAATATAACACAATGGAAGCAAGGTTAGGAGAGTTCTGAGCCACCGTCTTGGATACTTTTCTTCTTTGGAGATGGGGTCTCTGTCATCCCGGCTGGAGTGCAGTGGCATGATCATGGCTCACTGCAGCCTTGACCTCCTGGGTTCTAGCAATTTTCCTGCCTCAGCCTCCTGAGTAGCTGGGTCTACAGGCATGCACCACGCCTGGCTAATATTTGTGGAGACGGGGTTTCACCATGTTGCCCAGGCTGGTCTTGAGCTCCTAGGCTCAAGCTATTGGCCTGCCTCAGCCTTCGATAGTGCTGGGATGACAGGAATAAACCATCACACCTGGTGATCTCGGATGTTTTCTATACTTCATCTCCTGAACTGCTGAGATGCTACGGGCTCAATTTTGTCCCTGCCAAAATTTATATGTTGAAGTCCTAACCCTCAATACCCCAAAATGTAATCATATTTGGATACAAGGTCTTTGTAGAGGCAATTAAGCTAAAATGAGGACACTGTGCGGGGGGCCCTAGTCATATGACTGGTGTTCTCGTAAGAGGAAATTTGTACACACACACATAGAGGGAAGAGAACATGAAGACACAGGGAGAAGACAGACAGTCATCGACAAGACAAGGAGAAGGGCCTGGAGCAGATTCTCCCTCATGGTCTTCAGAAGGAGCCAACTCTGCTGACAGCTTGATCTCAGACTTTCAGCCTCCATAACCGTGAAATGATAAATTTGTTATCTAAGCCACCCAGTCCATAGTACTTTTTAAACCCTGGCAAACTGATACAGATGCCATGTCAACGAGCCCAGACCAACCAGTTAGATGACTGGCTCAGTTACACCTGTCATCCCCAAGGGGACAGCCAGCCCAGCCAGTCAACCTCCATACCATATAGCGAGGTCAACCCAAAGCAGCCAGTCCCTCAGTTAACCAGCTCCCTAAGCACACCTGGCTGAGGTCAGCGATGCCCAGACAAGCAGAGCCAGCAGCAATCTAACTGCTCATTGCCTTAAGCCCTCAAGTTTCACACTGGTTCATTATGCAACCACGGCTAGCTGCTATGTGGTCCTGTTGGAGTTTTCCTCCTTCTCTTTCTTCCCATCCACTCTCCATCTTTGCCACTCATAAAAATATAACCAGGAGTTTGGCAATACCCACCCAAGAACCTCTAAGCGGCAATTCGGATGCGTCAGAGCCCCACACAACAGCTTCACGCCCACGTCTCCGATTTCATTGCACCCAATTTGCAGAATCTTCAGGTTTTGATTGCTGATGAGAGCGGAGGCGAGGTCTTCACAGCCGGCAACAGTGATAAAACATTTTACCAAACTGCAAAAGAGTAAGGGTACCATGCTTCAAGGCTATCACACCTCGGTCTAATATCAGGAAAAGAGACACCAAAGCATGACAGCCTTTGTCATTCATGTGGATAGGTACCGTCAGTCCTCCACATCCACAGATTCAACTACAGGCAGATTGAAATTATTCAAGAATTAAAACAATAACACAACAGTAAATAATACAAATGAAAAAACCAATAGAGTGTAACAACTCTTCACACAGCATTTACATTGTATTACCTATCCTGGTAACTTAGAGATGATTTACAGTATTATAGGAAGATGCCTATACATTATATGCAAACACTATGGGCCAGGCACGGTGGCTCACACCTGTAATCCCAGCACTTTGGGAGGCCGAGGCGGGCGAATCACCTGAGGTCAGAAGTTCGAGACCAGCCTGGCCAACATGGTGAAACCCCATCTCTACTAAAAAAAAAATTAATAATAATAATACAGAAAATTAGCTGAGCATGGTGGTGTGTGCCTGTAGTCCCAGCTACCCAGGAGTCTGAGGTGGGAGAATCACTTGAACTTGGGAGGCAGAGGTTGCAGTGAGCTGAGATGGCACCACTGGACTCCAGCCTGGGCAACTGGACTATCTCAAAACAAACACTATGCCATTTTACATAAGGACCTTGAGCATCTGCAGATTTTGGAATCCTCAGAGGAAATCTGTAGCCAACCTCCTGCAGATACGGAGGGACAACTGGAATTGCCTCAGCATCGTTCATTGAAGGTCTCTCCTCTCTCTGCACCAGTGATAAACTATTCCATGATGCAACATCTGAACACACGTGGATCAGTCTGTTTCGGAGATCTCTATTCTGTGTCTCTGGTCTATCTGCTTATCCCTGTGTGAATCTCATACTTTAATTTCTAAAACTTTAGAAAGTCCTGATACATTTAAAGCAAGGGCTCCTACATTATTTATTTTAATTTGAGCTGGAGTTTCACTCTTGTTGTCCAGGCTGGAATGCAATGGCATGATCTCGGCTCACTGCAACCTCTGCCTCCCGGGTTCAGGTGATTCTCCTGCCTCAGCCTCCTGAGTAACTGGGATTACAGGCGCCCACCACCATACCCAACTAATTTTTTTTTTTTTTTTTTTAGTAGAGATGGGGTTTCACCATGTTGGCCAGGCTGGTCTCGAACCCCTGACCTCAGGTGATCCACCCACCTCAGCCTCCCAAAGTGCTGGGATTACAGGCATGAGTCACCGCACCCGGCCCCACTTTTTATATTTTAGGTGTTTCTTAGGTATTACTGGCCTCTTGCAAATTCCATACACACTGTAAAATTTACTTTTCAAGTTCAATTCAATCCCCAAACAAAAATATGGCATTTTCACTGGGATTTCATGAAAGCAAATGAATTCAACTTAAGGAGAACTGACTTTTTAGATGTTGAATATTTCAATCTTTGAATATAACATTGTTTTATGCCATAATTTGTACATATTCTCTGCAAAAGTCTCACATATATCACAGTAGCTATTTCTAGGTAATTTCTTTTTTATGTTACTGTAAATGGTACTTTAATTCTACTAGCTTATTACTTCTTGTTGATATATCGGTAACTGTTTTTGATATATTGTTTCAAGCAAGCTTGTTAGACTCTAATTCTGATAATTTAGCTATAGATTTTCTTGGATGTTTCTATGTACATTCAAATCATCTGCATAGACTTAGGTGTTTCTTCAAGGATTACAGGTTTAGTGTTTTTCTTACCCTGAAGCATTTGCTAAGATTTTCAGGACATTGTTAACTAGAAGTGATTATAGCCACCATTCTTATCTTTTTCTTGATATTGAAGAGAAAGCTTTTCTATCATTAGACAAATGTTTGTTTTAGATTTTTTTGAACATATTCTTTAGATTATCAAGGAAGTTCCCAAATAATTTTTCAAGAGTTATATGTTTTAATTCAAACTTTTCTGCATTTTAGATCATGATTTTTATTTTTAACCAGTAAAATGATTTACATTGATTTTTTTACTAATCTTTTTAATGTTAAAGCAACTTTACATTTTGGGGATAAGCCCAACTTAGTTATTATGTTTATTCTTTTAATACATTTATGGATTCTGCTTGCTAATATTCTGTTTAGTGCTTTTGCATTTCATGAACGACACTAGCCTTTAATTCTGCTTTCTTACAAAAATTGTAAGGATTATATTACAACTGATAAAATTCTTATTGGTTTCTGGCATTAAGATTATGCTAGTCACAAAAAAAGGTGGGGAGTTTCTTCTCTTCTGATCCTGAAAAAGTTGATTTCTAAGAGTGGAATTATTTATTCTTTGAAAATCTGGTAAGAATCACCAGTGAAAGCTTCTAAGCCTAAAATTTTCTACATAAAAAGATTTGATTGATACATTTTTCTCTTGAGTACATTTATTTTAGAAGCTTATTGAGTCTTGAAAATACCTAAATTTTCAAGTTTATTGTGTAAAGTTGCTCATATTGAATCTTTTTAATATCGGTAGCATTTGTAGAAACGTTTCTTTGCCCATTCTTGGTATACACCTGCGCTGTTCAACGTGATAGCCAGCCACGTGTGACCACTGTGCACTTGGAATGTAGCTTGTCTGAATCTAGATGTGCCATAGTATAAAACAGTGAATCTTAAAGAGTTAATACAAAAAAAGTAAAATCTCATTAGTCATTTTTTGTACTGATTACATATTGAAGTGATATATGAATTACATATTGAAGTTTGATATATGGCTAAATAAACTATATTATTAAAATCAGTTTCAAATATTTACTTTCACTTTTAATATGACTACTTGAAAATTTAATATTACATGTGTGGCTTGCATTATATTCTATAGGACGGCATTAACAAAAATTGGTTTTGCAAAGCACCACCTTGCAGGTTTCTCATCTTTTCCATTGGGATTTTCGTTTAATTAGTTTCTGTCCTTATTTTTATTTCCTTCTGTCCTTTAGGAGGTTTATTTTACCATGAAAAAAAAAACCCTTAAGTTCATTATTCTTTAGATTCCTTTCAAAATATATACACGTACTACAGCTCCATCTGAGTTTGTTGCAAAGTATATTCTCTTTTCATTTCAACACACATTCTAATTTCCATTATGATTTCTCTCCTTGGATTCCTGGACTGCATATGGGAAGTAATTATGTTCACCTCATAAAATTTAAAGTTCAATTGAGTAAGAAGATAATTTAAAAATTAGCAGGAACCAAATAATGAATCAGATGATACTTTGTCTTAAATTCTATTTTGTCTGATTCATACAGTTTCATCAGCTTCCTTTGGTTTAATATTTGCAAGGTCTTTTTTCCTATCATTTTCATCGTTTTATTGAGGTAAAATTTACATGAGATTAACTATATTTAAGTGAACAGTTCAGTGGCATTTACTACAGTTCACAATGTTGTACAACCACAAGCTTACGTTTTAATAAGTAACTTATAAACATTAGTTATGTTTTAATATGGTAATTTTTTTTAGCTGAGACATTTCATCTGTTTATATCTAATTACTAGTATATTTGAATTCAAATATATATCTTGTTTTATATTTTCTTATCTGTTCCTTCAATTTTTGTTTCCTCTTTTTTGGATTGGGTATTTTTAATCATTCTTTCTCCTCTTTTCTGCTACTTTGAGTATTCACTTTAATCTACCTCTTTATACTTTGTTATGGCGGTTGTATACTTTTTCTATTAAATCTTCAAGACTGTATTAATTTTATACACAAACCACATTTTGTTTAGATTTATCCAGACATCTACCACTTCCTTTGCTCTGTCTCTCTTCCATCTGGAATGATTAACTTCATCTAAGACACAGTCTTTAGAATTACTTTTAGGAAGGATCTGGTGGTAAGAAATTGGTATTTATTTGAAAAGGTGTTATATCCTCATTCTCGATAGTTTTTGGTGGCTATAGAATTCTAGGTTGACAATCCACCCTCCCCTCTCCCCACCATATTGAGTATCTCCCTGTACTGCCCTCTGGTTTCCACTGTTACTCTTCACCCAAGTCTGTCTATCCTTTCTCGTAGATCATTTCCGCCAGCTCCCAGCCCCTTGTTAAACCTTTCCAGGCCAATATCTTTATATCGCGTGTTCTGCAGTTTCTCCACTATTTATCCTGTTAAGCACTTGTTTGGATGCTTGAATCTGAACTAGAATCTTTCATCAGTTACAGAAAAATTTTAGCCTTAAAATATTTTATCTTTCTGGGATTCCCAGTAAGTGTGTTAGAATGTCTTAATCATCTAAGTCTTATAAGCTAATTCTAAGTTTACCTATTTTTCTGTTTGCATGCTGCTTTCTAGGTAATCATAACCTATATTCTATTTTACTTTTTCTTTGATTATGTCTAATCTACTATTCAACTTCATATATTCGGTTATTATAATTTCTAGTTGTATTACTTGCTCGTTTAATCCCTAAGATTCAAACTGGTTATGTTTCTGTAAACATAGTAAGTATAATTGCTTTATAGATAATTAGATAAAGTTTAGTAGGTGTTTGTATTTTGACTTGTCCTTGGCTCAATGTGCTTTATTTCCTTGTGGTTTGGGTTATTTTAACTGTGTGGTATTTACTGACCTTAAAAATTCCTTTTAGGAATAAGCCAAGGTCAAAGATCATGTCATCCTATTACCTACCTCCAGAGGCGATTTGCTCTTGTTTCTTTCAGGTGTCGGCTTCAGTACTAGTTTAAGGTTATGTTGTGTTTTTTTTAAATATGTCTTAAGGATTTTTGGAGAGCCTTAAGTGCTATCTACTTAGCCTGCTACTTTAGAATATTTCTGTTAAAGCTGGGTGCACCTGTAATCCCAGCACTTTGGGAGGCTGAGGTGGGTGGATCACGAGGTCAGTATATCTAGACTATCCTGGCTAACACGGTGAAACCCTGTCTCTACTAAAAATACAAAAAAATTAGCTGGGTGTGGTGGCAGACACCTGTAGTCCAGCTACTTGGAAGGCTGAGGCAGGAGAATGGCGGGAACCCGGGAGGCGGAGCTTGCAGTGAGCCAAGATCGCACCACTGCACTCCAGCCT
>NW_012105697.1:1949157-1950261 GCF_000951045.1 Mandrillus leucophaeus | reverse complement strand
AAAAAAACAGAGGGTGAAAGCTAGTGATGAATGAACCACACATGGCCTACAGATATTTAAATTTTCTGGCACTTTCATGTTTAACAAAATCAGTTGGCAATCTATAACCATCATTGACATTTTATATGAAATCTAGATTTCAACCTCTGTTGAAAACTGGGCTATCTGGCAATAAGGAGTCACATTCCTACGTGGAAATCCAACAGGCTAGGACAGAACGGGCAGCTGCTTCCTGTCGACAGACACAAGATCTGCATTTCCACGCAGGCCTCACCCAGCTTGCTTCTTTCATGGATCTCAATTTTCTGGCATATCCAGGCATTTGTGGGCTTTTGTTGTTGTTGTTTCCTTTGAGACAGAGTCTTGCTCTGTCTCCCAGGCTGGAGTGCGGTGGTGCAATCTTGGCTCACTGCAACCTCTGCCGCCCAGGTTCAAGTGATTCTCCTGCCTCAGCTTCCCTCGAGAGTAGCTGGGATTACAGGCATGCACCCCCACGCCCGGCTGATTTTTGTATTTTGTATTTTTAGTAGAGAGGGGGTTTCACCAACTCTGGGAGTCTACCAACTTCCATCTGGGTTCACCTTCCTAAACTGCATCCTGAAATCTCTCCCCAGGACAAATACAGGACTCACATGTTTGTCCCTCATCGCTCAGGAGTCACCGTCCTTCATTGCCTGATGTCTGAGGTCTTAAACAGTTGCTTTATTTAGTTGGTTATTTTTGGTTGTTTTGGGTGGCAGGTTAAGTCCTGTCCCCATCCCTCTATTTTAGCTTGAGGTGTAAATCCTCTCATTTTCTTGACATTTTCAGAACACTCTCACTTTCACGTTGTTCATGTTTCAAAATGCCCAAAAGTATAAAGAGGGAAAAATCTCCGTCCTCCCCTATCTCCCAGCTTCCCAGTTCTATTTCTCACAGGCAGCCTGTATTACACTATTTCTTCCAATGATATTTGCATATTAAAAAACAGACACACGCAAGACCAGCCTGACCAACATGGAGAAATCCCATCTCTCCTAAAAATACAAAATTAGCCAGGCATGGTGGCACATGCCTATAATCCCAGCTACTCGGGAGGCTGAGGCAGGAGAATTGCTTGAATCC
>NW_012105697.1:1944889-1947047 GCF_000951045.1 Mandrillus leucophaeus | reverse complement strand
CGGGAACCCGGGAGGCGGAGCTTGCAGTGAGCCAAGATCGCACCACTGCACTCCAGCCTGGGTGACAGAGTGAGACTCTGCCTCAAAAAAAAAAAAAAAAAGAATATTTCTGTTTAGCTTCTAGATGCTTTTAAATTTTTTCTTAATATTGTATCTGACATTTTTGGTGTCTTTCAGTGTCAATGATTGGCCCAGATAGCCTAACACACCATCGGGAGAGAATGAATGCATTTTGTGTTTTTGGTATGTTATTTAACACACTCTTCAAGTGAGGAATACAAAATTCTAAACTCTGATTTCCTAATGGATTAGGTAAAAATCATGCTGCCAAATTTCACAAGTCTGTATTTTTCAGGGAAAGAGCGTAACGTATTATCCTAACTGGTAACTCTAAAACACTCACCACCGCTACAGGGATTACCCAGATATTTCTCTATGTGATGACATGAAATTAAGTCTTTGCACTATCTCCTTTTTGCTGATCTCAAGCTACCCTCCCCTCTGCCTTCTTCTAAATCATTCTCTGTTACACACATTCACTCTCAAGTGTATTTTTGGATCTCCCGCCTTCACATTTTACCCTTCTACCTGGAATTTTGGCTTTATTTTTGCACCTGATGAAATTGTATTCATCTTGTAGAACACGCACCAAATATCGTCTTAGCCATGAAATTGCCCCTCAGGTCCCAGACCTAATTCTGGCTCTCTCAGGCCTCTGCAGAACTATTTACAACATATGAAATCTGTGACACAGAAGTCAGGGTGCAGATTTGTTTACATGAACATCTCTACAAGAATCTGAGGCAACTATTTTTTAAACCTTCACATTCCCAGGCACAGACACTATGGCCTTCCTCAGTTCCAGGTGCCCTATTTTCAGAAGCGCACGCCCTTGAAAAGACGGCCTGGTCTTCCAAGAAACAGCAAAAACCCTACCACAGCGAATCCAGGCGGCAGTCTGGGCGTTTCAAGGCCTCGCAGAGGGTTTTCAGTCCTTCGTCCTTCAGGACATTGGCGCCGAGGTCTAGATAGCGCACACTCTTGTTATGCAGAAGCATTTCAGAGATGTATTCGCAGCACTGCTCACTGAGGTGGCAGTAAGCCAGCCTACGGGGACAAAACCACAAGGAGAAAAGAAGGAGAGTGAAGAGGGGTGTGTCTCAGGGAGCTTTGCTTAATCTCATATTCAGGGTAGTATTTCTATAATCTCACAAACTCCCCAACTGAGATGAAGTTCTGGATTATCTGAAAACACCCTCTCTCATTTCTTCTTTTCTTTGAGACAGAGTTTTGCTCTCGTCACCCAGACTGGAGTAAAACAGCGCGATCTCAGCTCACTGCGACCTCCACCTCCGGGGTTCAAGTGATTCTCCTGCCTTAGCCTTCCAAGTAGCTGAGATTACAGGCACCCAAAACCATACCTGGCTAATTTTTGTATTTTTAGTAGAGATGGGGTTTCACCATATTGGTCAGGCTGGTCTCGAACTCCTGACCTCAGGTGATCTGCCCACCTCAGCCTCCCAAAGTGCTGGGATTATGAGGCATGAGCCACTGCGTCTGACCCTCTCCTTTCTTCTTACTTGCCTGATAGAAGAATCAAAGTAAGAGGTTAACACAGAAGGAAAAAGTATCGTGTAATATGGCATAGCTAATACTCTAATAGGGCTTTAATTTTGGTTCTAATTCTTCATTTGATGACGTCCTTAGACAAGACATGGGCCTTCTGAGACTCTTCTCTCACGGACTGCTAAAGTGCATTGATTACCTCGTGTGTAGTATCCTCAACTTTTTCAATTTCATTATTCTTTAAAATAATAGGTTCAAAACTTTTTTTTTTTTTTCCGAGACAGGGTCTGGCTCTGTCACCTAGGCTGGAGTGCAGTGGCATGATCCCAGCTCATTGCAGCCTCTACCTCCCGGGGCTCAAGGGATCCTCCCACCTCAGTACCTCAGTCTACTGAGTAGCTGAAACTGCAGGTGTGTGCCACCACACCAAGCAATTTTTTTATTTTTTTTTTTTCAGGATAGGGTTTCGTCATGTTGCCCAGGCTGGTCTTGAACTCCTGCGCTCAAACGATTCACCTGCCTTGGCGTCCCAAAGTGTTGGGAATATAGGTGGGAGCCTCCACTCCCAGCCAGTTTATGATTTTTTTTTTTT
>NW_012105697.1:1940879-1943259 GCF_000951045.1 Mandrillus leucophaeus | reverse complement strand
AAAAAAAAAAAGATACAAATGCATATATATTCTTCTGTCCTCCCCTCCTTTTTTTTATAAGTATCGCCTAAAGATATTAGAATTCCATTCATCGGTAAATCAACTGGCCTTTACCACTTACTCATCTGTCTTCCTTCTGTGTTTTACGTATCCTAAAACTGGCTTGAATAGTCTCTTCTCATCCAATTACTGCAAGAACATCACATGTAGTACTAACTGAGGTCAAGAGGCCCACAGACATTTTGCTCTGCTACCGTCCCAAGTACCTACCGAGTCCACCCTACGTGCCCGAAGTAACCGTTATCAACACAGGAAGTACCACGTGTGTTGCGGGTGCATTAATCCAACCTCCTCACACCTTTGAAATGTAGTACGTGTTCTGTCTAGACAATCTCAATTGATAGCCGTAAGACCTCTAAGACAGGATCTCTCCCTCCATTCAAAGTTAAATATTTTGCTCAAGAAGACAGTGCCTACGTGGTAAATCCTGAAATAGAACTCAAGTCTTTTCTGATTCTTAAGCACGAGCTTTTAAACCTCTGCTATGTGGCCTCCATCAATGAGCAGATTGTTGTCAATAGGCCCAGGTTTGGACTGTCGCCACGGCCCCCCGCGTCCGACATCCACTCACATCAGGTACACCAGGACCGTGTCTGGGTTGCACAGAGCTTCACACAGAAGAGGCAAGCCTGCGTCTAAGTCGTTGCAGGATACATTCAGATACGTCAGCTTCTTGTTGTTGGTTAGAAGGCAGGCAAGAACTTCACAATCGATGGGTGAGAGGAAACAATCTACTAGCCTGCAGGAAAGGGAAAATGTCACATTCTGTTGGTTTCTAGTTCCCAGACTCATTCCTCTTGCTAATCCTATAAGAGTTGGGAAGCCCACATTTGCCGTCCTTGAGAGACTCACTGCCTCCCAACCCCTTTCTTGATCCTTGTCAACCTGGTCTCTGGGCTACAGAGACAGCCAACCTGAGACGCATCGTCTCAGTTATACGCGTGCTTGGCTTACGGTCTCTGGGGTACAGAGACGGCCAACCTGAGATGCACCGTCTGTTACATGCATGCTTGGCTTACAGTCTCTGGGGTACAGAGACGGCCAACCTGAGACGCACAGTCTCAGTTATACGCATGCTTGGCTTACGGTCTCTGGGTACAGAGATGGCCAACCTGAGATGCACCATCTCGGTTATACGCATGCTTGGCTTATGGTCTCTGGGGTACACAGACAGCCAACTTGAGATGCACTGTCTCAGTTATACACATGCTTGGCTCAGGGTCTGTGGAGTACAGAGACAGCCAACCTGAGACCCACCATCTCAGTTATACGCATGCTTGGCTTACGGTCTCTGGGGTACAGAGACGGCCAACCTGAGATGTACCATCTCAGTTATACGCATGCTTGGCTTAGCCTCCCCCAGTAACTTATCTCACTACACTTGGAGAAAATCCCAAAATATACAACATGATCCACAAGGGTCCTACCCATTCCCAAGCCCCCGTGTCCCAGTCACCCTGGTTCTTTTCAGTTGCTTGACAACATCAGTTTCATTCTCTAAGGTATTATTCATGTTTCATCCTCCCCAAACTCATCTTTAGCAGCTCCTTTACCGAACTTGGGCTATTTTGCATGTGTGCACCCCAAGTGGAATGCTCTTTTTCTGGCCTGTGGTTAGACTCATCCTTATCATTCAGGTCTTTGCTCAAGTAATATCTCCTCGAAGAACACGGAAGAAGCCTTGAACCTGAGTCCCATAGGACTCCTTTTTTGGGGGCTTGAGTTGATTTGTGTTGCCAGTAGTTGTGGTTTTCTATTACCTCAACCACACTCCTTACCTCTGGCTGCCACAAAAAATAAACTAAACTCCAAGACAACAGCATAAAGATGAAAGCCATCATGGGAGTTGTCAAGAAATAAATGTGGAATTGGCAAGTCACCGAGTCCACGGCTCCTCACGCCTCTGCAGGAGGGCTCTGTGGCCATGCGTGCTTTTAACGTTGTTCCTAGCTTTAAGATATAGGTTGGTGCGGCCGGGTGCAGTGGCTCAAGCCTGTAATCCCAGCACTTTGGGAGGCCAAGGAGGGTGGATCACGAGGTCAAGAGATCAAGACCATCCTGGCCAGCATGGTGAAACCCCGTCTCTACTAAAAATACGAAAATTAGACGGGCGTAGTGGCAGGCGCCTGTGGTCCCAGCTACTCAGGAAGCTGAGGCAGGAGAATTGCTTGAACCGGGAGGCTGAGGTTGCAGTGAACAGAGAGCACACTGCTGCACTTCAGCCTGGGTGCAGACAGAGCGAGACTCCCTCTAAAAAACAAAACAAACAAAAACAACAACAACTCTCTCTCTGTATATATATACACATACACACATATAT
>NW_012105697.1:1935411-1940829 GCF_000951045.1 Mandrillus leucophaeus | reverse complement strand
GTATACACATATATACACACATATACACACATATATGTATACACATATATACACACATATACACACATATATGTATACACATATATACACACATACACACACATATATGTATACACATATATACACACATATATGTATATACATATATACACGCATATATACACGCATATGTATATACATATATACACGCATATATACACGCATATGTATATACATATATACACGCATATACATACACATATAAATGTATATACATATATACACGCATATATATACACATACGTGTGTGTGTGTGTGTGTTGGTACAAAAGTAATTTACCATTCATGGCAGAAACTGCAATTACCTTTGCACCAACCTAATATTTTCAAGGAGTGAAAAAAATACAATGTGGCCTACTTCGCACTATTCACAAAAATTTACTCAAAATGGATCACACAGATTTCAATATAAGAAGCAAAACAAAACTTTTAAAAGAAAACAAAGGGCCAGGCACAGTGGCTCACACCTGTAATCCTACCACTCTGGAATGCCAAGACAGTCGGATCACCTAAGGTCAGGGGTTTGAGACCAGCCTGACCAACATAGTGAAACCCCATCTCTACTAAAAAAAAAAGATACAAAAATTAGTCGGGCATGGTGGTGCACACCTGTAATCCCAGCTACTCGGGAGGCTGAGGTAGAAGAATCACTTGAACCCAGGAGGTGAAGGTTGTGTAAACTGAGATTGCACCACTGCACTCCAGCCTGGGCAACAGAGTGAGACTCATCTCAAATTTGGGGGGAAAAAGAAAAGAAAAAGTTAATCTTAATGAACTTTCGTTAGGCAATGGTTTTGTAGCAATTACACCAAAAGCACAAGAGACAAAATAAAAAATTAAGTGTACTCAGATTAGAAGCTTTTGTGCTTCAAAAGGACACCATTAAGAAAGTGAAAAGAAAACTCACAGAATGGCAGAAAATATTCACAAAGCATGTCTCATATATAACTTGTAATCAGAAAATATAAAGAACCCAATTAAAAATGTGCAAAGGTGTTGCCAACGACCATGTGAAAAATGCTCATTAATCATTAGAAAAGTGCAAATCAAAGCCACAAGGAGACACCATCTCACACAAGTCAGAATGGCTATTATTAAAAAGTCAAGAAATAATATATGCTGGTGAGGTTGTAGAGAAAAGTGTACACTTCTACATTTTTGTAGGAATGTAAATTAGTTCAGCCCTGATGGAAAGCTGTTTGGCCATTTCTGGAGGAACTTCAAATACAGCTACCATCAAGCCAGCAATCCCATTATTGGGTATACACCCAAAGGAATATAAATCATTCTATTATAAAGACATACGCACCTGTATGCTCATCACAGCACTATTCACCTAAATACCCATCAACAGTGAGCTAGATAAAGAAAATGTGGTACATATACACTACGGAATACTATGCAGCCATAAAAAAAGAATAAGAGAAAAATCCTTTGTAGCAACATGGATGGAGTTGGAGGCCATTATCCTTAGCAAACTAATGCAGGAACAGAAATCCAAGTATCACATGTTCTCACTTATAAGTGGAAGCTAAACACCAAGTACATATAGACATGAAGAAGAAAACAACAGACACCAGGGCCTGCTTGAGAGCCGAGGTGGGAAGAAGGTGAGGAAGAAAAAACTACCTATCAGGTACTATGCTTATTAACAGGTGATGAAATAATTTGTATACCAAACCTCCATGACATGCAATTTACTTATATAATAAACCTGTACCTGTACCCCTGAATGTAAGATAAAAGTTTTTAAAAATGTGTGAAGGACTTGAAAATACATTTCTCCAAAGAAGATACAGAAATAATCAAAACGCACAGGAAAAGATGCTCAACGTCATTAGTCATTCAGGAAAAGTAAATCAAAACCACAATGAGATGCTCCTTCACACCCACTAGGATGAGTATAATAAAAAAAGTAAATATAAGTAATAATTTTAAAAATGTAAGTAAATAAGTAAAAAATAAGCAAAGATGTGGAGAAAATAGAACTCTCAGACATTGCTGGTGGGAATACAGAATTGTGCAGTCACTGAGGAAAATATAACCTGGTGGTTTCTCTAAAAATTAAATATGGAATTACTATATAACCTAGCAATTCTACTCCTGGTTACAAGCCCAAAAGAAGTGAAAGTAGGTGTTCAAACATGAGTGTTCATAGAGCTCTATTCAGAGTAGCTAAAAGGTGGTAACAACCCAAGTGTTCATCACTAGATGACTAGAAGAACAAAATGGGAAATATCTATACAGTGGAATACTATTTAGGCAAGAAAAGGAATGAAGTACTGATACATGGTACAATTTGGATAAACCTTGAAAACATTCTGCTAAGTGAAAGTAAGCCATTCGCAAAAGACCACATGTGATTCAACTTATATGAGATGCCTAGGATAGGAAAATCCAATAGGACTGAAAGTTTATCAGTAATTCCCAGGGACCAGAGAGATAAGGGCATGAGGAGCGAATGCTAACGGGTATGGGGTTTCTTTCTGAGATAATGAAAACATTCTAAAAATCAGACAGTCATGATGGTTGTACATCCTCATGAATATATAAGATCACTAAACTGTATAAAGTGTACAATTATACTTTAAAAGCATTTAAAGTATATAATTATACTTTAAAAGCATAAAGTATACAATTATACTTTAAAAGCACATTTTAAAGTATAAAGCATATGAAGTACACACTTTAAAAGTATGTTTTGGGGTATGTGGATATCACAATAAAGCTGTTATTTTTTTGTAAAAAAAAAAAGGGGGTTTGGGTCTTTTTGTATTTGGTTGATGCAAGCTCAGAAAAATGGCCGACAAAGACTAGTATAGAGAAGTATTTGAATGTGTGGGTACCAACGAAGATAAGTAGAGGGTAAGTATTTAGAGGAAACCCTTATTTAATTGCAAAAAAAAATGCTTGAATTAAAACATACATACTGGCAAGTACACACAATGGTTAAGTGCCAGCCAATAGACTGTCATGAATTTAAGGCACTTGAGTTACCAGCATGTCAAGAAACAGAGCAGGTTCATCATCTCCTGTATCCCTTTCCAGTCATGATCTTAACAAAGGTAACTGCTGTCAGATATGGTTCGGCTGTGTCCCCACCCAACTCTCATGTCGAACTGTAATCCCAGTGTTGGAGGAGGGGTCTGGGGGGGTGATGGAATCATGGGGATGGTTTCTAGCGGTTTAGCACCATCCCCTAGTGTTGTTCCTGTGAGAGTCCTCACGCAAGCTGGTTGTTTGAAAGTGTGTAGCGTTTGCCCCTTTTCTCTCTTCGTCCTGCTCCCCGACGTAAGACATGCCTGCTTTCCCTTTGCCTTCTGCCACGACTGCAAGTTTCCTGAGGCCTCCCCAGAAGCAGAAGCCTGTACATCCTGCAGAACCATAAGCCAATTACACTTCTTTTCTTTATAAATTACCCAGTCTCAGGTATGTCTTTATGGCAGCAGGAGAACGGAGGAATACACTGCCCGAACCTCCAACACCAGAGCTTGCCCATCTTTGAACTTTACAGGAGTAAAGCCAGAGCTTGCCTATCTTTGAACTTTACAGGCATAAAGCCATAGGATGTACTCTTGAGTCTGGCTCACTGCCATCAACAATGTCTGAGATTCATCCCAGTTTTTGCATATGGCCGGGAGTATTCATTCTCATGGAACAGGAGCATGTATCCACAGGTTTCTCATCCAACTTACTGTCAGTGGTATTTCTACTTCTCAGAGATTATGAACACCTGCTGGGAATGCTTTGGTGCCTGTCTTTCAGCAAACTGAGACAGTCCCTCTGTCCACCTCCAGGTGGAATTACTGGGTTACACAATCTGCCAGGATCCATGAAGGCTAAAGACAAACACACAGTTTTCCGAAATGACTGCATCGATTGAGAAACTTTAACCTCCCTCTTCAAGTTCTCAGGACACTAAGTTTGTACACAAATCCTAGAAGGAAAAGGTGGATGTGTGAAAACTACGCAGCCCCTCCGTGCAAAAAGAAATGCATAGTCTTCTCTGAAATCCCATCAGTGGTCTCAATAAACGCAGACTTACGCTAGCTCTTTTACGTTGCCCGCCGGGTAGTTCAAGGCATCACAGAGGGACCTGACGTCATCACGAGAGAGTTTCGTGAGGGTGAAGCTCAGGTATTTCAAGTCTGGCTGATAAAAGAGCACCTCAAAGAGCTGACCACTCGGACCAGAAAAGGAAACATTATTTATTCTGCAAAAACAAAGAAAACTTTGGATGAGTCTCATCTAACGGGAGCACAGCCTGCACACCTATGTTTGTCTCTTATCATCCGTAATGAACTCTTTCTCTGATTTCGCAGCCCAGTGACGCGGCTCAGTGGTTCTCAACTTGAGAGATTTTGGCCCCACAAGGGACAGCTGGCAGTGTCTGGACACTATTTCGGTTATCTGGACAAGGGGAAGCTATTAGCATTTAGAGGGTAGAGACCAGGGATGCATCTTAATACCCTACAATGCACCGAACAGCCCTATGATGAAGAATGAGCTGCAATGAGATGTCCAGAAGTGCTGAGGTTGAGAAACGGCTCTGGGTGTTAATTCTCTGCTTGTGCAGTTATAGCCTCGACTGAAAGCTAGAGGTGAGATGAACGTCATCTCCGTGACATACTCGAGTCAAGGTCGATTCTCCACTTACCCGAGCCTCTGAAGGCGACAGCTGGGGTGCCTCAGCTGGTTACACCAGGTCACAAAGGTCGACTCGCTGAGGGTGCTGTCCTGTACCTGGAGCTCTGTGAGGTGCCCGCTGGTAGTGAGCACAGAGCAGATGTGATGCCAACAGACAAGGCTGTAATCCGACCTGAGGTCAAGAAAGGACGAGCTTTCCACGGGCAGGCGGTCAACATAAGCCACTTGTAACACACACACGCACTACTCTGTCTTCTCAAACAGAAGGCGTCTGAGGCAGAGCCTCCTTCAGTCAGGAGATCCTTCAGGTAAGCTCACCTCATGTTAGTGGTTCTCAACCTGGGGTGACGTTTCCCCCCAGGGGATATTTGGGGATGTCCAGAGGCCTTTTGGGGTGTTATAGCTTGAGGGAGGGGTGCTTCTGGCGTCTACTGAGACCAGGGATGTTTCTAAATATCCTACAATGCACAGCAGAGCCCCCCACTGTAACAGGAGAGCCAGCCCCCAAAACATCACCAGTGCCAAGGCTGAGAAACCCTGTCTTATATCCAAAACAGGTTTTGTTTGGTTTTGAGATGGAGTTTCACTGGTTGCCCAGGCTGGAGTGCAATGGTGCAATCTCGGTTCACTGCACCCTCCACCTCCCAGGTTCAAGCGATTCTCCTGCTTCAGCCTCCTGAGTAGCTGGGCTTACAAGTGTGTGCTACCATGCCTGGCTAATTTTTGTATTTT
>NW_012105697.1:1926647-1935361 GCF_000951045.1 Mandrillus leucophaeus | reverse complement strand
TTTATAAATTACCCAGTCTCAGGTATGTCTTTATGGCAGCAGGAGAACGGAGGAATACACTGCCCGAACCTCCAACACCAGAGCTTGCCCATCTTTGAACTTTACAGGAGTAAAGCCAGAGCTTGCCTATCTTTGAACTTTACAGGCATAAAGCCATAGGATGTACTCTTGAGTCTGGCTCACTGCCATCAACAATGTCTGAGATTCATCCCAGTTTTTGCATATGGCCGGGAGTATTCATTCTCATGGAACAGGAGCATGTATCCACAGGTTTCTCATCCAACTTACTGTCAGTGGTATTTCTACTTCTCAGAGATTATGAACACCTGCTGGGAATGCTTTGGTGCCTGTCTTTCAGCAAACTGAGACAGTCCCTCTGTCCACCTCCAGGTGGAATTACTGGGTTACACAATCTGCCAGGATCCATGAAGGCTAAAGACAAACACACAGTTTTCCGAAATGACTGCATCGATTGAGAAACTTTAACCTCCCTCTTCAAGTTCTCAGGACACTAAGTTTGTACACAAATCCTAGAAGGAAAAGGTGGATGTGTGAAAACTACGCAGCCCCTCCGTGCAAAAAGAAATGCATAGTCTTCTCTGAAATCCCATCAGTGGTCTCAATAAACGCAGACTTACGCTAGCTCTTTTACGTTGCCCGCCGGGTAGTTCAAGGCATCACAGAGGGACCTGACGTCATCACGAGAGAGTTTCGTGAGGGTGAAGCTCAGGTATTTCAAGTCTGGCTGATAAAAGAGCACCTCAAAGAGCTGACCACTCGGACCAGAAAAGGAAACATTATTTATTCTGCAAAAACAAAGAAAACTTTGGATGAGTCTCATCTAACGGGAGCACAGCCTGCACACCTATGTTTGTCTCTTATCATCCGTAATGAACTCTTTCTCTGATTTCGCAGCCCAGTGACGCGGCTCAGTGGTTCTCAACTTGAGAGATTTTGGCCCCACAAGGGACAGCTGGCAGTGTCTGGACACTATTTCGGTTATCTGGACAAGGGGAAGCTATTAGCATTTAGAGGGTAGAGACCAGGGATGCATCTTAATACCCTACAATGCACCGAACAGCCCTATGATGAAGAATGAGCTGCAATGAGATGTCCAGAAGTGCTGAGGTTGAGAAACGGCTCTGGGTGTTAATTCTCTGCTTGTGCAGTTATAGCCTCGACTGAAAGCTAGAGGTGAGATGAACGTCATCTCCGTGACATACTCGAGTCAAGGTCGATTCTCCACTTACCCGAGCCTCTGAAGGCGACAGCTGGGGTGCCTCAGCTGGTTACACCAGGTCACAAAGGTCGACTCGCTGAGGGTGCTGTCCTGTACCTGGAGCTCTGTGAGGTGCCCGCTGGTAGTGAGCACAGAGCAGATGTGATGCCAACAGACAAGGCTGTAATCCGACCTGAGGTCAAGAAAGGACGAGCTTTCCACGGGCAGGCGGTCAACATAAGCCACTTGTAACACACACACGCACTACTCTGTCTTCTCAAACAGAAGGCGTCTGAGGCAGAGCCTCCTTCAGTCAGGAGATCCTTCAGGTAAGCTCACCTCATGTTAGTGGTTCTCAACCTGGGGTGACGTTTCCCCCCAGGGGATATTTGGGGATGTCCAGAGGCCTTTTGGGGTGTTATAGCTTGAGGGAGGGGTGCTTCTGGCGTCTACTGAGACCAGGGATGTTTCTAAATATCCTACAATGCACAGCAGAGCCCCCCACTGTAACAGGAGAGCCAGCCCCCAAAACATCACCAGTGCCAAGGCTGAGAAACCCTATCTTATATCCAAAACAGGTTTTGTTTGGTTTTGAGATGGAGTTTCACTGGTTGCCCAGGCTGGAGTGCAATGGTGCAATCTCGGTTCACTGCACCCTCCACCTCCCAGGTTCAAGCGATTCTCCTGCTTCAGCCTCCTGAGTAGCTGGGCTTACAAGTGTGTGCTACCATGCCTGGCTAATTTTTGTATTTTTAGCAGAGGCAGGGTTTCTCCATGTTGGCCAGGCTGGTCTCAAACTCCTAACCTCAAGTGATCCGCCTGCCTCAGCCTCCTGAAGTACTGGGTTTATGGGAACCCGCTACCATGCCCGGCTAATTTTAGTATTTTTAGTAGAGACGGGGTTTCGCCATGTCGGCCAGGCTGGTTTATAATAAAAGATGAGGCAGCACAGCCCAGCCATTAAGTTGACATCTTCAGCCTAGGCTCAGCCCTAAAACTCTCCACATCCTAACTATGAGATCCTGGCAGCTCACTTGACCTCCAGTTTCCTCACCTGTAACAGGATAATAGGATCCACCACACGTGATTCTTTTGGGTTTTGAGATGGGGTCTTGCTCTGTCGCCTAGGCTGGGATACACAGTGGCACAATCATGGCTCACTGCAGTCTCTAACTCCAGGGCTCAAGCAAGCAATCCTCCTACTTCAGCCTCCCTCAAGTGGCTGTGCTATAGGCATGTGCTATCACACCTGGCTAGTTAAAAAAAAAAAATTTGTAGAAGTGGGGTCCTACTATTTTTCACAGGCTGGTCTTAGGCCCCCCCCCCCGGCTTCAAGCATCCTCCTGCTCAGCTTCCCAAAGTGTCGGGATTATAGGTGTGAGCCATAAGTTAAAATTTGTATGATTTGGCCAGGCGGGGTGGCTCACACTTGTAATCCCAGCACTTTGGGAGGCTGAGGCAGGCGGATCATGAGGTCAGGAGATCGAGACCATCCTGGCTAACACGGTGAAACCCTATCTCTACTAAAAATACAAAAAATTAGCCGGGCATGATGGTGGGCACCTGTAGTCCCAGCTACTCGGGAGACTGAGGCAGGAGAATGTTGTGAACCCGGGAGGCAGAGCTTGCAGTGAGCTGAGATCTCACCACTGCACTCCAGCCTGGGGGACAGAGCAAGACTCAGTCTCAAAAAAAAAAAAATGTGTATTATTTATGTAGGGTTTTGTTTGTTGTTGTTTTGTTTTGTTTTTTTGGAGATGGGAGTCTCACTGTCACCCAGTCTGGAGGGCAGTGGTGCAATCTCAACTCACTGCAACCTCTGCCTCCCAGGCTCAGGTGATTCTCCTGCCTCAGCCTCCCGAGTAGCTGGGATTACAGGTGTGCACTACCACACCTGGCTAATTTTTGTATTTTTAGTGGAGACGAAGTGTCACCGTGTTGGTCAGGCTGGTTTTGAACTCCTGACCTTAAGTGATCCACCTGCCTCGGCCTCCCCCAGTGGTAGGGTTACAGGCATCAGCCACCACACCCGGGCTGTATGGTTTGTTTGTTTTTTTTACAGTAAGTTTTCAAAGGTAATTTGCAGCTAAGAGGTCGAGACACATGCGTGTGGTGCTATGGAAATGATATCAATTACAGCACTGATCAGCTAATGCTTGAGAAAGTGCGAAACACTTCACACAGGTCCTCATATTCACTCCTCACAATACATGTGTTGTTATTCCCACATCTGTAATGGGGCCAACTGCGGCCACAGAAGGGCGAGGCTCACAAAGTCATAGAGCCCCTAAAGGGTTGGGCCAGGATGTGAGCTGAGATTTTGTGATAGAAAAAGGGAGTTTCTAACCATCATCCTATATTAAACACTCCATCAGCAAAACCCGCTGGGAAATACAGACAGATTCTGAAAAGAGATAACAAGTCGTAGGACGGACTCACGTAGAGCTGTGTTCATCCTCTTTCTTAAAGACATTTTGAACGGAGAAAGAGAGTTTCCGCAAACTGGAGCAGTATTTTAAGCAGTAGGCAGAAACCACCAGGTCTGCGTTGTCAATAATATGAAAGTCAGCTTTTTGGAGGAGGTTCACTGCCTGCTTTACAAAGGCAGGATCCTGCATCTCGAACAGACAGTAAAATATCGCCAAGGAATCCACCTGTCCCAGGGGATCGCCATGCTCCCCTAAGCTCTTCAGGCACTGGTGAAGTTGCTGCTTGATCTCTTGGGACAGCTGGAAGCCAAAAAATGCGTCCAGTTTCTGTTGTTCCTGTCTATTTAAAAGGCCAGTTAGAAAACAGCCCAGAAAAATCCAACGTGCTCTCCTTGTTTTTTCGAAATTGGCAACTAGCAATTCCTGTACACTTCTCACAGCTGGGTGAGGATGATCAAGGTGGCTCCTGAGCAAATAGAACAAGGCAGCACAGAACTCCTGGATACACGCGTGGAGGAACACGTAGGAGCTCTCACGCTCCCCGTACTTCAGGAGAACCTTGGTGCCCAGCAGCGCGGGGATGTCAGTGTCAACAACCCCATTTCTCCGGAGGTCGTCTTCACGAAACTCAAACGTGTCCGTCCACATGCCCTCTGCAGCCAGGGAGCACAGCGCCTTCAGCTGGCGCTGGCTTTGCGGAGTCGGACCCTCGGCACCCTCGGGTGTGAACAGGTTAAAGATGAAACAGGAGTACACAGAGGTGGTGCTCTGGCAGGTCAGGGTCAGGTCTTTTCCTTTCTGCATCTCTTGCTTCAGAGAGGTACAGAGGATCCAGCAGAGGAGCGGGATTTGGCATATGGAAAAGAGTTGTTCACTTTCTCTTACAACACTGAAGGCTTCCATGGCTCTTTTCGGGTCTTTAAAGAAACAGCAGAAATACACTAACCGATCGCTCTCGTTGAATCCCCGGGGCTCGTAGATTTCTGAGATGGCCACCCGATCCCGAAGCTCCTTCGGGCACACGGCTTGGACGGCCACGAGCAGGGAGGCCTCTGGGAGCACCTTCTTCCTCAGCAAACTGCTCAGAAGCACCTGCACCGGCCGTTTCTCCGTCACGTCGTCGCACAGGGCCGAATCGGGTTCGTTCAAGCCGTCCTTCAACTCTTCGAAGCTGTCGATGACAAACAAGAGTCTCTCCGGCTGAGACACGATCTCTGTTACAGGAGCAGCGGGGTCGGGCCACTCTCTGGAAATCAGGTCAGCCAAGCTCATTGCCGGCAACTCCCTCAGTTCTCTGCAGCAGAAATAGAACTTGTAATCCCAGCACTTTGGGAGGCTGAGGCAGGCGGATCATGAGGTCAGGAGATCGAGACCATCCTGGCTAACACGGTGAAACCCTATCTCTACTAAAAATACAAAAATTAGCCGGGCATGATGGTGGGCACCTGTAGTCCCAGCTACTCGGGAGACTGAGGCAGGAGAATGTCTTGAACCCAGGAGGTGAAGGTTGTGTAAACTGAGATTGCACCACTGCACTCCAGCCTGGGGGACAGAGCAAGACTCAGTCTCAAAAAAAAAAAAATGTGTATTATTTATGTAGGGTTTTGTTTGTTGTTGTTTTGTTTTGTTTTTTTGGAGATGGGAGTCTCACTGTCACCCAGTCTGGAGGGCAGTGGTGCGATCTCAACTCACTGCAACCTCTGCCTCCCAGGCTCAAGTGATTCTCCTGCCTCAGCCTCCCGAGTAGCTGGGATTACAGGTGTGCACTACCACACCTGGCTAATTTTTGTATTTTTAGTGGAGACGAAGTGTCACCGTGTTGGTCAGGCTGGTTTTGAACTCCTGACCTTAAGTGATCCACCTGCCTCGGCCTCCCCCAGTGGTAGGGTTACAGGCATGAGCCACCACACCCGGGCTGTATGGTTTGTTTGTTTTTTTTACAGTAAGTTTTCAAAGGTAATTTGCAGCTAAGAGGTCGAGACACATGCGTGTGGTGCTATGGAAATGATATCAATTACAGCACTGATCAGCTAATGCTTGAGAAAGTGCGAAACACTTCACACAGGTCCTCATATTCACTCCTCACAATACATGTGTTGTTATTCCCACATCTGTAATGGGGCCAACTGCGGCCACAGAAGGGCGAGGCTCACAAAGTCATAGAGCCCCTAAAGGGTTGGGCCAGGATGTGAGCTGAGATTTTGTGATAGAAAAAGGGAGTTTCTAACCATCATCCTATATTAAACACTCCATCAGCAAAACCCGCTGGGAAATACAGACAGATTCTGAAAAGAGATAACAAGTCGTAGGACGGACTCACGTAGAGCTGTGTTCATCCTCTTTCTTAAAGACATTTTGAACGGAGAAAGAGAGTTTCCGCAAACTGGAGCAGTATTTTAAGCAGTAGGCAGAAACCACCAGGTCTGCGTTGTCAATAATATGAAAGTCAGCTTTTTGGAGGAGGTTCACTGCCTGCTTTACAAAGGCAGGATCCTGCATCTCGAACAGACAGTAAAATATCGCCAAGGAATCCACCTGTCCCAGGGGATCGCCATGCTCCCCTAAGCTCTTCAGGCACTGGTGAAGTTGCTGCTTGATCTCTTGGGACAGCTGGAAGCCAAAAAATGCGTCCAGTTTCTGTTGTTCCTGTCTATTTAAAAGGCCAGTTAGAAAACAGCCCAGAAAAATCCAACGTGCTCTCCTTGTTTTTTCGAAATTGGCAACTAGCAATTCCTGTACACTTCTCACAGCTGGGTGAGGATGATCAAGGTGGCTCCTGAGCAAATAGAACAAGGCAGCACAGAACTCCTGGATACACGCGTGGAGGAACACGTAGGAGCTCTCACGCTCCCCGTACTTCAGGAGAACCTTGGTGCCCAGCAGCGCGGGGATGTCAGTGTCAACAACCCCATTTCTCCGGAGGTCGTCTTCACGAAACTCAAACGTGTCCGTCCACATGCCCTCTGCAGCCAGGGAGCACAGCGCCTTCAGCTGGCGCTGGCTTTGCGGAGTCGGACCCTCGGCACCCTCGGGTGTGAACAGGTTAAAGATGAAACAGGAGTACACAGAGGTGGTGCTCTGGCAGGTCAGGGTCAGGTCTTTTCCTTTCTGCATCTCTTGCTTCAGAGAGGTACAGAGGATCCAGCAGAGGAGCGGGATTTGGCATATGGAAAAGAGTTGTTCACTTTCTCTTACAACACTGAAGGCTTCCATGGCTCTTTTCGGGTCTTTAAAGAAACAGCAGAAATACACTAACCGATCGCTCTCGTTGAATCCCCGGGGCTCGTAGATTTCTGAGATGGCCACCCGATCCCGAAGCTCCTTCGGGCACACGGGTTGGACGGCCACGAGCAGGGAGGCCTCTGGGAGCACCTTCTTCCTCAGCAAACTGCTCAGAAGCACCTGCACCGGCCGTTTCTCCGTCACGTCGTCGCACAGGGCCGAATCGGGTTCGTTCAAGCCGTCCTTCAACTCTTCGAAGCTGTCGATGACAAACAAGAGTCTCTCCGGCTGAGACACGATCTCTGTTACAGGAGCAGCGGGGTCGGGCCACTCTCTGGAAATCAGGTCAGCCAAGCTCGTTGCCGGCAACTCCCTCAGTTCTCTGCAGCAGAAATAGAAAGTGTACAGGAACCTATCCCGAAAGATCCTGTTGTCTGACCAGGCCATCAGCAGCTTCATCAGGAGTGTCGTTTTTCCAATCCCTTGCGGTCCTTGAATGATCACCGTACGTGGCTGTTTCCCAGTTTCCTTGGGAGCAAAAAGGTGGTCCAAATGTTCACATTCTTCTTGCTTGACTTCCTCCTGGAAGTACAGGTGAATCTCGGTGACAGACTTGCTGGCCCATAAGTGGCTGAATTTCCGCTTTGCATGAGCTTGATAGGTTTGTGTGTATCCTGAGTCAATGAGGGCAAGAGGAGAAAAAAACCACAAAGTTAAGCATTCCTGTATATATTCTTTGCCCCTGAAAATTTTTTTCTTCTAAAGATGTATCTTTCCAGGGGTCTACACACTGTGGCCCCCAGGCCAAACCTGGTCAGTCTGCTCTTACAAAGTTTCATTAAAACTCACTACGCCATTCACGGGTGTATTGTCCACAGGTGCCTTTGTGATTGAATAGCAGAGCTAAATAGCTGTGAGAGAGTATATGACCCACAAAGGCTAAAATGGAAAACTGTGTGGTCCTCTACACAAAAAGGTTGACAACTTCTTTCAATACACACACACGTGCACACACACACACACGCATTCACTGCTACTATGTAAAGTTTGATAACTTCTACTTTCACAGGTATTCATTGCTACTATGATAGCAAAATAACTGGAAAGTAACTAGGAAACCACGAACTATTATACAGATATTATACAAACTATTAGACAGATATTATACAAACTACTATACAGATATTATACAAACTTATACAGATATTATACAAACTATTACACAGATATCATACAAACTATTATACAGATATTATACAAACTATCATACAGATATTAAAAGTATGGAATAATCTCTTCACATGGATAAATAACAGGACAGTGTCTATTCCATTTACTCATGTGTGTCAACAAGGGATTTAGATACAGATATAGGTTTCACATATAGGGACTAGATCTGAAACTCTCCCTAAGAAGGACCTGACCTAGGCAGTTGCCTCTAGAACAGAGACAAGGTGCAGTAGATAGGATAGAATGGCACCTCGCATCCATTCCAACTTTATGCCAGTGAGCTTTCTTTTGATGGCAGAATTCTCCAAAGAAAAACCAAGCAAAAAAATCCAACAACAGGCTGGGTGCGGTGGTTCACACCTGTAACCCCAGCACTTTGGAAGGCTGAGGTGGGCAGATCATGAAGTCAAGAGATTGAGACCATCCTGGCCAACATGGTGAAAACCTATCTCTACTAAAAATACAAAAGTTAGCCAGGCATGGTGGCGGGCACCTGTAGTCCCAGCTACTTGGGAGGCTGAGGCAGGAGAATCACTTGAACCTGGGAGGCGGAGGTTGCAGTGAGCTGAGATGGCACCGCTGCACTCTAGCCTGGGTGACAGAGCGAGACTCCG
>NW_012105697.1:1919491-1923027 GCF_000951045.1 Mandrillus leucophaeus | reverse complement strand
TATAAAAGTTAGCCAGGTGTGCAATTAGCCAAGCATGGTGGCACACGCCTGTAGTCCCAGCTACTTGGGAGGCTGAAGTGGGAGGTCATTTGAGCCCAGGAAGCTGAGGTTGCTAGGAGTCGTGATGACGCCACTGCACTCCACCCTGGGTGACAGAGCCAGACCCTATCTCGAACAAACAAGAAAGTCCAGTAGGTGTAACTGGAGTCCCAGAAGGAAAAACAGAAGAATGGAATACACAGACAATGGCTGAAGTTGAGAACTGAAGAAAGTTACTGAATCTCAGTTGCAAGAATATTAAAGAATCCCAGTTGGGATGAAAACAAAACCACATCCAGGCACATCACAGTAAAACACTGAACAACGACAAAGAGAAACGATTCAGCAGTCAAGTCGAAAGAGCTATCTCCTGCCATTGATATCGCAAATGTGCAAAGTCACGGTTAACACCTTATGCCAGGATAAATATAAATGTGACTCTAAAAGCCACACTGCTTATAGATCATAGCTTCTCTGATGTGAACTTTGGCTAAACGCACGACTACAACAGTCAGCCTCAGTTCACTGTGTCCTCTGCCACAGGTGTTGGTTGCTCTTGCAAATAAGTCAAGTGCATAGTTCCTATGCTACAACTTCACCTCAGAGTTTCTGGCTTGGCTGCAAGCTCTCAGCTTAGGGTAAAAAGTCACTGGTGACCCAGATAAAGGTACAATACAGGTCAGGACATAATAGCCACCGACATTTTACCCACATATAACCACCAGGTCTAAGAGACCATTTCCTGCCTATAAGGACAATATTTTCAGGCTGGGTGTGGTGGATCACGCCTGTAATCTCAGCACTTTGGGAGGCCAAGGTGGGTGTATCACCTGAGGTCTGGAGTTCAAGACCAGCCTGGCTAACATGGTGAAACCCCATCTCTACTAAAAATACAAAAATTAGCCAGGCATGGTGGCAGGTGCCTATAATCCCAGCCACTCAGGAGGCTGAGGCAGGAGAATCGGTTGAACCTGGGAGGTGGAGGTTGCAGCTGCAGCGAGCCAAGATCGCACCACTGCACTGCACTCCAGTCTGAGCAACAAAGTGAGACTCCATCTACCAAAAAAAAAGAAAAACCGACTAATATTTTCCCATAGCACATTCTGGTCCTGTTGTAGACAGGCAGAGACCATTTACCAAAATTAGGACATAGTCATTATAAGAAGCCTTGACCCTCTTCCCAGACGCCCTCACCTGTTCTCTCCCTCATGACCTTCATGCAGAGATCTTTTCTATCCATCTTTTGAAAGATTCTTAAGGTTATGTTCCAAGCCTGTTGTTCTTCATAGTGCTTGATCAAGAGGTTTGCAAGTTCTTCCCGGGATGCTTTTTTGACCTCAGTCCAGGGAATCTGCTTGAGTTCAAGATGCAAAGTCATTTGCTTGAGATATTCCTTAAATTTCCTGAACTCCTCCTTTTTGAGCTCCTCCAGATACCACATAAGACCAAAATCAGAGAAGAAAGAGGCCGCCATCTTGTCCGGAGCAGAGATACCAATCCTCAAAAAGACAGTGACCAGGAACAACAAATAAATAAAACCTGTGGAAAATTCAGGATAGTGCCAAATTATTAAAAATAAATGGATCAACATTACCGTTTTCTTATATAGTATCTTGCTAGTATTGGGGGCATGGTGATGAAGGCAGAAAGTTATTAGGTTCATTTCACCTTTTCATTAAAATGGTCATGCAAACTCTCAATAATAGATGGGGGAATCAGACACAATAATCTAGAAGATATGAGAATCCTATAGTCACCTGACATAGCCTCAATATCCAGGCAAATATAAACTTTACATTTTTAGAAATCACACTGTAACTACGGGAATTACACTGTAGCTACTGGAATTACACTGTAGCTACAGGAATTACACTGTAACTACAGGAATTACACTGTAGCTATGGGAATTACACTGTAGCTACAGGAATTACACTGTAACTACAGGAATTACACTGTAGCTAAGGGAATTACACTGTAGCTACGGGAATTACACTGTAACTATGGGAATTACATTTTTACTTTTAAATATAGAAATTACACTGTAAATAGGGAAATTACATTTTTACATTTTAATATAGAAATTACATTGTAAATATAGAAATTACATTTTTCTCAGTAAACAATAGAGAAGGCATGCCCCACAAATGTAGCCAACTGATTTTGACAAAGGCACAACGAAGGAGGATTGTCTCTTCCGTAAATGGTGCTGGAACAACTGGAAGTCCCTCCCTAGCTCTCTTTCTCCCCATCTCTTCCTCTGACTCTATTACGTGGGGACACAGAAGGCAGCCGTGTACAATCCAGAGTGTTCATCAGGAGCGGACTCTGCTGGACCTTGATTTGAACTTCCAGCCTTCAGAACGAGAGGAAATAAACTTGTTGGTAATCCATCCAGTCTGCAGTATTTTGTAGTGACCTAGAGAAATGATCCCTGGAAGTCTAGTCTTATCTACGGTACTTTGTTATGGTCACACTCATGCAAAGGCCTGGAAGTATAACAGATACCCTAGTGGCAATTGATACACCCAGGGTCCAGATCAGATCTCGGTTTCTAAGACCGCTTCCTAACAAAAGAAACCCAGCGCAGGCTGAAAGAGCCTCCAGTAGCTAAAACTGTAACAACTTGAGCAAGAAGAATTCCAAGTAACTTAGCTGGATGGATTCTTCCCCTTTAAGGAGATGTGGTATAACTCCCCACCTCTCAAGTGTGGTGTATTCGTCTGTTCTCACGCTGCTGATCAAGACATAATCCAAGACTGGGTAATTTATAAAGAAAAAAGTAGTTGAATGGACCCACAGTTCCATATGGCTGGGGAGGCCTCACAATCATGGCGGAAGGCAAAAGGCACATCTTACATGGCGGCAGACAAGAGAGAGGACCAAACGACAGGGGTTTCCCCTTATAAAACCATCAGGTCTCATGAGACTTATTCACTACTATGAGAATGGTATGGGGGAAACCACCATGATTCAGTGATCTCCCAGTTGGTCCCTCCCACAGCACCTGGGAATTATGGGAGCTACAATTCAAGATGAGATTTGGGTGGGGACATACAGCCAAACCACATCATGTGGGTTGTACATAGAGACTTTGTAAACAATATAGTATAGCCGGGCGCAGTGGCTCACTCCTGTAATCCTAGCACTTTGGGAGGCCGAGGCAGGTGGATCTGGAATTCAGGAGATCGAGACCATCTCGGCCAACATGGCGAAACCCCATCTCTACTAAAATACAAAAAATTAGCCGGGTGTGGTGGTTTGCACCTGTAGTCCCAGCTACTCGGGAGGCTGAGGCAGGGGAATCGCTTGAACCCAGGAGGCAGAGGTTGCAGTGAGCTGAGATCACACCACTGCACTCCAGCCTGGCAACAGAGCCAGACTCTGTCTCAGTAAACAGCATAGCATAGCATAGCATAAAAAAGGGGGTAGGGAGTAACTTCAGAGTGGAGAAACCAGCCAGACACCTAAGCTAGGAGATCAAGGCCAACATGGGTAGA
>NW_012105697.1:1917111-1919441 GCF_000951045.1 Mandrillus leucophaeus | reverse complement strand
GAAGGAGGATTGTCTCTTCCGTAAATGGTGCTGGAACAACTGGAAGTCCCTCCCTAGCTCTCTTTCTCCCCATCTCTTCCTCTGACTCTATTACGTGGGGACACAGAAGGCAGCCGTGTACAATCCAGAGTGTTCATCAGGAGCGGACTCTGCTGGACCTTGATTTGAACTTCCAGCCTTCAGAACGAGAGGAAATAAACTTGTTGGTAATCCATCCAGTCTGCAGTATTTTGTAGTGACCTAGAGAAATGATCCCTGGAAGTCTAGTCTTATCTACGGTACTTTGTTATGGTCACACTCATGCAAAGGCCTGGAAGTATAACAGATACCCTAGTGGCAATTGATACACCCAGGGTCCAGATCAGATCTCGGTTTCTAAGACCGCTTCCTAACAAAAGAAACCCAGCGCAGGCTGAAAGAGCCTCCAGTAGCTAAAACTGTAACAACTTGAGCAAGAAGAATTCCAAGTAACTTAGCTGGATGGATTCTTCCCCTTTAAGGAGATGTGGTATAACTCCCCACCTCTCAAGTGTGGTGTATTCGTCTGTTCTCACGCTGCTGATCAAGACATAATCCAAGACTGGGTAATTTATAAAGAAAAAAGTAGTTGAATGGACCCACAGTTCCATATGGCTGGGGAGGCCTCACAATCATGGCGGAAGGCAAAAGGCACATCTTACATGGCGGCAGACAAGAGAGAGGACCAAACGACAGGGGTTTCCCCTTATAAAACCATCAGGTCTCATGAGACTTATTCACTACTATGAGAATGGTATGGGGGAAACCACCATGATTCAGTGATCTCCCAGTTGGTCCCTCCCACAGCACCTGGGAATTATGGGAGCTACAATTCAAGATGAGATTTGGGTGGGGACATACAGCCAAACCACATCATGTGGGTTGTACATAGAGACTTTGTAAACAATATAGTATAGCCGGGCGCAGTGGCTCACTCCTGTAATCCTAGCACTTTGGGAGGCCGAGGCAGGTGGATCTGGAATTCAGGAGATCGAGACCATCTCGGCCAACATGGCGAAACCCCATCTCTACTAAAATACAAAAAATTAGCCGGGTGTGGTGGTTTGCACCTGTAGTCCCAGCTACTCGGGAGGCTGAGGCAGGGGAATCGCTTGAACCCAGGAGGCAGAGGTTGCAGTGAGCTGAGATCACACCACTGCACTCCAGCCTGGCAACAGAGCCAGACTCTGTCTCAGTAAACAGCATAGCATAGCATAGCATAAAAAAGGGGGTAGGGAGTAACTTCAGAGTGGAGAAACCAGCCAGACACCTAAGCTAGGAGATCAAGGCCAACATGGGTAGAAAGTGGTAGTGATAGCATATGATATGATGAGACGGGCACCTTTCCTCCATGGTCTTCCTCCCCAAAGCCCCAGTCTCGCAATGAGAAACATCACACAGACCCAATATGAAGGATGTCCCACAAATACCTGACCAGTGCTTCTCAAAGCTTTCAAGATCACTGAAAGCAAGAAAATCCTGAGAGTGGTCCTAGTTTAGAGAACTCAATGGAGACACAGCAACGAAACCTAATGGGGGATCCTAGATCCTCATCCTAGATGAGGTCCAGGCACATCAAAAGGATATTAGGGGCTGAGTGCGGTGGCTCACGCCTGTAATCCCAGCACTTTGGGAGGCTGAGGCAGGTGGATCACGAGGTCAGGAGTTCGAGACCAGCCTGACCAACATGGTAAAACCCTGTCTCTACTAAAAATGTAAAAATTTGCTGGGCATGGTGGTGGGCGCCTATAATTCCAGCTACTTGGGAGGCTGAGGCAGGAGAATCATTTGAACCCGGAAGGCAGAGGTTGCAGTGAGCTGAGATCGCACCATTGCACTCCAGCCTGGGTAACAGAGCAAGACTTTTGTCTCAAAAAAAAGATACTAGGTAAAAAGGGGGGAAATCTGAAGAAATAATCTTTAGTTAATAATCTATTAATACTAGTTTATTAGTTATGACAAATGTACCATGGTAATGAAAGTGGTTACAAGAGAAACATGGCACAGGATTTATGGGAACTCTCTGCACTATTTTTGCAAACTTTTCTGTGTCTAAAACAAGTCTAAAATTTTAAAAGATACTAAAAACATAGGGCAAATAGTTACTGATATTAGATATATAAAAAATCAACACACTGGACCAGGCGTGGAGGCTCACACCTGTAATCGCAGCACTTTGGGAGGCCGAGGTGGGTAGATCATGAGGTCAGGAGATCAAGACCATCCTGGCTAACATGGTGAAACCCCATCTCTACGAAAAATACAAAAAATTAGCCGGGTGTGGTGGCGGGAGCCTGCAGTCCCAGCTACTC
>NW_012105697.1:1912253-1916996 GCF_000951045.1 Mandrillus leucophaeus | reverse complement strand
AAAAAAAAAAAAAAAAAATCATCGCATTTTCTTATGGATATTTATACAAACAAGAGCACATTCTTTTCAAGCATACATGGAACATTCATGATAATCAATTATGCTCTGAGCTGTAAAGCAAATCATAATTCAAAAACAAAAAGCCAACAGTAGCGAGGTCATTTTTGTCTTAAAGGCAATGAAATTAGAGATCAGTAGTAAAGTCAATAAAAGGCTTAAGTTATACAGTGGAAAATAAAAATAAAACTGTTTTATTCATGGGTGGTCATTAGGCAGAATGTCGCCCCGAATAACCTAGGTAAATTTGGAGAAAATCTTTAAAAAACAATTTAATAGCATCTAAGATCCAAAAATTAGAGAAAAGTAGCCGAGCACCTGTAGTTCCAGCTACTTGGGAGGCTGAGGCACAAGAATCGCTTGAACCTGAGAGGTGGAGGTTGCAGTGAGCTGAGATCACACCATGCACTCCAGCCTGGATGATAGAACGAGACTGTCTCAAAGAAACAAACAAAACCGCCCCCCCCACAAAAATTAGGGAAAATTATTATTATTTTTTTTTTGAGACGGAGTCTTGCTCTGTTGCCCAGGCTGGAGTGCAGTGGCCGGATCTCAGCTCACTGCAAGCTCCGCCTCCCAGGTTTACACCATTCTCCTGCCTCAGCCTCCCAAGTAGCTGGGACTACAGGCGCCCGCCACCTCGCCCGGCTAGTTTTTTGTATTTTTTAGTAGAGACAGGGTTTGACCATGTTAGCCAGGATGGTCTCGATCTCCTGACCTCGTGATCCGCCCGTCTCGGCCTCCCAAAGTGCTGGGATTACAGGCTTGAGCCACCGCGCCCGGCCAGGGAAAATTATTAAGCAGTATTCAGAATGAGAATACGATGATGGAAAGGTGACCTTCATGGCTTCTCCTCTGGGTGCTTTTGCCAATAGTTTTTAGAAGCCTACTTTTAGTAAAATCTTAATTGTAGGAACATGTATCTGAGTCCTGAGGCCACCACTGAGCAAGGCCTAAGGCAATGCTTCTCCAAGCAACATCAGCACCAACTGGCAACTTGCTTTGGAAATCCCCAGTTCCTTCCCTAGACATCCTAAATGCTGAGGGTAGGGCAGAGCCATTTGTTACACCTTCAGTTGATTCTGACACATGCCCAAGTTTGAAAACCACTGACTTAAAGAATGACTTTGGGCAAGAACATTGCTGGTGCTTTGCTCTGAAACCGTCTTGGAGAAGCAGGCAACTAGAGCTGGGCTTTTCTTGATGTGGAGACAGTGTCAAGATCCGAGTTTAGCCTCTTGCCACAGGCTGAAATATTGATACCTCCTGCTCTGGGAAGAGATCCTCTGAAAGTGAAGGGAAAGACTGCATTCAGATTTGCTACAGATCGAACTTTCAATATTCCCCCAAACACACACACACGCACACACGCGTGCGCACACACACACACTCCTCTACCACCACTACCACCACAAAAATCCCCGGGGAATATTTTCTGCATCCAATGTGTGTCCCCCTGCAAAAGTTACATGCTGAAGTATGAAGTTTTTGAAAATAGCATCCTTGTAGATACAATGCGCCATACTGGAGGTCATCAAGTGCAACTGAACTCTGGGCTTGTTTGGAAATAGCATCCTCGTAGATGTAATTAGCTGTCCTGGAACATGTAAGATGAGGTCATACTAAAGCAGGGTGGGCCCCCAGTCCAGTATGATTGGTGACCTCATTGAAGGGGGATAATCTGGCCGGGCGCAGTGGCTCACACCTGTAACCCCAGCACTTTGGGAGGCCGAGGTGGGCGGATCACCTGAGGTCAGGAATTCGAGACCAGCCTGGCCAACATGGTGAAATCTTGTCTCTACTACAAATACAAAAATTAGCCAAGTGGTGGTACGCACCTGTAATCCCAGTTACTCGGGAGGCTGAAGCAGGAGAATCACTTGAACCCAGGAGGTGGAGCTTGCAGTGAGCCGAGATCACGCCACTGCACTCCAGTCTGGGCAATAAAGTGAGACTCCATCTCAAAAAATAAAAATAAAAAAGGGGAAAATCTGGACACATATGAATAGAGGGAAGAGGATATCATGCCACAGGGAAAATGCCACTTACTAACCAAAGCACACCTAAAGCAAGTGGAAGATAATACAGAGGAATGAAACTGATTCTCCCTCACAGTCTTCAGAAGGAATTACACCTGCCAACACCTTGATTTTGGACTTATTAGCCTTCAGAACTGTGAGACAGTAAGTTTGTGTTGCATAAGCTGTCTGTTTTGTGGTACATTGTTATGGCAGTCCCAGGAAGCTAATACAATGTGTTAGTATCAGATTTGACAGAGATAATTAGTGGTCTAGAAGACAAGTAAAGAGAAGTCATCCAAGGAGAATTAGAGAAAAAAGACTAAGATCATAAAAGACGACAAGAGACTGAGGATGAAAAGGGCTAACACTTGTTACTGGCTCCCCAAAAGCAGAAAAGAGACTGTGGACCAGATGTAGTATGTTTTATTAGGTTAATGCAAAAGTAATTGTGGTTTTTGCCAGGAAAAATAATGCAAAAACTGCAATTACTTTTGCACCAACTTAATGTAAGATTGCTACTAGGATGCTTCTTTTTATAACTTTTTTTCAATTGAGACAGTTTCACTCTTCTTGCCCAGGCTGGAATGCAGTGGCACAATCTTAGCTCACTGTAACCTCCACCTCCCAGGTTCAAGTGATTCTCCTGCCTCAGCCTCCCGAGTCGCTGGAATCACAGGTGCCCGCCACCACGCCCAGCTAATTTTTTTGTATTTTTAGTAGAGACGGGGTTTCACCATGTTGGCCAGGCTGGTCTCGAACATCTGACCTCAGGTGATCCACCCGCTTCTGCCTCCCAAAGTGCTGGGATTACAGGCATGAGCTACTGTGCCTGACCTGGATGTTTCTATGAACCAATTAAAAAAAAAATCAATCTACTAATTAAGAAGCCAGTAAAGTCCAAGAGTATAAATAACAAACCCACACCTAGACACATTACAGGGAAACTTAATGACATTAGAACATAAAGAAACTAGACAAAAGGGAAAATTTTGAAAGCATTCCAGAGTGAGGTTAAGGCAAGGGAAGGGCAATAATTTGTTCAAAAGGTTGTGCCATTATGTTGACAGCTGACCTATCAGATACTACAGAAAGAAGAAACTAAAGCAGCAAACCATAGAAGGTGCCCAAAACACCTTGAGCTGCTGACTCAAGTCTAACCAGACTAAAATAATCTTTAAGAAATAAGACCAGGCGCAGTGGCTTACACCTGTAATCCCAGCACTTTGGGAGGCCGAAGCGAGTGGATCACGAGGTCAGGAGATTGAGACCATCCTGGCTAACACAGTGAAACCTCGTCTCTACTAAAAATATAAAAAACTAGCCAGGCATGGTGGTGGGTGCCTGTAGTCCCAGCTACTCGGGAGGCTGAGGTAGGAGAATTGCTTGAACCCGGGAGGCGGAGGTTGCAGTGAGCCGAGATCACACCACTGCACTCCAGCCGGGGCAACAGAGTGAGACTCCGTCTCAAAAATAAAGTAAAAATAGGCATTTGCAGATAAATGACAAATTTTCCAACAGAGGACTTACACTCTAGGAAATTCTGAAAATTGACCACTGGAGAGAAGGAAAATTATTCCAGGTGAAAATTAAGAGATGCCACAGTGAATTCGAAGAAAAGTTGCTTTATAGAGTCAGTCTTGTGAGACAGAAAATAGAATTAAAATTTATCACAGCTGGCACATAAATCAAAAAAAAAGAGAGAAAAAGGACATCAAGAGATCTAATGTTCTTCTCCGGGAAGATGACAGACGTAAAACTTTGATATGAAATTCTGATAAGCCCACTCATAGAATTCTGATATAACCATAAAAAAGTTTGCCTGCCGAAGTAGATAAAGAGGAAAAATGTCAAACTAATCCAAAAAATAACAAAGAAAGACAGAAATAGGAACCTAGAACATATAGGGTAAATAAAAAAGGGATGGTCGATTTAAACTCTTATTAGTAATTACACAAAATAATTGCCTCAATGGTACAGAGGCAAAGCTGGTGAGACTAAATACAAAAACCAAATACTTGCTCTTTAAAGAGGTAACGAAGAACAAAAAAACAAAAGTTGAAAGACTAAACAACATGCAAATTTGAACCTAAAAAAATCTGGTGTAACTCACCCCAGTTAGAATGGCTATTACTAAAAAAAAATAATAATAACAAATGTTGGCAAGGATGCAGAGAAAAGGCAACTCTTACATTCCACTGGTAGGAATGTAAATTAGCAGAACCACGATAGAAAACGGTATGGCAATTTCTCAAAAAATTAAGAATAGAACTACCATATAACCCAGTAATTCCACTGCTGGGTATATATATCTTTTAAAAGGGAAATTCAGATGTCAAAGAGGTATCTGTACTCCCACGTCTATTGCAGCACTTTTTTTTTTTTTTTTTTTTTTTTTTTTGAGATGGAGTCTCGCTCTGTCGCCCAGGCTGGAGTGCAGTGGCTCGATCTCAGCTCACTGCAAGCTCCACCTCCCAGGTTCAGGCCATTCTTCTGCCTCAGCCTCCCAAGTAGCTGGGACTACAGATGCCCGCCACCACGCCTGGCTATTTTTTTTTTTTCTTTTTTTGTATTTTTAGTAGAGACAGGGTTTCACCGTGTTAGCCAGGATGGTCTCGATCTCCTGACCTGGTGATCCACCCACCTCGGCCTCCCAAAGTGCTGGGAT
>NW_012105697.1:1904310-1912203 GCF_000951045.1 Mandrillus leucophaeus | reverse complement strand
TTTTAGTAGAGACAGGGTTTCACCGTGTTAGCCAGGATGGTCTCGATCTCCTGACCTGGTGATCCACCCACCTCGGCCTCCCAAAGTGCTGGGATTACAGGCGTGAACCACCGCGCCCGGGCTGCAGCACTATCACTAATAACCAAGATATAGAAGCAGCCTAAGTGCCCGTCAATAAAAGAATGCATAAAGAAAATGTGGTCTATAGACTCAATGGAATACTAGCCATAAAAAATAATGAAATCTTGCCATTTGTGGCAACCTGGATAAACGTGGAGGACATGAGGTAAAATAAGGCAGGCACAGAAAGAAAACTACCATATGATCTCAATTATGTGGGGCATCTAAAAAGAACTTATAGAAGTAGAGAGTAGAATAGCAGTTACTAGAGGCTGGGGAAGGGATGGGAGAGTAGGGGGAGACCAGGAGCGACTGGTCAACAGGCACACTGACGGTTAGAAAGAGCAGGTTCTAGCGTTCTCTTACACATGAGGGTAACTAAAGCAAGTAACAGTGTGGCGGACATTTCAAGATAACTGGAAGATTTTGAGTATCACCACAAAGAAATGATAAATGTCTCAAGAAACATATAATCATTATACAATAGACACATACATCAAAATTGATCATTATACAATGGATACATGTGTCAAAATATCACACTGTACCCCATAAATATGTACAATTATGTGTCAATTTAAAAATTTTTAAATGGGAAATCTGAACAAAATAGCATGTCATGCATGCATAAGGTATTATAACCAACCTTACTCACCAAACTCTATCCATTCCATTTATTGCATGACTTGAATTAGAGGCAAAAGACATTAAATTATTCCAGGTTTAAAAAAAAAATCTGTTGTAACAATATTAATATCAGAAGAGCAGACCCAAGCCAAAACATTAGTGATAAATCTAGATGCTGCATAACCACAGGGTTCAAATTACCAGGAAGAGAGAACAATTATAACCATACATGCAACAATAACATGGCCTTAAAATATACCAATGGTCAGCGGGGCATGGTGGCTCATGCCTATAATTCCAGCACTTTGGGAGGCCAAGGTGGGCGAATCATGAGGTCAGGAGATCTAGACCAGCCTGGCTAACACAGTGAAACCTCGTCTCTACTAAAAATACCAAAAAAAATTAAAAAAAATAAATTAGCCAGGCGTGGTGGCAGGCACCTGTAACCCCAGCTACTTGGGAGGCTGAGGCAGGAGAATGGTGTGAACCTGGGAGGCGGAGGCTGCAGTGAGCCAAGATCGCACCACTGCACTCCAGCCCAGAACAGAGCAAGATTCCATCTCAAAATAAATAAAAATATATATCTATACACACACACACGCTTATATGTATGTATATGTGTGTGTATGTGTATATATGTATATGTGTATATGTGTATGTATATGTGTATGTATATGTATATATGTGTATATGTGTATGTGTATATGTGTATATGTATATGTGTATGTGTATATGTATATATGTGTGTATGTGTATATGTGTATATGTGTATGTGTATATGTGTGTATGTGTATATGTGTGTATGTGTATATGTATATATGTGTATATGTATATATGTGTGTATGTGTATATGTATATATGTGTATATGTATATATGTGTATATGTATGTCTATACACACACACACCCCCCACAATGGTCAGCACCATAAGGAGAATTAGGCAAGTCCCTAATCATAGGATATTTTATAAATTTGTTCTAGTAATTAAATATACAAGTTAAAAAGAAAATAAAGGGTTTAAAGACAATGGATAAATTTTACCTTGTGGACACAGACCTTTTCATCCAATAAATGGAAAAAACACATTAAGATAGATGAATCATCTACCAATGTCAGCCTTATACTGATCCTCAGGGCAAGCTTCAACATATTTCAAATAAGTTACACAGAATATTCTGATCATAGTTTATGTCAGAAATTGACAATGAAATGAAGGACATTCCAAAATTAAGAAACATACTTCTAAGTAACCTATGAATAAAGAGAAAATATCGAATATAAGGTTTTGAACTGAATATTTAATGCTACATATAAAGTGAGTGAAATGCAGCTAAATCAGGACCTAGAAAAATGTGTTACTTCAAAGGTATAAGGAAGGTTGTAAATTCATAAGCTAATTATACATTTAGCTAAAAAGCAAAACATAGCAAAAGAAAGTAAAAAAAAAATCAATGAAATAAAAATTAAAATACAAGACTCAGTCAAAAGTAGATTCTTTGACAATACAAACTGGACAAGCCCCAACAAGTCTGATGAATAAGAAGACATGAGCAATAAATACCAGGAACAGAAGAGGAGACACCACTGTGTATCCTACAGACATCAAAAATAGAGCCTATTACCATTTTGATGCCAATAAAACTGATATTTTTTTCAAATACATAAATTCTTAGAAAATGACAACTTTCATCTATTTTTTGTGTGTGAAGTTGTGAAAGCTTCGAGGTGGCGGGCGCCTGTAGTCCCAGCTACTCGGGAGGCTGAGGCAGGAGAATGGCGTGAACCCGGGAGGCGGAGCTTGCAGTGAGCTGAGATCCGGCCACTGCACTCCAGCCTGGGTGACAGAGCGAGACTCCATCTCAAAACAACAACAACAACAAAAAAAAAAAAAATGTGAAATCCTTTCCCCAGAGAAGACTTCGGGCTCAAACGTCTTCATCAGCAAATTATTTCAAAATTTAAATAAAAATTATTTTTTTCCAGAATTAACAGAGAGAGAACATGGTATGGATATGTGAGAGAGCATAAGCACGTGTGTGTGTGTGTGGGAAAGTGAGAGAGAACGCACACAGTCTCAAACTGAGGCATAGGTTGGATAAAGAAAACAAGTTTACATCATCCTCAGCAAACTAACACAGGAACAGAAAACCAACCACCACATGTTCTCACACATAAGTGGGAGTTGAACAATGAGAATACAAACGGACACAGGGAGGGGAACATCACACACGGGCGCCTGTGGGGGGGGGCAGGAAAGGGGAGGGAGAGCATTAGGACAACTACCTAATGCATGTAGGGCTTAAAACTTAGATGACCAGTTGATAGGAGCAGCAAACCACTATGCCACATGTATCCCTATGTAACAAACTGGCACATTCAGCCACGTATCCCAGAACTTAGAACAAAACAAAAAACAGGCTTAGTGTAAGAATTTGCATGTTAAGTCCACTTGTGAAAACAAATACAAAAATTTTTTAAAGTCCATTAAGTGTAAGGTCTGTACATTAGATAACGTACTATTAATTTCCTGTTTTTTACATAGTGTGGTTATCAAAAGAGCTTACTTTTATTCTTATTTTTAGAACACAAACCCTGAAGCATTTAGGGTAAAATACTAGGTGTAAATTTGTACAATGTGTACAAATCTTGAACAGATCAGGAAAAATACATAAGTGTAGAGAGACACTAAATAAGGTAAACCTTTAACATTTGGTGATCCTAAGTAAAGGATATATTCTCGAAGCTGTTCTCTAAGGGTAAAATCACATCCACTTTTTTTAATAGTGTACTAGTTTCCTTGGGCTGGCATGACAACATACCACAAACTAGGTAACTTAAAACGGAAACCTACTGCCTCATGGTTCTGAAGCCTAGATGTCCAAAATCAAAGTGTTGGCAGGGCAGTGCTCTCTCTGAAACCCAGGAGAGCCCCCCTTCCTTGCCTCTCATGGTTTCTGTGGTTTGCAGCTATGTAATTCCATTCTGTCACATGCCATTCTGCTTGTCTCTATCTTCATGTGGCCATTTTCTCTAAGACAGAGTTTCACTCTCGTTGCCCAGGCTGGAGTGCGATGGCGCAATCTTGGCTCACTGCAACCTCCACCTCCCAGGTTCAAGCAATCCTCCTGCCTCAGCCTCCCGAGTAACTGAGATTACAGGGCTGTGCCACCACACTTGGCTAATTGTTTGTATTTCACCATGTTGGTCAGGCTGGTCTTGAACCTCCAACCTCAGGTGATCCACCCACCTCGGCCTCCCAAAGTGTTAGCATTGCAGGCGTGAGCCACTGTGCCTAGCTTTGTGGCTTTGAGTCTCGCTCTGTCACCCAGGCTAGAGTGCAGTGATGTAATCTCGGCTCACTGCAACCTCCGCCTCCTGGGTCAAGCGATTCTCCTGCCTCAGCCTCGTGAGTAGCTGGTATTACAGGCACCTGCTACCACGCCCAGCTGATTTTTGTATTTTCAGTAGAGACAGGGTTTCACCATGTTGGCCAGGCTGGTCTTGAACTCCTGACCTCAGGTGATCCACCCACCTCGGCCTCCCAAAGTGCTGGGGTTACAGCCATGAGCCACCATGCCCAGCCGCATGTGGCCATTTTCATAAGGACACCTGTCGTTAAGTTAGGGGGCCTACCCACTCCAGTATGACCTCATCTTAACTAATAACATCTGCAACAACCTTATTTTGTCGCCCTATGAAGGGGTTAGGACTTTAGTTTTTGTTTTTGATTTTGTGTGTGTGTGTTTTTAGGGTTGGGACACAATTCAACCCTTAACGGTAAAAGCCAACTTTTATTGATATAGAAAGATAGATATTCTTTCTATACACGTTTATTTCATAGTCTAAACAAATGGCATAATTGGAGAAGGGGGATGAAAAGAGGTTGGCTAATGGATACCAAATTACACCTGGGGGTAGGAATGGGCGCACGGTAGGTTGAATATAGTTAATGATATCTTATATATTTAAGGGTTTTTCTAACTTTTATTTCAGGTTCAGGGGCACATGTACACCGGTTACATGGGAGAAGTCGTACCACAGGGGTTTGGTGTGCAGATTTTTTCGTCTCCCAGGTACTAAGAACAGGACCCCACAGCTATCTTTCCCTGACCCTCTCCCTCCTCCCACCTGAGGATTCCGAATGTTTCCAACACAAAGAAATGATACGTGTATGAGGAGATGGATATGCTAATTACCCTGATTTAATGATACGTATCCCTGTACCAACACATCACTCTGCATCTCATATACACAATTAGTATGAGTCAACTAAAAGTGTGATTCTCTTTTTAAATCACATGCTGGAATTATAGGATCAAAGATGTTGCTGCCCTAGGTCAGAGAGCAAGCTCACAAGAGCAGAGCGGACTTGGGTCCCATCGTTCACCGGCAGGGGCCCCCTTACCTCATCCCTGTCTATGTCCTCCAGCTTCTCCTACATGTTTGTGTCAACAGAGATGAAGAATCTAATAAGAACATTCCCACCCTCGAAGCTCCAAGGTCTCCCTTCGTGACGAGTGTCCCCCACCTGCACTCCCCATTCTTCTCCCAGGTCTACAGGCTCAACTGGGAGGCACCTTATAAATACAGGGCGTTCATCTACCCCACTAACTGGAGAGAAGGAAAACGCTGGGAAAACAGGATGGAGAAGCCTGGCTGTGATTGATCAGGATCAAGAAAGGAGACAGGGGGAAAGGAAGAAAGAAAAAGGAAGACCCAAAGTAACCAAGGAAATCAGCAGATAGAAGAGAAGCACAGCCCAGCATGACGCGCTGACTCACCGCTCCACGCCTTCCTGGTCTTAATGATTGGCGGCTGGAAGCGGGAGGAAAAGATCCCTGGTGCCATTTGATTGGCCAATGAGTTGCTCCCTTCCCATTGGCTCAGGAGGACTTTTGATGAACAGATCCAGAAAATATGTGAAGCGAAACTCCCACCGCCCCTTGAGGGCCTGTTCCAGACCTTTGCTCCTGGTGTCCTATAGAGCGGGGGATGTGTCAGGCTGAGGTCCCTATTTAGGATTCCCAGGGCTCCCGGCTGCAGATAAGCTCCTCCAGTCTCTCCAAAATGGTTCATTTGGAGAGTTGAGGTGACTCTGTTCATAATTTAAATGCTTATTTCCTTCCTACATCCTAAACTCCTTGAAGAATGTCCATGTGGCATAACATCTTTCTGCGTAACTAAACCTATCATGCAAGAAGAAATTATTAATTATGATTATTATTATTAGATACGGTCTCACTCTGTGGCCCAGGCTGGAGTGCAGTGGCATCATCTCGGCTCACTGTAACCTCCACCTCCCAGGTTCAAGAGATTCTCCTGCCTCAGCCTCCTGAGTAGCTGGGATTACAGGCACCCACCACCACGCCCTGCTAATTTTTGTATTTTTAGTAGAGACAGGGTTTCACCATGTTGGCCAGGCTGGTCTCGAACTCTTGACCTTAAGTGATCTGCCCGCCTCGGCCTCCCAGAGTGCTGGGATTGCAGGCGTGAGCCACTGTGCCTGGCCTGCAAGAAGAACTTAATGGATATCGGCTACTCTCTTTCTGCATAGGCAGAACAGGTGTTAAGTTTTTTAGAAACGAGGTCAACATTTCATCCTTGGGCATGGTTTTCCTTCTATTCCAGCTTCCCTACAATCATCACAGTCATCTTCTGAGTTCGTACCAAACCTCAGTGTCCTAGGAGCTATCCTTTTACAATCACAATTTTACTTCCTCCTTATAAGAATCCTGAGTTCAGTGTTATGATGATCGTGATGACCCTGGTTTTGAAATATACACATCAAGGAGTGTAGAAACACATAATGAAAACTTTAAGGAATTACCGTAATCATAACACAAGTCTCCGTGGTCCAGAACCTACATTGAGAAGTGGACATGATGGGGACCTTTGCAGACTCCTGTAGCCGTAACAGCATACCCGTTCCACCCTCGGATGTTGCCACCAAAGTGAATTTCCAGTTGTGAAGTGAACTTCACTCACTTCGATTTTCTTTTTGTTTTTCCCAGTGATATACCTTCCCCTAAGAGATATGTTTTGTTTTCCTCATTTTCAAATTATAATGTATCATTCTGTGACTTGATTCTTTTGACTGTTTTTGAGAGTAATCAATGGTAATTTGTTTTAGCTGCGGTTCGTTTCTAGCTCTTGCCTCACAGTATTTAAATGTATGAATAGGTCACCATTTCATGACCCATTCTGTCACTGATAGATGGTTGGGTTGTTTCTCAGTTTTTGCCAATATGAGCAAAGCTGTTTTGAACCTTCTTGCACGCATCCGTGAGCCCACAGGCCTCTTGGACTACCTGAGTGGAATGGCTGGGTCCCTGAGGCACAGGTGACTTCAGTTGCCTCTTCACACGTAGTTTCACCAATTATATTAGCATCAGGCCCAGGTGAATATCCCCACAGCTGCACCTCACTGCCTGCTCCCGACGTTGTCGACATTTTAAAGTAGTCCCCAAATATTGGTTGGAAAAAGGATCTTATTGTTTTCATTTGCTTTTATGTGATTATTAATACACATGAGCATTTTTCTCATGTTTGTGAGCCGTTTGTTGCCTCTTTGGTGAAATACCTTTTCGTTGTTTTCCTTATATTTCTATTGGTTGTTTTCCTTATATTTCTATTGGTTGTTTTCTGTTTTCATGTGCGTGAAGAAGTGCTTGACAGATTCTGAAACAGCGGCGTGGTCAATTATGTGTTTTCATATATCTCCTCCCAGTTTGTGGTTTGTAGCTTTCGTTATGTAAGAACCATTCACTGAACAGCTTTTATTTTAAATGAAATCAAATTGATCAACATGTACTTTATGTTTTATAACTGTGAGGGCCTTGTTGACAAAAATCATTCCCTGCTCTAACTCATGAAGATATCTGATATTGTCTTTTAAAATAGGATCCAGTTTTGAATTTCACACAGAAATATTAAGTCACTTGTCATGACTTTTCTCTAAGGTAGGGAGAAGGGATCCTTTTTTTTTTTTTTTTTTTTTTAGATTGAGTCTCGCTCTTGCCCAGGCTGGAGTACAATGGCGTGATCTCGGCTCCCTGTAATCCCAGCTACTTGGGAGGCTGAGGTAGAAGAATTGCTTGAAACAGAGAGGCGGATGTTGCAGTGAGCCAGGATCCCGCTGCTGTTCTC
>NW_012105697.1:1898045-1904260 GCF_000951045.1 Mandrillus leucophaeus | reverse complement strand
GTTCACCTACTCTACTGCCCAGAAATCTGTTATAAACCATCTTTTCATATTTACCTACATTTGTTTCTGGGTTCTATGTTTTGTGTCACTATGTATTTGCTCATCTATGTGCCAATAAGTCTTTTTTTTTTTTTTTTTGAGACAGAGTCTCTCTCTGTCGCCCAGGCTAGAGTGCAGTGGCATGATCTTGGCTCACTGTAACCTCCGTCTCCCAGGCTCAAGTAATCCTCCCACCTCAGCCTCCCGAGTAGCTGGGACTACAGGCACCCACCACCATGCCCAGCTAATTTTTGCATTTTTAGTAGAGACGGGGTTTCACCATGTTAACCAGGATGGTCTCGATCTCCCCACCTCATGATCCGCTCGCCTCGGCCTCCCAAAGTGCTGGGATTACAGGCATAAGCCACCATGCCTGGCCAACCAATAAGTCTTAATTACCATAGTTTTTAATTAAATCTTCATAGGGTGGATCCAGTTCAATCAACTTTCCCCCCTCCCACCCACCTGTGTTCTTCAGGCATCTCCTGGCTTGTACTAGTCCCTTCTATTTTCCACATACATTTCAGAATTATATTTTGATATGAAAATTTCTATTGGGATTTTATTGTTTTCCTGAATATAAAGGTCTATTTGGGAGCATATTGACATCTTCTTAATAATAATTCCTGTACAAGAATGTAATGTTATCCTTCATTTATAAGGATCTTGTATATGGCAGTAAAATTCTATATCACATTCATTAAGGTTTACAATCTCTTATAAGAATTATTTCTAGTTTAGATTTTTCTTGGAACTGCACGTGGCATCCTTTAAAATTTTAAATTCCAATTAGTTTTTTTTTTTAGAGAAATACAATCAGATTTGTATGTTGATTTATATTCACCAAATCTGCTTTGAATCCTAACCATTTATCAATAGATTTAAGGGGAGAGAGTTTGCAGGGATATTCAAATTATCTCCAATATGATAATTTCGCCTCTTTCTTTCAGATCCGTTTTCATGCCCCAGTGAACAGGTGCACTGTGTTGAAACAAGAGTGGGGACGGAGGCCATGTTTGTCTTGCGTCTTATTGTAAAAGATATTCTTTCATCATTTTCCCATCCATTATGAGATTTTTGGTGGCTTTTGCTTCTTTGGAATGCTTTACTGGGTGAAGGAAATTCTTTTATTTCCTAATTTACAAAGATACATCTAAAAGCATGAAGAGATATAGACTCTCTTATATTTCCCCTTTCGTACCTATGAAGATGCCCCTGTTTTTCTTTAATCTGTCCAATATGAGGAGCTATATTGATCAGTCATACTCAGAGCATTCTCTCTCCTGACCAAAGCAGACACCTGCACATGGCAGTGAGTTATCAGTCAATCATTAAAGGCCTCCAAGTGATTCCAATAGGCTGCCAAGCCAGGCCCCCTGGGTGGAGGATCTAGGAAGTGTCTCTGCAAATTCTATCACCTGTTAAACATCCCTTTGGTTGCATTCATTCCACAAATATTTATGGCCTCCCTCAGATTTGAAAGGATCCTTGCCAGGTGGTGGTGTAGACTAAACAGCGTATTCCCCTCATGGAGCTTATTGCAGAGATGGTTATCCAAAATGGAGATTATCGGTGGAGAACTTCTTTCCCCCCGGCACCGCCTAAATCAATTGTTTCGGAGGTTCTCGGTCAGATGCCCTGCGAGCTCCAGCATCATAAACGGGGTCTGCACTGTCTTCTAATCAGCAGACCCTATTCAGTCCTGGGTGGAGGAAGACAACTGGGGCATCTGGGGCAGGAACACGCAGGTGCAGGAGTATTCCCCCTCCATCGTGAAGGTCATCAAGAACCCACTTTGGCCAATCAAGAGAGGAATCAGCTGGCTAATCACAGGGCAGGCACTGCCTTTTTCTTCCCATTTCCTGGCTTGTTTGCTTTCGATCAGCCAAGGAGACCTGGTGGCAGGGTTGGTGAGTTACCTTTCTGGCCGATTTGCTTCTTTGAATTTTAAGGTCTTTTTTATGACGTTATATTGGTTCTTTAGCTTTCTCTTTGGTTAGGAGCTGGAAGTAATACGGTGGGGGGATGCAATGACTAAAGGTACTAAGGGCAGGCCAAACTGTTTTACCTTTTTCAAGTTCACATGGGTGAACTTGTGTCATGCTTCTTTTTTTTTTTTTTGTAAACTTATTTAAGGTGACAGATAAAATTGCATGTATTGTGTGCAGCATGATGTTTTGAAGTGTATGTGCGTTGTGGGTGGAGTGTTTAAACGTAGCTAACTCATCATTGTAGCCTTATAGATGCCATTCTTCCATGTGATGTATAAAGTGTTAGAGACAAAAAGAATGTTTTTATTGTAGTTATTATTTTTTATTTACTTTGAGACAGAGTCTCGCTCTGTCGCCCAGGCTGGAGTGCAGTGGCACAATCTCGGCTCACTGCAAGCTCCGCCTCCTGGGTTCACACCATTCCCCTCCTCAGCCTCCCAAGTAGCTGGGACTACAGGCGCCCACCACCACGCCCGGCTAATTTTTTGTATTTTTAATAGAGACAGGGTTTCACTATGTTAGCCAAGCTGGTCTTGATCTCCTGACTTCGTGATCTGCCCACCTCAACCTCCCAAAGTGCTGGGATTACAGGCGTGAGCCACCAGGCCTGGCCAAGAATTTTTTTAAAAGTAAATTGATACATAATATTTATGGGGTACATGTGATGTTACAGGCATAATATGTGTAATGATCAAGTCAGGGTATTTAGAATATCCATCACCTCAAGTATTATTTCTATGTGTTGGAAACATTTCAATTTCTGTCTTCTAGTTATTCTGAAATAAATAATACATTCTTCACTATAGTCAGCCTTCTCTGCTAACAAACATTAGAACTTATTCCTGCCATCTGACTGCATGTTTGTGCCTATTAACCAACTTCTTTTGCATCCTCACATCCTTTCCAGCCTCTGGTAACTATCTCCACTTTCTACCTTCATGAGGTCAACGTTTTTAGCTTTCACATGAGTGGGAACACACGACATGTATTTTCTGTGCCTGGCTTATTTCACTTAACATCATGATCTCCAGTTCCACCCATGTGGCTGCAAATGGCGGGAGGAAAGGATACTTTAAGCACTCAGGTAGCTTCCCTGCTTTTAAGAATGCTCAACTCTAAGGTATTAATTTGTTGACGGAAAAACCAAACTCTGTAAAATACTTTAAAGAGGTTGATTCTGAGCCAACGTGAGCGACTGTGGCCCAGGAAAAAACGCACACACAGGAAGCCTGGAGGAGGTGGTCCCCAGGCAGTCAGGTCACAACTATTTGTGTATATTTTGGGGAAGTAGAAGTTACAAGCAACATCATAAATCAATAAATGGAGATTGTACATTGGTTTGGCCCGAGAAGGTGGGATGTCTCGAAGTGGGAGCTTACAAGTGGGGGGAGTTCAGGAAATCTTTCGTTGGCAATTGGTTGAAAGAGTTAAGCTTTGTCCAGAGACTTGGAGTCAGTAGAAAGCAATGCTTCAGTTGGGGCAGTGAGGGGGGCTGCTATCTGTCATGTGATGTGATACCAGAGTCAGGCTGGAACATAAGCCATCTTACACTAAGTGTTTTTCTTGTTTTTTTCTTCTTAGCCATTTCATGAGATTTTTTTCACATGAGAAAGACTTAATCCTTGCCTGGCATTGCCTTAGGTCTTGTTTATAATCTGGTATCTTATTGCCACAAAGAATCTCTTCTGTCCATCTTCTGCGCTCTATTTTATTTTATTTTTATTTTATTTTGAGATGGAGTCTCGCTGTGTCACCCAGGCTGGAGTGCAGTGGCTCAATCTCGGCTCACTGCAACTTCTGCCTCCCGGGTTCAAGCGATTCTCCCACCTCAGAGTCCCAAATAGCAGGGATGACAGGCACACGCCACCATATCTGGCTAATTTTTGTATTTTTAGTAGAGATGGAGTTTTGCCATATTGGCCAGGCTGGTCTCGAACTCCTGACCTGTTAAAGTGCTGGGATTACAGGTGTGAGCGCCCGCACCTGGCCCTGAGCTCTATTTTAATGTTAATGCCCATGAGTTGTGCCGGCTATGAAAGGAAAGAGATGGGAGGAAGTTTGACCTTCCTTCCTGCCATGGTCAATAATTCTGTTTTTCAAGTATCTCTCAGGTCCCCTTGGCCAGGAGGGAGGGGGTCCACTCAGTTGGTTGGGTGGGGGCGGGGGGGGGGTCTTAACATATTATTTTTAGTTTACAAATTGATTCGAGTGCTGAATTTACAGTGGGGACTGAAACAATCCACTGATTCCTGGGCCCAACCTCCAAAGTCTCTAATTTAATCAGTGTCTGTATTTCCGGACACTGGGGTTTTTGAGGACTCCCCAGGTGATTCCCTTGTGTCTCAGTGCTTGAGAAGGTCTGGTCAAAGGTGCTTGAAGTGTCCAGCTGTGCGGTGATCAGCTATTCTGATGCAACGCCGACTCGGGACGTGCAATGCTGTCATGGCAGCTTTTGTGCAGGTGTTGGAGCTTACCTCATAGTGCAGTTGGCACTTTATAGCTCAGTCAACAGCAAATTCCAGCAATCAACTTAAAAAGCATTGCAGCGTGGTCAGAAGAGTGTAGGAAATGTTGGTGTAAACAGTGTTTTGCTGTTCGGGAAAAGTAAGTAATGAAAGCTTTTAACACACACTGACTCAACATTGCTTTTTTTTTTTTTTTTTTTGAGGAAGCTATGAAGCAGTCACTAGGCATAAATCTTATCGAATTTTCCTTGAGTTATCCTATGTCATAGTATAAAATCAGAAATACCTGAAGACTGAGAAGGGGCATGATTAAATATTTCTGGTGCATTATGACCAACCCACTTAAAAATCATACTTTAAAGAACACAAAGCTTATACAACAGTGTTTAGGGAAATACGGACTGTTTGCGTCTCAAGATATCTCCACTTTCTTAGACAAACGTATCACTAGAAGGAAATACAGTTGACTCCTGAACTCGGAAGTCGCTCAGAATAAGTCTCAGTTACAAGGACAGGGCTCAAAGAAAGGCAATGGTGAAATAGAAGTCAAACGAGGGAAGAATTTGGGGAAGGGTTGGACTTGGTGAGGTTTAACTTATTAATCCCTAATCTACTTGTGTTCGCTTAGGGAGGAAAAACACCAACACAAGATTTAAAAGAAAACACTTGTGTCACACAAATGTGTTTAACAGATTCACAGTAGACCCGTGAACAACACAGGTTTGAACTGCGTGGGTCCATTTCTACATGAAGTTTCAAAAATAAATATATTGGAGAATTTTGGGGGAGACGTATGACAACTTGTGGATGAACCAGGCAGCCTAGAAATACTTAAAAAATTAAAGTCAGATATGTCGTGAACGCATACAATACAGATGTTCGTCTACTTATGTGTTAATTGACTTCGTTGATAAGGCTTCTGGTCAATAGTTGCCTATCAGTGTGGGAGTCAAAAGTTATACGTGGATTTTTGGCTGCCTAGGGGCTGGTACCACTGACTTCTGAGTTCAGGAGTCAACTTTATTTCCCTCTAATAAGTTTAAGAAAATGGAGTTACCTTTAGACTCAAACAGTTCACACTTCTCTAAACACTGTTGTATGAGCTTTTTCCTTGTGTTCTTTAAATTTTTTTTTTTAATTTTTTTTTTTTTTGCAATGGAGTCTCGCACTGTCGCCCAGGCTGGGGGGCAGTGGCACAATCTCAGCTCACTGCAACCTCCACCTCTGGGATTCGAGCGATTCTCCTGCCTCATGCCTCCCGAGTAGCTGGGACAACAGGCACGTGCCACCATGCCCAGCTAATTTTCTGGATTTTTAGTAGAGACAGGGCTTCACGGTGTTAGGCAGGATGGTCTCGATCTCCTGACCTCGTGATCCGCCCGCCTCGGCCTCCCAAAGTGCTGGGATTACAGGCGTGAGCCACTGTGCCCGCCCTAAAGAATGATTTTAAGTGGATTGATAATACACAATAGTGCACCAGAAATATTTAATCATGCTCTTATCAGGCTTCAGGTGTTTCTGATTTTATACTATTATATAGGATAATTTAAAGAGTATTCCATGAGCTTTATGCCTAGTGACTCTGCTTCGTAGGTTCCTCATAAAAAAAAAAGCAATGTTGAGTCAATGTGTATTAAAAGCTCCTATTACTTTTCCCAAAAGGCAAAACACTGTTTTACACCAACATTTCATACCCTCATCTGACCACAGTGCAATGCTT
>NW_012105697.1:1894912-1897545 GCF_000951045.1 Mandrillus leucophaeus | reverse complement strand
CTCAGTTCCAAAATTTTTGTTTGACCTCTTCAGTCATGACATAAAGATATCATTTCAGGGTGAGAGAGAAGAGAAATTCCACTGAGACTATTAAGGCAATCTTTTATTTCTTTTTGAGACAGTCTTGCTCTGTTTCCCAGGCTGGGGTGCAGTGGCACGATCTCAGCTCACAGCAACCTCTGCCTCCCAGGTTCAAGTGGTTCTCCTGTCTCAGCCTCCCAAATAGCTGGGATTACAGGTGCCCACCACCACCATGCTTGGCTAATTTTTTGTAATTTTAGTAGAGATGGGGATTCATCATGATGGCTCGGATGGTCTCGAACTCCTGACCTCAGGTGATCTGCCCGCCTCAGCCTCCCAAAGTGCTGGATTTACAGGTGTGAGCCACTGTGCCTGGCCAACTAAGGCAATCTTGTTAACCATATGAGCATGAAAAGAACTGACCTCTTAGCAAATATGCTAAGGGTCAATTATGGATGCAGAGGCTGAGAACACTGGGGAGAAAGAGAAACAGTGGTCCTGCCCTGATGGACACTTCAATTTAAGGGAGTAATTAGACCTGAAAGTGTATCTCCCATAACTAACAATGTTAATGGGACTGCCTGCTGCAAGGTAAGAGATGGTCATGTGAGTTTAGGAGGACGTCATTCAATGTTGTGAGGTTATTTCCTGTTACCCTGTGCGTCAGGTGTTGAATGCCATCCCCTAGTTGGGTTAGGTGGGATGATTTGGGACTTGGCACAGTCCTGCTCACAGCTGTGACTTACTACAATGAGGGCTGCAAAGCAGAATTGGCAAAGCGAAGAGGCACATGGGACAAAATCCAGAGGAAACCAGGCTCCCGAGTGTCCTCTCCCGGCAGAGTCACCCAGGTCATGCGGGATTCCCCCAGCAGCAAGTGGTGAGAAACACACGGGATGTTGTCTGTTGTGGAAGATCATTACAAACTCAGTGCTCGGGTGTGCGTGTGTGTGTGTGTGTGTGTGTGTGTGTGTGTGAGAGAGAGAGAGAGAGAGAGAACTGGTCACATAGACATCCTCTCCCTAGCATATTCCAAACGATGCATTAAACGGTGCTAAGAAAATTGGCTCCCTGCTTAGATGGAAGGAAAATGTAAGCTTCCAGGCTTCTAGAAGGACAGCAAAGCTCTAGCATAAGCCATGTTGTCTGTATAAGCCATACAGGCGTGTGAGCTACTCTTATCAGCTCTGGGAGTGGGGGTGGAGGGCGCCCTCCACATCCGAGTTCCAGATTCTAGCCCATGGCCAATGGAGCAGGCAGATCCCAAAGACAGCAGTCTCAGACCTGTCATGTTAACACTCTTCTGTATACCCTGAAATCCTGGCTTCAGCTGACGTGACGCCTGTATGTACATATATCAGGGTAACTGTCCCATTCATTGCTTTTCATCTTAATAGTGTATTATAAATATCTTTCTGGGCCCAGCAAATACAGACCTAGGACCAGTCTTTATGGCTTCATGTTCCATTTTATTCATGTAACATTTTTTTTTTCAGAGTTGAGAGATTAATACATTTCCGAAAAATGAAGTTTTAGGAAAGATTTCTTAGCATGTTTGTGCATTTAGGTCCAGAATACAAAAATAAACATGAGACGAAAAGCTATGGAATGATGACTCTCCGAAGTCCAACTCAGATTTAGGAACTCAAAGGGTACCATTGTTTCACCTTTCCTCCTCAGACTGAGCAGAGTAAGAATTCCACACCACCCTCTATTCAGCAGGATTTTCTAGTTAACCTTCTCATTTCTCTCTCCCCTGCCACCGAGTGGTGGCCTTTCATCTGTCCTCCCACCTCAGTGTGCCCCAGGGTTGCCCTAAAATTGTATACGATTTCTTAAAACTGAGCTCTAGGCTGCCAAAGTTTGCTCGACTTCACCTGACCTAACATCAAAGCATCTGCCTGGGTGCATGTCTGCCTTCTGAAACTCATTGACTTCCTTATTTTTTTCTGCCAGTTCAATCGTGCATTTAAAAGCTCCTTTAGGGGAGGAGAGGGAAACAGAGTGACTGCTTACTAGTTACAGGCCCTCCTTTAGGGAGGAGTGTTCTCATGACTGAGTGTAATGATATCAGGATTAGACTGACATTGAAACTGACAGGTGTAGGAGGCTCACAGGGTTTGGAAATTGGTCAAGGGAAAAGATAACCAAAAGATAACCAAATGCAAATGTTCCAGAATGACGGTGTCATAGTTTTTACCTTGTTGGGCACTGGGGATTTGCATAGCCCTGCTGCAAAACTCAGGTACCATAGGTACGTATCAGTAGGCTCATGTTTTTACCCCTTTATTGGCGGATCATAAGTATCTTTCCAGGTACTTCATGGCCACAGTGGGGTCCAATCCAACCCAGTGGCTCTATCCTCTAACACGGTACCCGGTATGTGAGGTCTGCAAGCTTACTGTCCCTACTTCTGCCCTTCAGGTAGGCATCACTGTTGAGTGTGTCTACAATGCCACTGACTCTCTGTCTTGTATTTGGTACATCTGATCAGCTTCGCCGGCGGTTTCTTTACATCCAACAACCTAGTGATGGTTGAGTATATCGTTAGGTTTATTTCGTGGTTGGAGATCGAGCAGTCTAGCCTCGAAGTTACCTGCCATTCTCCAACA
>NW_012105697.1:1888797-1892022 GCF_000951045.1 Mandrillus leucophaeus | reverse complement strand
TAGCCTATCAGTGTGGGAGTCAAAAGTTATACGTGGATTTTTGGCTGCCTAGGGGCTGGTACCACTGACTTCTGAGTTCAGGAGTCAACTTTATTTCCCTCTAATAAGTTTAAGAAAATGGAGTTACCTTTAGACTCAAACAGTTCACACTTCTCTAAACACTGTTGTATGAGCTTTTTCCTTGTGTTCTTTAAATTTTTTTTTTTAATTTTTTTTTTTTTTGCAATGGAGTCTCGCACTGTCGCCCAGGCTGGGGGGCAGTGGCACAATCTCAGCTCACTGCAACCTCCACCTCTGGGATTCGAGCGATTCTCCTGCCTCATGCCTCCCGAGTAGCTGGGACAACAGGCACGTGCCACCATGCCCAGCTAATTTTCTGGATTTTTAGTAGAGACAGGGCTTCACGGTGTTAGGCAGGATGGTCTTGATCTCCTGACCTCGTGATCCTCCTGCCTCGGCCTCCCAAAGTGCTGGGATTACAGGCGTGAGCCACTGTGCCCGCCCTAAAGAATGATTTTAAGTGGATTGATAATACACAATAGTGCACCAGAAATATTTAATCATGCTCTTATCAGGCTTCAGGTGTTTCTGATTTTATACTATTATATAGGATAATTTAAAGAGTATTCCATGAGCTTTATGCCTAGTGACTCTGCTTCGTAGGTTCCTCATAAAAAAAAAAGCAATGTTGAGTCAATGTGTATTAAAAGCTCCTATTACTTTTCCCAAAAGGCAAAACACTGTTTTACACCAACATTTCATACCCTCATCTGACCACAGTGCAATGCTTTTTAAATTGATTGCTGGAAGTTGCTGTTGACTGAACTCAAGGTGCCAATATTGTATACACACGTGTTGGCCATTTGTAACTTCTTGTCTCTTCAAGTTTTATATCTAATTGATATTTCCTCAATGATTGTGAATCGAGTTCTTAAACCAATAACTTTAAAACCTTGTCTCTTTTTCTATGTTATCTTCATCCCTTGATTCTGTCTACGTGTTTTTCTTCAAAGGTCAGACACGCATCTGTTTTCATTAAGCCCCAGAGTCACAACGCATAAAGCTTGTGAAACATTCCTTATTCTATAAGTATAAAATCAGAAACAAGGGCATGATTAAATATTTCCTAATTAAATATTAAGTCCCAATCATACCTTAAAAAATACAACCCAATCTTATTTACTGAATTTTGTTTGCATAGTGACGGAAAGCTTGCATTTTCCTTCCATCTAGGCAGTGAGCCCATTTTCTCAGCACCATTTAATGCATATTTCATATCTATGGATTTGTAATATCATAATTATGACATACTTAATTGGGGTTACAGTGGCCTTACACATGTGCACACATAGCAGCTCTCATGGGATTTAAAATGTGTTGCAATAAGTATTCTCCATGAGAAGTACAGATCTACTTTAATTGACGTAATGATTAATTTTGCAGTCTGATAAAATTCTAAGCCTCAGTTCCAAAATTTTTCTTTGACATCTTCAGTCATGACATAAAGATATCATTTCAGGGTGAGAGAGAAGAGAAATTCCACTGAGACTATTAAGGCAATCTTATTTCTTTTTGAGACAGTCTTGCTCTGTTTCCCAGGCTGGGGTGCAGTGGCACGATCTCAGCTCACAGCAACCTCTGCCTCCCAGGTTCAAGTGATTCTCCTGTCTCAGCCTCCCAAATAGCTGGGATTACAGGTGCCCACCACCACCATGCTTGGCTAATTTTTTGTAATTTTAGTAGAGATGGGGATTCATCATGATGGCTCGGATGGTCTCGAACTCCTGACCTCAGGTGATCTGCCCGCCTCAGCCTCCCAAAGTGCTGGATTTACAGGTGTGAGCCACTGCCCGGCCAACTAAGGCCATCTTGTTAACCATATGAGCATGAAAAGAACTGAGCTCTTGGCAAATATGCTAAGGGTCAATTATGGATGCAGAGGCTGAGAACACTGGGGAGAAAGAGAAACAGTGGTCCTGCCCTGATGGACACTTCAATTTAAGGGAGTAATTAGACCTGAAAGTGTATCTCCCATAACTAACAATGTTAATGGGACTGCCTGCTGCAAGGTAAGAGATGGTCATGTGAGTTTAGGAGGACGTCATTCAATGTTGTGAGGTTATTTCCTGTTACCCCGTGGGTCAGGTGTTGAATGCCATCCCCTAGTTGGGTTAGATGGGATGATTTGGGACTTGGCACAGTCCTGCTCACAGCTGTGACTTACTACAATGAGGGCTGCAAAGCAGAACTGGCAAAGTGAAGAGGCACATGGGACAAAATCCAGAGGAAACCAGGCTCCCGAGTGTCCTCTCCCGGCAGAGTCACCCAGGTCATGCGGGATTCCCCCAGCAGCAAGTGGTGAGAAACACACGGGATGTTGTCTGTTGTGGAAGATCATTACAAACTCAGTGCTCGGGTGTGCGTGTGTGTGTGTGTGTGTGTGTGTGTGTGTGTGAGAGAGAGAGAGAGAGAGAGAACTGGTCACATAGACATCCTCTCCCTAGCATATTCCAAACGATGCATTAAACGGTGCTAAGAAAATTGGCTCCCTGCTTAGATGGAAGGAAAATGTAAGCTTCCAGGCTTCTAGAAGGACAGCAAAGCTCTAGCATAAGCCATGTTGTCTGTATAAGCCATACAGGCGTGTGAGCTACTCTTATCAGCTCTGGGAGTGGGGGTGGAGGGCGCCCTCCACATCCGAGTTCCAGATTCTAGCCCATGGCCAATGGAGCAGGCAGATCCCAAAGACAGCAGTCTCAGACCTGTCATGTTAACACTCTTCTGTATACCCTGAAATCCTGGCTTCAGCTGACGTGACGCCTGTATGTACATATATCAGGGTAACTGTCCCATTCATTGCTTTTCATCTTAATAGTGTATTATAAATATCTTTCTGGGTCCAGCAAATACAGACCTAGGACCAGTCTTTATGGCTTCATGTTCCATTTTATTCATGTAACATTTTTTTTTTCAGAGTTGAGAGATTAATACATTTCCGAAAAATGAAGTTTTAGGAAAGATTTCTTAGCATGTTTGTGCATTTAGGTCCAGAATACAAAAATAAACATGAGACGAAAAGCTATGGAATGATGACTCTCTGAAGTCCATCTCAGATTTAGGAACTCAAAGGGTACCATTGTTTCACCTTTCCTCCTCAGACTGAGCAGAGTAAGAATTCCACACCACCCTCTATTCAGCAGGATTTTCTAGTTAACCTTCTCATTT
>NW_012105697.1:1858572-1884992 GCF_000951045.1 Mandrillus leucophaeus | reverse complement strand
GATACCACTCAGTACAGTGGGGAGGAGCATCTCCTGGGTCCGAGAGCTCCAAAGGGCAGGGGCACCTTGCAGTCATCTTGACCCTGGGGACTTACCTATTGCTGGCAGATGCTGGGAGCAGTTCTGTGAGGTATGCAAAGCAGGCAGGCCCTACATGACTAAACATCTGCTTATTTGGGCTGTGTTTGAAACAATTGGATGTATAAACAAAGTTTGAAGCCAGTGGGCTTTATGCATTAACAGGTTTCAACCTAGAGTGAAAAAAATAACCTAGGGGACTGTCTTTGGCTCATTTATATAGTAACGAGACAGAACAGAGTACATCGTAACTTAGATTTCTTGTCAGCAGCATACAAGACCACAAACAGCCTATTTGCTTATTATAACAGTTGCCTCTTCATTAGGAGTCCTTATCTGTATCACTGACATACCTCCAAGGAGTATAGTCATTGTAAATACAGCCGATTGCCATACAGATTATTCTAGCATAGAGGAGTTTCATATACAACAGCCTATCTTGTAACAGACCATAAGCATAGATTTCCAATCTACACAGGGGTGACAATTTCAAAAGAAACACTTCCCCTCCAACGGTCCTATATGATACTCGATTCTCAACCTATATGCTATTTGCTAATCAGGGATAACTTTTACCATAAGAATGTTGCCTTTTAACACAACTGATATTCCACCTTGACAGAACCTAGAAGTTTACCAAGATCGATTGACAAGGCCATTGACCCAGACAGAAAGAGTTCAGACCTATCATTGATGATCTATCAGAAAGGAGCTTGTATCACACCACAGGAATTCTCTAGGATGTCAGCTTCGGATGAATTGACATTGCTGTGTGGTTTGATTGTCTGATTCCACGTCTATTTTTTAGATGTCCTGTTTCTGGTGCCTCAAAATCCCTTCTCTCTGAAGTTTGCCTTCCCTGGAGAAGCAAGATGGCAGAATCGAATTCTGACTTTGACCTGCTGTGGTATCTGGAGAATCTCAGTGACAAGGAATTTCAGAGTTTTAAGAAGTATCTGGCACGCAAGATTCTGGATTTCAAACTGCCACAGGTTCCACTGATTAATTTAAGGGCGACAAAAGAAGAACTGGCTAACTTGTTGCCGATCTCTTATGAGGGACAGCATATATGGAATATGCTATACAGCATATTTCTAATGATGCGTAAGGAAGATCATTGTATGAAGATCATTGGCAGACGAAACCGTGAGTGGGGTCATGAGAAGGGTGGGTAGAAATCGGGGCACTTCACAGGAAGCTGGGTGTTGGGCCTTTTTTTTTTTTTAATAGGTTTTTGGGAAACAGGTGGTATTGGATTACATGAGTAAGTTCTTTAGTGGTGATTTCTAAAATCTTGGTGCCCCCACCACCCGATCGGTGCACACTGTCCCCAGTGTGTAGTCTTTTATGCCTCACCTCCCTCTCACACTTCCCGCTGAGTCCCTGCAGTCCAATGTATCATTCTTATACCTTTGCATCCTCTTAACTTAGCTCCCACTCATAAGAACATACAATGTTTGGTTTTCCATTCCTGAGTTACTTCACTTAGAATAATGGTCTCCAATCCCATCCAGGTTGCTGCAAATGCCATTATTTCATTTCTTTTTATCACTGAGTTGTGTGTGTGTGTGTGTGTGTGTGTGTTCACAATTTCTTTATCCACTTGCTGATTGATGGACATTTGGGCTGGTTCCGTATTTTTGCAATCGTGAATTGTGCCACTATAAACGTGTGCACATGTCTGTCTTGTATAATGACTTCTTTTCCTCTGGGTAGATACTCAGTAGTAGGATTACTGGATCAAATGGTTAGTTTTCCTTTTAGTTCTTTAAGGAATATCCACACTGGTTTTCATAGCAGTTGACATTCCCACCAGCAGTGTAAAAGTGTTCCCTTTTACCACGTTCACACCAACATCTATCTTTTTAATTTTTTTTTATCATGGCCATTCTTGCAGGAGTAAGGTGGGATTGCATTGTGGTTTTGATTTGCATTTCCCTGATCATTAGTGATATTGGGCATTTTTTTCATATTCATTTTTCAAGGACTATCAGATATTGGCCATTTGTGTATCTTCTTTTGAGAAGCGTCTATTCATGTCCTTAGTCTACTTGCTGATGGAATTGTTTAACTTGGTGGTCTTGATATGTTACTTTTCCATCCCCAAAGAACCTGTCTTCAGAACTGGGAGTCACGTGAGGGCCAGGGATGGATTGGATGAGGGTCGTGTTCTATCTTGTGGCTTTCTGATTCTACCTTTATTTTCTATTATGCTAACCAGCTTATTTGAAAGTAGCCAGCCAAAGGATTAGACTCAAAGTACTTAGCTAGAGCAGATTTCCCAGCATGGAGCTCTGTCCTAGAACCATAAGATCCAGCTGTAGAAATGTAGGGGGCTCTGTGTGAAGATCATGGAGGGTTAACACCCCGGGTACCCTCCGACCGTAAGATCCAACTACAGAAATGTAGGGAGCTCTGTGTAAAGATCATGCAGAGTAGTATTTGGGAGGTTGAGGCAGGTGGATTACCTGAAGTCAGGAGTTCGAAACCAGCCTGACCAATATGGTGAAACCCCTGTCTCTACTAGAAATACAAAAATTAGCCGGGCGTGGTGGCACATGCCTGTAATCCCAGCTACTCGGGAGGCTGAGGCAGGAGAATTGCTTGAACCTGGAACCTGGGAGGCAGAGGTTGCAGTGAGCTGAGATCACACCATTGCACGCCAGCCTGGGCGACAGAGCAAGATTCTGTCTCAAAAAAACAAAAAACAGGCTCTCTGTTGCCCATGCTGGAGTGCGGTGGTGCAATCATAGCTCACTGTAGCCTTGAATCCTGGGCTCGAGCAATCTTCCTGCCTCAGCCTCTGGAGTAGCTGGGATGACAGGTACACACCACCAGGCCTGGACATAACTGACTTTAAATACCAGGTTTTTTTGTCATGTCTTTTCTATCCATTTTATTTATATATCTATTTATATTTATATCTTAATGTATATTTATGTTTATAGAAATATATATACATACATGTTTATAGAAATATATATACATATATACATTTTATATATAAATTATATGTATAGACATTTATATACATATATGTATATATAATATATAAATATATACACATATAAATATATACAATTTTTTGAGTCTCGCTCTGTCACCCAGGCTGGAGTGCAGTGGCCTGATCTCAGTTCACCACAACCTCTACCTCCTGGGTTCAAGCAATTCTCCTGCCTCAGCCTCCCGAGTAGCTGGGATTACAGGCACCCACCACCACACCCAGCTAGCTTTTTGTATTTCTAGTAGAGATGGGGTTTCACCGTGTTGACCAGACTGGTCTCGAACTCCTGACCCCATGAGCCACTGTGCCTGGGCCTATCCATTGTATATCCTCTAGCCATCTAGAAAGACTCATAGGGACCAGCCAGGCAAGTACTGAAAATGTACAAAGTAGCTGCCCAGCTCTAGGTAAAATATATGTTCAGGTTTACTACTGTCTCTTAATTGGTCATATGGAGAAAAAGATTTCAGGTTGTCTCCAGTCATAGCCTAAAACAAATGATTGAACATCTACTAAACTGCTGTCGATATTTGAAAATGGTACTGAGGCCCCAGGACTACCAGCCCTTCTGATGTGATGAGAAACCAGAGATCTGGAGTATCTGCCTCTTTTTAACATTTAATGGTTGGCAGCTATTTCAAATTTTAAAATGACTTGAAATTTAAGTAAAACCATCTTGTAGACCAGGTCCAGGTATGGTCCCAGATTTAAACCAAAATGAGAGGATACAGAGTCTGAGGCAGAATCCGGTGAGCAGTACGGAAATTTGGTTAGCATACTTCACTCACCCACCTTATTTGAAAGCTGAAAACTGCTTTTCACATCTTCTCGCATATAAATTTACAACCCAAAAAAAATCTATTACATAGCATACAGTATTCAAAAAGTACAAAAAAAGAAACTAAAGTCACCTGGAATCCCACAACCTTGAGCTATACCTAAGGTTAATAGCTATCTCCTTCAGGAACTTTCTAGTCAGACAGATACAACTGTGTAAAAATAGTCAGGCCAGGTGCAGTGATTCACACTCGTACTTTGGGAGGCCGAGGCAGGTGGATTGCTTGAGGCTGGGAGTTTGAGACCAGCCTTGCCAACATGGCGAGACCCTGTCTCTACAAATAAAATTTAAAAATAGCCAGGTGTGGCGTGTGCCTGTAATCCCAGCTAGTTGGGAGGCTGAAGTGAGACAACTGCTTGAACCCGGGAGGCAGAGGCTGTGGTGAGACATGATTGCGCCATTGCACTCTAGCCTGGATGACAAAGCGAGACCCTGTATCCAAAAAAAAAAAAAAAAAAAAGTCACACCCTATACTATACTTAGGCCTGTTTTGATTTATCAAATTTTCACCTAAGCATTTTTGGATAAGGTTAAAAACATCTTAAGCCATCCCCATTCTGGGGTCCCTGCTGAAGGAGTAAGGATTTATCAGTTTTCATGGGTATCCGTCCAAGGTTTTTACAAGTGAGTTATATCAGCATATCTAGATAGGAGAACAATTGGAATGGAAGAAGTAATCTATAAAGTCCATTGAAGGTCAAAGGCATGTTGAAAACTTATTAAAATGGTAGAGGATGACCAGGCGCAGTGGCTCACACCTGTAATCGCAGCACTTTGGGAGGTCAAGGCAGGTGGATCACCTGAGGTCACGAGTTCGAGACCAGCCTGGCCAACATGGTGAAACTCCGTCTATACTGAAAATAGAAAAATTAGCCCAGCATGGTGGGAACCTTAACAGGTGGAAAGTTTAGCAAGGTTTGTTTTGCATAGTGTATATTTTAAGTTACAGAGCATCCATCTGATTCTTACACTCTATATACATAATATATGGGGATATATACGTAATATATTATGAAACTTATAAAATTATTACCTCCTAATTCTAAAAGCTGGGTTTTATGTACGTATGCTTCTATTCAGTTTTTATTTTACTTTTGACAAATAGTTATGCGTAATTATAAGGGACAATGTGATGTTTAGATATGCTTCCATTGTGGAATGTGGACATGAAGCTAACAAATCTATTGTCTCACATACTTATTCTCGTGTGTGTGTGTGTGTGTGTGTGTGTGTGTGTGTAACTGGAAAGCTTCTCAATGGCAAAGGAAATGAGTGAAGAGACCCCTGGACTAGGAGAATATGTATTTGTAAACTATGTATGATACGGAACTAATATCCAAAATATATAAGGAACTCAATAACAAGAAAATGGATAACCCAATCAATAAATTGGCCAAAAACAAACAAACAAAAAACACCTAAATATACATCTTCCAAAGATTTTTTTCTTGATTATAAATCATGGTTTATAATTACGAACCATACTCACCAGCATCATCATGGTTTTCTACTTCGAATCTCGATTTTTTATTGTATACTGAACATCATATATAAAAACAGTAAGGAGAAAGTCCTGTCTCGGCCAGTCTGTTGGGATGTGATGAATCGGAACTGGGCAGCCCTGGTAGTCTTGAGGGTGGGATCAGGCCCGTTTATCCATCAGGCTCATCTCCAGGGCAGGGAGCTAGCGTGTCACATTCTAGTACATTCAGGTCCACCACACCAGCCCTGCTGCAGTTGTTAATCGTTGGCTTTTATTTATCCCATCAAAGTTCTTCCAGGCTGCCTGACTCCCTCTTCTGCCTGCCCTTACCCAGGGATGAAAACATTTTCAGGTATCTGCTCACTGAGGAAGAAGTCATCTCCTTCTAAGAATTCACTTATTTGGATCATTTCTGTATCATACCTGTACGGTAGCTTTATACTTATGTCTTAACATTTTTGTTTTTGCAGTAGGACTGTAATCTTGTGTATTCTCAAGAAATAAGACTCCCTTTTACGATACATTTTAACTTTATTCCATATATCATTTCATTTATCTTAAGTAGTTCATTAAATGATCTGGATTTAAGTAATGATATGCATAAACAAGAAAATAGAAGGAAAGATGAACGTGTAACTCATGACTGACAGGCCAAGATGTAATAAGCAGATACTCTGAGCTGAATACATACCAGGAAACAGTCCCTGAGCTCGAGTTATTGTCTCAAAGGAAAAACTGGGTGTGAAACGAAACATTATAATTGAAGGCTACATAAAATGCTAGGGAACCCCCAAAAAGGAAAGAAATATGTTCTTGATGCCAACATATGAGAGGGAAGCCCTTGCAGGATAAAGAGCAATGCTCAAACAGATCTGTTGACCCCATTGTATGGGTTAAATAGGTTTTATTCAACCTTTTTCCTTTAAAGCAACATGGGCTAGGCGCAGTGGCTCATGCCTGTAATCCCAGCACATTGGGAGGCTGAGGCAGGTGGATCACCTGAGGTCAGGAGTTCGAGACCAGCCTGGCTAACATGGCAAAACCCTGTCTCTACTAAAAATACAAAAAATTAGCCAGGCGTGGTGGTGTATACCTGTAATCCCAGCTACTCAGGAGGCTGAGTCAGGAGAATCACTTGAACTCAGGAGGTGGAGGCTGCAGTGAGCCCAGATCGTGCCACTGCACTCCAGCCTGGGCAATAAGAGCAAAACTCCACCTCAAAAACAAATCAACATGATAGTAAATATCTTTGTACCTATATCTTTGTGATATAGTAAGTAAAAAATTTCTACTACACTTTTCCTGTATCCAACACGAAAAGAAGCTAAAACTGTTCTTACATCTTGAACTTTTATCTTTGTTCTATTTTCTGCCCCGTACTCGCTGGATTAGGCAATCAGGAGGCATGCAAGGCTCTCATGAGGAGAAAACTCACGCCGCGATGGGAAAATCACACTTTTGGAGAATTTCATTATAAATTTTTTTGTAACGTTGCATCAGATGTGTTCTACGTACTTCAATTAGCCTATGATTCTACCAGCTGTTATTCAACCAACGATCTCAATGTGTTCCTGATGGGAGATAGAGCATCTGGAAAAACCATGACTATAAACCTGGCTGTGATGAAGTGGATCAACGGCGAGATGTGGCAGAACATGATCTCGTACGTCGTTCACCTCACTTCTCACGAAATAAACCAGATGACCGACAGCAGCTTGGCTGAGCTGATCGCCAAGGACTGGCCTGACGGCCAGGCTCCCATTGCAGACATCCTGTCTGATCCCAAGAAACTCCTTTTCATCCTGGAGGACGTGGACAACCTAAGGTTCGAGTTAAATGTCAATGAACAGGCTTTGTGTAGTAACAGCACCCAGAAAGTTCCAATTCCAATTCTCCTGGTCAGTTTGCTGAAGAGACAAATGGCCCCAGGTTGCTGGTTCCTCATCTCCTCAAGGCCCACGAGGGAGGAAAACATCAAAATGTTCTTGAAAACCACAGACTGCTACGTGACCTTGCAGTTCTCGAATGAGAAGAGGGAGCTATATTTTCACTCTTTCTTTAACGACCGTCAGAGGGCGTCGACAGCCCTCATGCTTGTACATGACGATGAAATACTCACAGGTCTGTGCCGGGTCGCCATCCTATGCTGGATCACATGTACTGTCCTGAATCGGCAGATGGACAAGGGGCACGACCCCCAACACTGCTGCGAAACACCCACGGATCTACATGCCCACTTTCTTGCTGATGCGTTGACATCAAAGGCTGGACTCACTGCCAATCAGTATCACCTAGGTCTCCTAAGACGGCTATGTTTGCTGGCTGCAGGAGGACTGTTTCTGAGCACCCTCAATTTCAGTGGTGAAGACCTCAGATGTGTTGGGTTTACCGAGGTTGATGTCTCTGTGTTGCAGGCCGTGAATATTCTTTTGCCGAGCAGCACTCATAAAGACCGTTACAAGTTCATACACTTGAACGTCCAGGAGTTTTGTGCAGCCATTGCATTTCTGATGGCAGTACCCAACTGTCTGATCCCCTCAGGCAGCAGAGGGTATAAAGAGAAGAGAGAACAATACTGTAACTTCAATCAAGTGTTTACTTTCATTTTTGGTCTTCTAAATGAAAACAGGAGAAAGATTCTTGAGACAACCTTTGGCTACCAGCTACCCATGGTAGACAGCTTCAGGAGGTACTCGGTGGAATACATGAAACATTTGGGCCGAGACCAGGAAAAGTTGACGCACCATGGGTCTTTGTTCTACTGTCTCTTTGAGAATCAGGAAGAAGAATTTGTGAAGAAGGTTGTGAACACTCTCAAGGAGGTTACCGTTTACCTTCAATCAAACAAGGATATGATGGTCTCATTATACTGTCTTGAGTACTGCTGTCACCTGAGGACTTTTAAGTTGAGTGTTCAGCGCATCTTTGAATACAAAGAGCCACTTGTAAGGCCAACTGCTAGGTGAGTCTTTAAAACATAAATCCTCTTTTCTGTCTTCGTAAGACCTGCCCATAATTCTAGAGCTTGTTGACCAGAACAAGACAAACTCGGGGCCATGAAGAACTTAATTTCCAATCGAGCTTCTAATTAGACCAGTGACTTAAATCTCTCTGCTTCTATTTAAACTCAAACTTTGAGTTAAGCCTCGGCACTGTTGACATTTTGGGCCAGCTGTTCTTTTGTGGTGGGGGTCTATCTTGCGCATTGTAAGTGGTTTAGCAGTATCTCTGGTCTCTCCTGTGGCCAGTAGGGTCCCTTTTTCCCCACTTGTGACAGCAACAAAAATCTGTATCACCAAATGTCTGCTGAGGGGCAGAATTGCCTCATTGCAAACCAGTGGTTTAACCTAATTTCTTCAGATCTGTTGTAGAGATTAAACAGAAATAAACCTTGTATTGTTACATTATAGGAATGTTCATGATAGCACAAAACATGCAACATTGATTTTTAATATTGAAGTTTTAAAATATTCTCGCATTTAAAGGCCCTGCACTCAGATGTATCTTACCTGAATATGGAATCACCAACTACTTTAGTGGATCTGAATGTTGTTTTTTCATGCTTGACCCTACTTTATTTCTTGCTGCCTGGTATTAAGTCTGGGTCAGACAACAGACACTCTCAAAAGATACTTTAATTTACGTGTTTTACAAATTGCTGGAGTTGAATCGATTCCATCGGAAAACTCAATTTTTCTTCTATGTAGTCAAATGAAGAGCCTTGTCTACTGGAGAGAGATCTGCTCTCTTTTTTGTACAATGGACACCCTCTGGGAGCTGCATCTTTTTGACAGTGACCTTAATGATATTTCGGAAAGGATTCTGTCTAAAGCCCTGGAGCATTCTAGCTGTAAACTTCGTACACTCAAGTAAGTACTCTATCAACTTCTGCCTTAGAGGTTCCCCCAGGAATAACGGTGATCTTTTTCTTTCTTTGGGAGAAGATAATATACAAAACACACTTTCAGGTCAGGCTCATCAGGGCCTAGGCTCCTTCTGTACTTCTCAACCATCTTTAGTGTGTCTGTGATAAAGATGACCTTGGGCCACAATGGCGTCTGAGGTCCCAGTCATCATGGCTGCCTTCAAGGCAGGAAGCAACAGAAGGGAGAAGGAAAGGTTGATCTAGAAGCTTCAGGAGCTTCCTTGATGGAGCCTTTTCCAAACTCTTTCTTGCATTACTTCTGCTTACATCTCATTGACCTGTTTACCTTGTCCTCACACAGCTTCATAGAACTACAAAGGTGGACTGGGAAAGTAGTCCCTTGCCATCAGGAAGAAATAGTAACAACTGGATTTATCCTAAGGAAGAAAGCAAACATGGGTCAGGCTAGGAGTCTAGCAGTTTCTTTCCTAGGGAATGCATTAGAATCAGGTGAAAAACAGCTGTACTTGCCTAAACAGTCATTGGGAAAATGAGTATTTATCTGAGTTTATAATAGCGCTATAGGAAATGTCACTAAACTATTCAGTGCACATCAACATATATGATCTTAGGATTCCGGAAGCCCAGGAGTTAGCTTTATTTTCATTCAAGAAGAATGCATACTTTGGGGTGCTTGTCTAATCACTAGGATATATCCATGGGGAAAAAAGACAAATTTCCTTGCTTGCTATCTGATGAGACAGAATATGGGCAGACATAATAAGTACATGTGTTTTAAAGTATTTTAGGGTAATGATGTTATGGGGAAAAGAATGGCAAGGTCAGGGTGCATAAGTGGGTATTTAGGGGTATGGGAGGGTACAAGCCGTAGTAATAAGTTCCACAGAGAAAGTGAGATTTGAGCAAGGACTCGAATGAGGTGAAAGAATGAGCCACATAAACTGTTGGTCATCCCCTGGGAGGGGTGGGGATCCATGAAACGAAGGCTTTGTGTTCAGAGACCTATGTGGTTAGACCAGTGTGAGGCAGGAAGGGTATGACGGAAATGGCTCACAGGTATGTATGGCATGATCACATGATCATAGACCAGTGTGAAGTAGGAAGGGTATGACGGAAATGGCTCACAGGTATGTATGGCATGATCACATGATCATAGACCAGTGTGAGGCAGGAAGGGTGTGACGGAAATAGCTCACAGGTATGTATGGCATGATCACATGATCATAGACCAGTGTGAGGCAGGAAGGGTGTGACAGAAATGGCTCACAGGTATGTATGGCATGATCACATGATCATAGACCAGTATGAGGCACGAAGGGTATGACGGAAATGGCTCACAGGTATGTATGGCATGATCACATGATCATAGACCAGTGTGAGGCAGGAAGGGTGTGACAGAAATGGCTCACAGGTATGTATGGCATGATCACATGATCATAGACCAGTGTGAGGCAGGAAGGGTGTGACGGAAATGGCTCACAGGTATGTATGGCATGATCACATGATCATAGACCAGTGTGAGGCAGGAAGGGTGTGACGGAAATGGCTCACAGGTATGTATGGCATGATCACAGTGTTGTACATCAGTGTCGGGACTGGGTTTTCTGGAGTGAGGTGAGGAGTTTTGAGGGGTTTTGAGCAGAGGTGCCATAATTAGCTTGTGTTTTAAGAAGCTCATTCTGGATACTGTGTTTAAAAATGACCAATCAGGGGCCGTAGGACAGAATCAGAAAGTTCAGAGGAGGCTCCTTTTCCTGGTGTTTGCCAGGTGCGACTCCACGGTGCCTCCGAGGGTATGAATAGTAGAGGTTGGTGAGGTGCCAACTCCGGGGCGTAGGTTGACAAAGGATAATTCCTTGATTAAATCTAGACTAGGAGATAGAAGAGTTGCCCCAAGATCTTTGTTTTGGAAATTGCCACGTGAGAATTGCCACTGAGATGGGAAGCGATGGCGGGAGCAAGAATTTGAGGAAGGTCAGTCTAAAGTTGTTTGAGCTGAAGTTGCGATGTCTATTAGGTGTCCAAAGAGCAGTGTGGAATGTTTCTGAACTGAAGGTAAAATGTGGGTGTCATTCGTATATATATGTGTATAACACAAATGTATATTTAAAGCCAAGGACTGAGTTCACCAGGGGTTAGGAATGTTGCTCAGGAAGCAAAATGATCCCAAGACTGTTGCCCAGAGTTCTCCAACATGAAGTGGTTGGGGAGAAAAGCAGAAACTAGCGAAGGCCTTTGAGGGAGTCATTAGGCTACAAGGAAAAGTAAAGGGCGTGTGGTATCCTCGGATCCCAGTGAGGCACGTTTACTAACGAAGGAAAGGTCAACTGTGTCAGATGGCGGTCCTTATTCAAGGAGACTGAAGACTGAGAATTGACCAATGACATGAGTAAGGTGGAAGTCATTGTTGGCCAACAACAGTTCTGGAAGGGTAGTGAGAGCCGGAAAGCCTACTTGAAAATGGAGAGGAGAACTGAAGAATTTTAGGCTGGGTACAGTGACTTACCCCTGTAATCCCAGCACTTTGAGAGGCTGAGCTGGGTGGATCACTTGAGGTCGGGAGTTCTAGACCAACCTGGTCAACATGGTGAAACCCCGTCGCTACTAAAAATACAAAAATTAGCCAGGTGTGGTGGCATGCAACTGTAATCCCAGCTACTTGGGAGGCTGAGGCAGGAGAATCGCTTGAACCCGGGAGGCGGAGTTTCCAGTGAGCTGAGATTGCACCACTGAACTCCAGCCTGGGCAACAGAGTGAGACTCCTGTGTGTGCGTGTGTGTGCGTGTGTGTGTGTGTGTGTGTTTTAAAAAACCTTAAACAGTTTTGTTGCAACACAGGGCAAAGACATGGGAGAGAAGTTGTTTGTGTAAAATGGGGATCAAGAGAATCACTGGATAAAGGACTCTGGAAATACAGCAACATGGAAAACATCCGGTCTTCCACCAAGTAACCACATAGGCTGGGAAGTAAATTAAAAGGGCTGCCCGTGTGTTCTACGTCTGGATTTACCATAGGATCCCCAATCCTCAGTTATTCCTCCAAGGGTTGGCCAGCTTCCACATTTCCCTTCCTGTCTGTCTCCTTTAATGTTGAGTTGGAGATTCCTAACTCTTTTCTCTAGCTGGCCCTTAGAGACAATGACCAAAGCTGTTGCCCTGATGTCCTGCTTCAACTCCAAGGGAGTGATGAAAAACCTTCTTCCGGGGTGGGGAGTGAGGACCAGTGGTGGTAGTGGGACTCGAGGACAACTTCTTTTTCCTCAGTGAAACTGTGAATTGTTATTTGTTATTTTTTTGAGTCAGAGTCTTGCTCTGACTCTTCAAACAATTCTTCTGCCTCAGTCTCCCGAGTAGCTGGGATGACAGTTGCACGTCACCATGCCTGGCTAACTTTTCTATTTTTAATAGAAACAGGGTTTCACTATGTTAGCCAGGATGGTCTCGATTTCTTGACCTTGTGATCCCCCTGTCTCAGCCTCCCAAAGTGCTGGGATTACAGGCGTGAGCCACCCCACCCAGCCATGAATTATTTTTTTAACTTCAGGTTCAGTGGTACATGTGCAAGTTTGTTTATACAGGTAAACTTGGGTCACAGGTTTGACATACGTATTTTGTATATAAACTGTAAGACTGTATGCCCAGGTACTAAGCCTAGTACCTATTTTTTTTTTCTGATCCTCTCCCTCCTCCCCTCAAGTAGACCCCAGTATCTGTTGTTCCCCTCTTCAGGTCCATGAGTTCTCATCATTTAGCTCCCTCTCACAAGTGAAAACATGCAGTATTTGGTTTTCTGTTCCTGTGTTAGTTTGCTAAGGATAAGGGCCTCCAACTCCATCCATATTCCTGCCCTCCCCCCGCCCCACAGAAAAAAAAACACCAAAAACATGCCCTCGTTCTTTTTGATGGCTGCATAGTATTTCATGGTATGTATGTATCACATCTATCCAATCTTGTTGATAGGCATTAGGTTGATTGCATGTCTTTGCTATTGTGAACAGTGCTGCATTGAACATTCATGTGCATGTATCTTTTTGGTAGAATAATTTATATTCCTTTGAGTATACACCCAGTAATGGGATTGCTGGGTCAAATGGTAGGTCTGCTTTTAGCTCTTTGAGGAACCACCACACTGCTTTCCACAATGGTTGAATTAATTTACACTCCCACCAACAATGGGAACATCCTTGCCAGCATCTGTTTTATTTACATCACACACACACACACACACATACACACACACACACACACACACACACAGACAGCATACCACACACACACACACACATATATATATATATATTTTTTTTTTGAGGTGGAGTCTTGCTCTGTCACCCAGGCTAGGGTGCAGTGGCATGATCTCGACTCACTAGTCCTTCGCCTCACAGGTTCAAGTGATTCTTCTGCCTCAGCCTCCTGAGTAGCTGGGGTTACAGATATGCACCACCAAGCAGGCTAATTTTTTGTAATTTTGGTGGAGATGGGGTTTCACCATGTTGGCCAAGCTGGTTTTAAACTCCTGACCTCAAGTGATCCGCCCACCTTGGCCTCCCAAAGGGCTGGGATTACAAGCATGAGCCTCCACACTCGGCCTGTTATTTTTGGATTCTTAAATAGTAGCCGTTCTGACTGGTGTAAGATGTTATCTCGTGATTTTGATTTGCATTTCTCTAATCAGTGATATCGAGTTCTTTTTCATATGCCTGTTGTCTGCATGTATGTCACCTTCTGAAAACTGTTACATCCTTTGCCCACTTTTTAAGGAGGTTATTTTTTTCTTATAAATTTTAGTTCCTTATAGCTGTGGGTATTAGACCTTTGTCAGATGCAGTGTTTGCAAAGGTTTTCTCCCATTCTGTAGGTTGTCTGTTTACTCTGATAGTTTCTTTTGCTGTGCATAAACACTTTTGTTTAATTACATTCCAATTATCAATTTTTGCTTTTGTTGCAATTGTTCTTGGCATCTTCGTGTCGAAATATTTGCCCATTCCTATGTCCAGAATGGTATTGCCTAGTTTTTGTTTTTTTGTATTTTTGGTTTTTGGTTTTTTATTTTTTTGTTTTTTTTTGTAACAGAATCTTGCTGTGTTCCCCAGTGCAGTGGCATGATCTCGGCTCACTGCAACCTCCGCCTCCCAGGTTCAAGCAATTCTCCTGCCTCAGCCTCCTGAGTAGTTGGGACTACAGGCACCCACCACCATGCCCAGCTAATTTTTGTGTTTTTAGTAGAGACAGCATTTCACTATGTTGGCCAGGCTGGTCTTCAACTCCTGACCTTGTGATCCGCCCACCGGAGCCTCCCAAAGTGCTAGGATTACAGGCATGAGTCACTGTGCCCGGCCCCTCCAAGGTTTTAATAGTTTTGCATTTCATTTTGTCTTTAATCCATCTTGAGTTGGTTTTTGTATGTGGTGTGAAGAAGGCATTCAGTTTCAGTCTTCTGCATATGACTAGCCAGTTATCCCAGCACCATTTGTTGAAAAGGGAGTCTTTTCTCCATTGCTTGTCTTTTGTCAACTTTGTTGAAGATCAGACTGTTGTAGTTGTGTGGCCTCATTTCTGGGCTCTCTATTCTGTTCCACTGGTCTATGTGTCTATTTTTGTACCAGTACCATGCTGTTTTGGTTATCATAACCCTATAGTATAGTTGGAAATCAGTTAGCGTGATGCCTCCAGCTTTGTTCTTTTTGCTTAGGATTGATTGCCTTGGCTATTGGGGCTCTTTTTTGGTTCTATGTGAACTTTAAATAGTTTTTTCTAGTTCTGTGAAGAATACCATTGGTAATTTGATAGGAATAGCATTGAATCTGTAAATTGCTTTGGGTAGTATGGCTATTTTAACAATATTGATTCTTCTCTCCATGAGCATGGAATATTTTTTTCCGTTTGTGTCATCTGATCTCTTTGAGCAGTGTTTTGTAATTCTCCTTTTGATCTTTCACCTCTCTGGTTAGCTGTATTCCTAGGTATTTTTTGTGAGGCAATTGTGGATAGAATTACACTTCTGATTTGGCTCTCAGCTTGGCTGTCTTTGGTGTATAGGAATACTAGCGATTTTTGTACATTTATTTTATTTTTCTCTTTTTGTATCCTGAAACTTTTGCAGTTTATCAGCTGAAGAAGATTTGGGGCCGAGACTATGGGGTTTTCTGGATATGGAATCATGTCATCTGCAAACAGGGATAGTCTGACTTCTTCTCTTCCTATTTGGATGCCATTTATTTCCTCCTCTTGCCTGATTGCTCTGGCTAGGACTGCTGAAACTGAATAATTTACATGTGGTTGATCCTGTGGCTATATCAGCCATCAGCATATTTTGGCTTTTGCTCTCAGTATAGAAAAACATGGTTAAACTTGTGCATGTGGATGTATCTTAGTATCTTTGTGCATGTGGATGTATTCTTAGTATCCCACTTGTGGGTCCCGCTTAAGAAAGGTCATGAGGTGAACACACCATGAAGACCCAGGGGATTACTTCAAAGTCAACAAGCTGACCTTGGAATTAGCAATAGTCTTCTGACCTGACTAAAAATTTAAGATCGGGAGCCACGTGTGAGGACGTAATCCACTGAGAATCTTTGTTACAGAATGAAGTGAGGCAGGCAGGAGAAATTGCGGAGCAGATGTTTGAACCTTCACTGGTGCTTTCCTGCTATTTTGTCTTCCACAGGTTGTCCTATATCTCGACCGCTTCTGGTTTTGAAGACTTACTCAAGGCTTTGGCTCGTAACCGGAGCCTGATACACCTGAGCCTCAACTGTACGTCCATTTCCTTAAATATGTTTTCACTTCTGCGTGAGATCCTGGACAAGTCCACATGCCAAATACGTCATCTGAGGTGAGTCGTTGCTCGGCTGAAAGCTCAGTGCATGTGAGGGGAATGGTTGGGTGTTGGTGGATAGAGATGCCCCTTCAATAACACTACCTGCTCCCACCTTTTGATATCATTCTTTCTTCAATTTTTTTTTAGCACGTGATTTGTTTCTCTCACCAACACTATTCCTGTCTTTTGAGTTTAATTTCTACATTGATATTTCATATAACATGGCTTCTCCCTCCCTTGACTGATATTTCTCTAATGATCTAACTCCTGTGGTCATTCTGAAGTACAGACTACTAGTCAAACCCTACAACACTGTCCAGTGGAAATTATTCAAGCCACAGACTGAAATTTTCCAGTAGCCACATTAAAAAGTAAAAGGAAGCAAGTGAAACTAATTTTCTTTTTTTTTTGTTTGTTTGAGATGGAGTTTCACCCCTGTTGCCCAAGCTAGAGTGCAATGTTGGGATCTCAGCTCACTGCAACCTCCGACTCCCAGGTTCAAGTGATTCTCCTGCCTCAGCCTCCCAAGCAGCTGGGATTACAGGCGTGTAATCCACCACGCCCAGCTAATTTTGTATTTTTAGTAGAGACAGGGTTTCTCCATGTTGGTCAGGCTGGTCTCGAACTCCTGACCTCAGGTGATCCACAGGCCTCAGCCTCCCAAAGTGCTGAGATTACAGGCGTGAGCCACCGTGCCCAGCCTTGAAACTAATTTTAACAGTATTTTAACCAAGCATATCAAATTATATCCATATGTCATTAGTACGAAAAGCTATTGATGTGATTTTATATTCCTTCTTGTATAAAGGCTGCAGAACCCAGTATTTCAGAGAACATCACCACTCAGGCACATTTTCATCAGAATTGTTTGACCTCCATATTGATTTCATAAAATTTACAATTGAGAGAACTAATTCACATGCCCATGTCCTAAACATACTTAAGTCTTCCAATAATTTGGAATCAACCTTTAAATTTAAACTAGCCAAGCCTGGCAGCTCACGCCTGTAATCTGAGCACTTTGGGAGGCAGAGGGAGTGGATCACTTGAGGTCAGGAATTCGAGAGTTCGAGATCAGCCTGGCCAACACAGTGAAACTCCGCCTCTACTAAAAATACAAAAATTAGCCAGGTATGGTGGCAGGTGCCTGTAATCCCAGCTACTCAAGAGGGTGAGGCAAGAGAATCGCTTGAACCCGGGAGGCGGGGGTTGCAGTGAGCTAAGATGGCGCCACTGCGTTTCAGCCTGGGCAACAAGAGCAAAACTCTATCTCAATAAATAAATAAATAATAAATACCAATGTAAATATAGTAAAACTAACAATCCAGTGCCTCAGTCATGCTAGCCACGCTTTGAGTGCTCAGTAGCTCTATTTGCTAGTGACTCAGTATTGGATAATGCCACTTGCTAGACCTCATCTCCAATAAGTACATTTCACTTGTACTCTCAATTTCAAGTACCTCATGCTCTAACAGCACCTCCTGTATTCTCAAGCTACTTTGTCTTATAAGCAAATCTTCCCACCCTTTAATCCTACTGCGTCCTTCAGCCATTTAAGCAGCAGCTTCTCACCCTTTCACCTCCCTCATCCCTTTCTTTTTGTTTTTTTGCTTTGTTTTGTTTTTGTTTTTGTTTTTGTCTTGAGATGGAGTTTCACTCTTTTTGCCCTGGCTGGAGCGCAGTGGTGTGATCTCAGCTCACTGAAACCTCCACCTCCCGGGTTTAAGCGATTTTCCTGCCTCAGTCTCCTGAGTAGCTGGGATTACAGGCGCTTGCCACCACATACGGCTAATTTTTGTGTTTGTGGTAGAGATGGGGTTTCACCATGTTGGCCAGGCTGGTCTCGAACTCCTGAGCTCAAGTGATCCACCCACCTCAGCCTCCTGAAGTGCTGGAAGCCACTGCACCCAGCCCCTCACTTTCTTTCTGACATATTTCAGAGTCCATGGTTCTTGAGAGTCATTGCCTTCCATCTCACTCGGCATCCTTTCTCCGTATCACATTCTCCCAGCTAAATCCCAACTCTCTTGCCACTTTGTAGGTAGCTTCTCCCCTACCTCGATGCCTCCCCGCCCCAAACTCCTTTCACCTTGGAACACATTTTCCTCTTGGCCTTTGGTTTCTCCCAAACCTTGATTGTTCCTCCTCAGTTGTCTTTGCTTGTTTTTCATCTTCCTGGACTCTTACCTTTGGGGTATTTCCAAGTGGTTCTAAATGTCTTCTCTATACCCCTTCTACGCGTTCTTCTTCATGGCATTAAGTAGCCTCTCTGTGATGAAGACTCTCAGGTACTTATTTATAAACATTTCTCCTGGATTCAGACTCAATGAAGTACTTGTAGAGATATCAACTTTGATATTTATTTATCAGACAAAGTCTTGCTGTCGCCCAGGCTGGAGTGCAGTGGGGCCATCTCGGCTCACTTCAACCTCCGCCTCCTGGGTTCAAGCAATTTTTGTGCCTCACCCTCCCCAGTAGCTGGGACCACAGGGGTGCACCACCACACCCAGCTAACTTTTGTATTTTTAGTAGAGACAGGGTTTTGCCATGTCGGCCAGGCTGGTCTCAAACTCCGACCTCACGTGATCTGCCCACCTCAGCCTCTTACTTTGATATTTAAACAGGCATTTCAAATACAGATTTTCTTGTGGCTTGGCTTAGACAACTTTTCTAGGTCTATTGTTAGAGTAGATCCATCTGACTCCTTCCTGCTTCCTTTACTGCTAAGCATGGTAGACCAGCCCATCTCCCATCTACCTGCAGTACTTCAGAGCTTCCTACCTGTCCATACCTTTGCTTGCTACATGGAAAAGAGAGTGGAGAAGGGCAACTTTCATCTAGTTTGTATTGTTTTGTTTTGGGGCGGTGTGTGTCTGTGTTTGAAGCAAAACATAGGTTCATTTTTTGATATAGCAGCTTTACTACAAGGGTAGACTAACTCTTTTTAGTTTATTTAACTTTTAGCTTCAGGGATACATGTTTCGGTTTGTTATGTAGGTGAACTTGTGGCATGGGATTCTGGTGTGCAGATTATTTCATCACCTACATACTAAGCCTAGTACCTCATAGATATTTTTTCTGATCCTCTCCCTCCTCTGAATCTCAGCCCTCAAGTCGGCCCCAGTGTGTGTTGTTCCCCTCTCTGTGTCCATGTATTCTCATCATTTAGCTCCCATCTATAAGTGAGAACATGTGGTATTTGGTTTTCTGTCCTTGCCTTAGTTTGCTAAGGATAATGGCAATTTAAGTCAGATCTTATGACTCTGTCCTTTAATCTTCAAACCCTCAATGGCTTCCACTTTCATTCAAAATAGAATACACAGGTCAGCGCGATGGCTCACGCCTGTAATCCCAACACTTTGGGAGGCCGATGCAGGCAGATCACCTGAGGTCAGGAATTCGAGACCAGCCTGGCCAACATGGCAAAACTTCGTCTCTACTAAAAATACAAAATTATCCAAGCGTGGTGGTGCATGCCTACTCGGGAGGCTCAGGCAGGAGAATTGCTTGAACCCAAGAGGCAGAGGTTGTGGTGAGCCAAGATCATACCATTGTACTCCAGCCTGAGTGACAAGAGCAAAACTGTCTCAAAAAATAATACAGAATATACCATTTCACGCTGGGTGGCCCTGGCTAACCCTGTCTCCATCTCCTGTTTATGTACCGTGCTGCGGCTGCACTGTTTGTGGTAGATGTTTAAAACACCAAACCTACTCCTGCTTCAGACTCTTTCCACTCATTTCCTCTAACAGAAATTCTCTTGTCCTAGAGGTTCAGAGCTTGCCCTCTTCTCTCAAGTTTCTGCTAAAATTCTACGTTATTTAAGTCAGATCTTGTGACTCTTCTGTCCTCGAATCTTCAAACCCTCGATGGCTTCCATTTTCATTTAAAATAGAATACGCAGGCCAGGTACGATGGCTCAGTGAGAGAGGAGTTCAAGCTTCTCTCAGTGGTTGCCCCGTAAGGAAGTAGAATACATCCTTTTCTTTCTCTGACCTACTGATTTACTTTCTATAAAGAACTGATCATCTACTAGGCACATTTTACGTTCAGCCCTGTCTTTACAACGCTGGAATTCCATCGTATTTCTTCCAGTTCTCTGCTGTATCCCAAGAACTTCGTACAATGCCTGAAACATGGTAGACAATATTAGTTGAATGATGGTTAGCAAAGTCCTCATTAAAGAAGAGAACATTGAGTGACAAGTCGAAGGAAGCGAGACAGCAAACCATGCAGCTATCTGGGGAAAGATCATTTATTTTTATTTTACTTATTTTTTCTCTTTTTTTTTTTTTTTTTTTAAGAGGTGGGTCTTGCTGTGTTATCCAAGCTGAAGTACATTGGTATGATCATAGTTCACTGCAGCCTCGAACTCCCGAGTTCAACAGATCCTCCCACCTCAGTCTCCCAAGTAGCTGGGACTGCAGTCATGTGCACCACCACTCCTGGATAATTTAAGGGAAAAAAAAATTTTTTTTTTTTTTAGGGTCCCACGGGGAAAATCACTAAGCGGAGATGAGGGTACTAGACACTGAAGCAAAAATGTGCTTGTGGACTTGAGGGAGAGTGAGGAGATCAGGGAGGATGGTACGGAATGAGTAACAAATAGTTAGGCCGGGCGCAGTGGCTCACGCCTGTAATCCCAGCACTTTGGGAGGCCGAGGAGGGCGGATCCCCTGATGCTGGGAGTTCAAGACCAGCCTGACCAGCATGGTGAAACCAGATCTCTACTAAAAATATAAAAATTAGCCAGGCGTGGTGATGTGTGCCTGTAATCCCAGCTACTCAGGAGGCTGAGGCAGGAGAATCGCTTAAACCTGGGAGGCGGAGGTTGCCGTGAGCCAAGATCATGCCATTACACTCCAGCCTGGGTTGTATCTGTGCAAAAAAAAAAAAAAAAAAGTAGACAGATAGTTGACAGCCAGAGCATGTGGGGCACCCAAGGTTATGCAGCAAAAACATCAGAAGTCCTTGTAAATGTGATGGTAAGTTGAGGGTCTCAATCAGATTTCTAAATGTGATCGTACCCACATCCCGCGGTCAGGGGAGCTGCTTGATCCCTGAGGTACCGTTCTGAACCATCACCCTGGAAGCCACGTGGAGACGAATGCAGAAGGGGAAGGAACTGCCTACTCACAGCCCTTCTTGAATCCGTAACCTCGCCCAAATTTGAACTCTGAGAAGTGGCGTGGGGAGAGGAAGGTTAGAAGCAGAGGGATCTGTTTATTTCCAAGTAGATATCTCACTTTGTTGGGTCTGATTTTTTTTTTTAATTTAAAAGAGAGGGGGATGGCTTAAACAGGGGAGCCTCTTTTCATCTCCGGATTCCTCTTACAGCTTGATGAAATGTGACTTGCGAGCCAGCGAATGCGGAGAAATCGCCTCGCTCCTTGTCAACGGCGGGAGTCTGAGAAAACTGACTTTAACCAACAATCCGCTGAGGAACGACGGGGTGAACATACTGTGCAATGCCTTGCTTCATCCCAACTGCACTCTTACATCACTGGCGTAAGTTGGCTCAGACAAGCTCACCACGTAGCAGCTCAGATTGACTTGACTATCTAAACACACGATCAAAGAACGGTGGCAGGGAAAGGGACAGGAAAGCCGCCGAAAGCACGGTCTTTGGAGTTCAGTAGGTCTGGGTTCATACTCTGGGTTGACAGTGGATTTGCGAAACGTTGGCAGAAATGTTTCTGGATTTTTTTTCGGTTTGAATTTCTCAATCTGGGCAGTGGGGTCATAACACGACCAAACGTACATCTTTGGAGAGAGAGTTAAAAATAGTGGTCACGGCCAGGCATAGTGGCTCACACCTGTAATCCCAGCAGTTTAGGAGGCCGAGGCGGGTGGATCACGAGGTCAGGAGTTCAAGACCAGCCTGGCCAACACAGTGAAACCCTGTCTCTACTAAAAATAAAAAATTTAGCTGGGCGTGGTGACGGGCGCCTGTAGTCCAAGCTACTTGAGAGGCTGAGGCAGGAGACTTGCTTGAACCCGGGAGGCGGAGGTTGCAGTGAACCGAGATTGCGCCACTGCACTCCATCCTGGGTGACAGAGCAAAACTCTGTCTCAAAAAAAAAAAGGTCACCACATTCCAAACACAGCACCTAGGCCATAGCAACTGACTAAGAGCAGGGAACCTGTATTCTCACAATGGACACGTGAACTGGGTGTCGCGTGGGATGAGATGTAACTGAGAACACAAGGACGAAAGCAAAGGAAAGGTGTGATGCTAGATTGCCTTGAAATAGGATTTTTTTTTCCCCTGAGTCTCCTTTCAAGAAGGTGGAAGACAGGCTCTCCCTGTATCTATACCTCCTGTGGGTTACTCGTAGGTAAGTTCTGTCTCTGCTCTGGGAAAGTTGCTAGAAAGGCAGTCTCAAGCCTGTAATCCCAGCACTTTGGGAGGTCGAGACGGGCGGATCACGAGGTCAGGAGATCAAGACCATCCTGGCTAACACGGTGAAACCCCGTGTCTACTTAAAAAAAAAAAAAAAAAGGCAGTCTTCCATAAGGTTGGGGCACAGCAAACACAATGAAAGACAGCAAAAAAGTGGCACAAGTGAAGCATAAAGGTACAAAAACGAAGGGTGGAGATCTGTAAAACATGGTCAGAAAACAAAACGGAGTAAGCAGTTCAGTGTATTTAAGGACACAATTCCCCATTCACAATTCCAAATTCCAAAAAGATAAGAACGCAGTAGGTCATCTTTTGTTTTTGTTCTGCCCTTTTTTGGCCCCCCTTTTTCTTGGCCCCCTTTAGCCCCTTTTTAGGACTTGCTAGATTCCAAAACAGACAAACGGATATAATATTCTTTGTATATTTCCTGTAAAAATACTTGTTTGATTGCAGGGTAGCACCACAAACTCCTGTTCATATTATATAATATCACATTATATATGTTGTTATCTTCTTTTTTTAATTTTTTTGGAGACAGAGTCCCAGCCGTATTTTTTAAATCTCAAATTGTTCTAGGATCTATCTGGCCCCAGACGAATGCAGTAAGTAATTGTCAATATGAGCTAATTTTGTTGTAAAAGATCTCATGAAAAGGACAGATCATTGGTTCAATAATCAGACTCCAAGTACGTATTTTTTTTTCATGTCATATCTACAAGTTTTTTGTTTCCTGCTAGATTTTGTCTTTTTTTAATTACTGGCTCCAGGTATAATTTACATATCAGAAAATTCATCCACTTACGGTACACATTTGATGTTTTTTTAATGTGTGTTTAGAGTTGTACAACACTACGATACAACTTTTAGAACATTTTTATCACCTTAGATTGTTGGGTGTGGAGTTTTTCATAGTTCATACCTGTATTTAAAATAATTCCGATATACTAAGCAAAAACTGTTTGTTTTGGTAACATATTTTAAGTAGGCAAGGAATTTCTAAGCCTAAACATGAAAGAAATCAGTAGTCTGAGGAAAATGCCTGTAAAAGGCCAAATTTATGGTCGTGACCAAATCTGACAGCTGGAAAATAGTATGCAAATGAGTTGGTAGTACTGGTCTCTACGAGGACAACAGGGAAACTTCTCCAGCTCATTCTTAGTCTTAACTTGTACATATTAATTTAAGCACACATCAGTATACAAAGGAAAACATAGCTCATTCCACTCGTCAAACCCAAATTAATAGAATTACATATACATTTTCCGATCATTTTAAAGCACAAAAACCATTCCAAGCTTGCAGCTATGCAAAAGCAAGAAGGGACCAGCTTTGGTCTGCTGCCAACCTCTGGTCTAGTCTACCCTGTTCCCATACCAGAGCCAAGATTCAGTATTTCCAACCAATAAATTGGTTATTTTCAATTTTTTTTTTTTTTTTGAGACAGAGTTGCCCAGGCTGGAGTACAGTGGTGAGATCTTGTCTCACTTCAACCTCCGCCTCTCCGATTCAAACAATTCTCCTGCCTTAGCCTCCCGAGCAGTTGGGACTACAGGCGTGTGCCACCACGCTGGCTGATTTTTGTATTTTTAGCAGAGACAAGGTTTCACCATGTTGACCAGGCTACTCTTGAACTCCTGACTTCAGGTGATCCTCCCATCTCCCCCTCCTTAGGTGCCAGGATAACAGGCATGAACCACCGTGCCTGGCCTATTTCCAACTTTTTAGCCCGTCCCCTGTTTAGAAAACAGTGTAGTTCACTGCCAGTGCAGTATTCCCAGGGCAAACAGAAAACGGTTTAAAAAAAGTAGAGGATTGGCCGGGTATGGTGTCTCACACCTATAATTCCAGCACTTTGGGAGGCCAAGGCAGGCAGATCACTTGAGCCCAGGAGCTCAAGATCAGCCTGGGCAACACAGTGAGACCCCCATCTCTATTCTTAAAATTATTTAAAAATAAATAATGGAAAAAAATAGAAGCTGGAAATCCAGATTAGGATTGAATAAACTTCCATATATTGGCAACAAGCTAAACCTGGACAGACAAAACAGGATACCACAAAATGGGCTTACAAAAGGGCCTCTGGTGTGTTGTCTGTCTTTACTTTTTCCTAGTTTAAAAAATCTTCAACCGTTCCTATATTCACTTATAAATAACAAAGTGACTCTTTCATTGTGAGTTTTTAAACTGAAAAATCAGGCCGGGCGCGGTGGCTCAAGCCTGTAATCCCAGCACTTTGGGAGACCGAGATGGGCGGATCACGAGGTCAGGAGATCGAGACCATACTGGCTAATACGGTGAAACTCCGTCTCTACTAAAAAAAAATAAAATAAAATACAAAAAACTAGCCGGGCGAGGTGGCGGGCGCCTGTAATTCCAGCACTTTGGGAGGCCGAGACAGGCAGATCACATAGTCAGGAGATTGAGACCATCCTGGCTAACACGGTGAAACCCCATCTCTACTAAAAAAATACAAAAAAACTAGCCGGGCGCAGTGGCGGGCACCTGTAGTCCCAGCTACTCGGGAGGCTGAGGCAGGAGAATGGCTTGAACCCGGGAGGCAGAGCTTGCAGTGAGCTGAGATCCGGCCACTGCACTCCAGCCTGGGCGACAGAGCGAGACTCCGTCTCAAAAAAAAAAAAAAAACTGAAAAATCTTAGGATTCAATTGATCCAAATATACTTTATCAAACAATGGGAGACTCCAGGTTCTAGAAGTAACTTCTATGAGGTTATTCCATTAGTGGAAGTTGGAGTTCGATTTTTCTCATGGCCTGTTCTGCATTATCCATTCTATATGTTGACCTCTGCACTCTTTGGGGTACTGTTAATCTCCTTTTCCAAATAAGAAAGTCATTGGTAGAGATTTTGGGCAATGGTAGCAGAGGGCATCGAGGCGCTCGTGGGCGTGGGGTGGGTGGTCTCCGATGCTCCCTGTCTGGCGCTCACACTGCGTTACTGACTCACTCTTCTGTGTGTGTGTGTGGTCCCCATGCAGGTTGGTCTTCTGCTGTCTCACTGAAAAATGCTGCAGCTCCCTGGGAAGGGTGCTTCTGCTCGGCCGAACTCTGAAACAACTGGACCTGTGTGTGAATCACTTACAAAACTACGGAGTGTTGCATGTGACGTTTCCCTTGATATTTCCAACCTGTCAGTTAGAGGAGCTGTAGTAAGTCTCCCACAGTTGTCCTGGATGACCGTGTTTCTGCTGCAGTAAGGCCTTGGGTGGTGGGGTTGGTGACAGGGATAAGATTCCAATGATGGCATCATGGGTGAGAGGGGTACGGGAGCACGGGCTGTCCAAGATAGGCGACATGAAAGCACGCTGAGATTCGTTGGCGACACCTTTTAGCTCAGAAGGAGCAGAGTTCACAAAATCTCTGATCCTTATCACATAGAGAAGGGTGCCTGGACCAGGCTCCTCCCCCTGCTCCCAGGTGGACATAGTATGGGAAAATGCCACAGGAGAAGGGACCCAAAGATCCCACCCTGGCCTGACTTACAATGTCTGAGGCAGTGAATCTTTTGGGATGGGCGATCATAGGGGCATCTTTTTGTTGGGAAATAGCTTTATTGGAAAAGGGATGCGCTGGGGGAGGTGGCCATATCCGAGCCCCTGGTACTGGCAAAAGACATCTAACTTAGGCATGATGCAATGGCTTCTGATGCAACTTCCAGGAAAAAATATGTAACAAGTCACTACAGCTTTCTGAGTGTGCCTCATCAATGATGCTGAATAATCAAACTTCTCATATTTTCTCAGAAGTAATGAGCCTCCCACTTGCCTGAAAAAAATTGTTTAAAAAATTCGTTGGAGGCCAGGCGCGGTGGCTCAAGCCTGTAATCCCAGCACTTTGGGAGGCCAAGACGGGCAGATCACGAGGTCAGGAGATCGAGACCATCCTGGCTAACA
>NW_012105697.1:1842895-1858226 GCF_000951045.1 Mandrillus leucophaeus | reverse complement strand
TTTTTTTTTTTTTTTTTTTTTTTTGGCTCAAATACAAGAAACTGATATCTTAAAAGCATCTCCTGTTTATAAAATAGCAACACAATGGCTTGTGAGCTCCTGAAGTGCTTACAAGACTGTATAAGAATATGCTCAGCAGTCTGGTATCTTAAGTTTATTTCTGCCTCATAGTTATAAGTTAAATCCTCGTTACCATTGTCATTTGGTACAAATGGGCAGGTGAAATAGGAAATTCTAGGGATACCTTTTCTTTTCTAGAATCTTGCTTCCTTTGGCAAGGTAGTTTAGGGAAAACTGCCTTTGGGAAAATAATATAACCCACCCTCCCTTTTTTTCCCATGGCCCTTAGTTTGTACTTAGTAGGTTCAGACAAATTCACTCATACTGTAGAATAGGGATTAGAAACCTTTTTCTATAACAGGTTAGACAGTAAATACTCTAGGCTTTGTGGGCCATAATGTCCCTGTCGTAACTATTTTTAACTCTCCCAGAGCTCAAGAGAGGCCAGGAAAAATGTCAACAAATGGGTGTGTTTGTGTTCCAATAAAACTTTATTTATAAAAACAAAGTCTAGATTTGGCTCTCAGACCATAGTTTGATCCTTGTTGTAGACTCCAAATATATTCTTTTGTCGTCCTTCAAGAATTATCTTAAGTATAACTGTCCATTTTCTCTATTACCTACCCAAATCTGGATAGGAACCCCCTCTATGAGCTCCCGTAGGGCATGTGAAACCCCGCATTATTTATCAGCCTTTATTTTCCTCTAAGTTTGAAAGGATGGATATGGTTGGCACATCATTAATGTCCTATAGCAAAACCCTGTCTGTAAAATATATATTGCCCGGGCCAGTCTGACTGCTGGGCTCAAGTGATCCTTCTGTCTCAGCCTCCTGAGTAGCTGGGACTACAGGCATGTACTACCCAGCTTTTATAACTACTAAATGAAAAATAGGATTTTCTGGAATCTGCTTTAATATCTGATTATTCAGTATTTAATATACATTCTATGACAAAGGTAGAGTGTATGTTAAATGTCAGGCACTCCTCTAGGTGGCTGGGATGCATCAGTGAACAGAATAAATATCCATGTATTAATGGATCTTGTATTGGCACTGGGGGAGATAGGAAAGAAAACATAAGGAACTTACCTATTGTTAGGCCAGAGGTCAGCAAATTACATTACCCAGGGGCCAGATCTGGCCCTTTGCCTGTTTTTATGAAGATTGTACTGGAACATAACCATTCATCTACATGTGTTTCATGAATGCATTTGTGCTGCAATGGCAAAACTGAGTAGATGTGACAGAGGCACCATGGCCGGTGAAGCCTAAACTATTATCTGGCCCCTTATAGAAAAAGGTTGTCAACTCCCGTATCAGGCAGTAAAAAGTGCTATGGAAACTTCTTATTCAATACTAGGGGTATGTAATCGGGAGTGCAAGGGTAGGGTGTGGCCATCTCTAAGCAAGGTCAATGTCACCTCATTGACAAGGGGACATTTGAGCAAAGACTTGGAGAAGGTTGTGGATGGAGTCATACAGATCATTAGACTGAGGCTTCCAAGCAGAATGAATAGTCAGTGGAGAGCTGTTAACACAGAAACAGCCAACTATGCTCGAGAATCAGCATGAAGACCAGCCAGTGTGGTGAGGCAACGAAGTAGGATTGTAGGAGTAGACAATGGGGGAGATGTGAATGGAAAAACAAGATAGCACGTCACATGGGAGAACATGGACAATCGTGAGTACTTGGCTTGCTTTGAGAGGAAGGACCATTTGGTAAAATTCTCTTTCTAGAAAGAATGTATTTCGCCCTTCTCAATGTTGGATTTTTGACGTGAGTACTGAAAGGTAGAAATGTGAATTTCAGAGGAGGTTGCCTAACATGATTCTTCAGAATTCAAGCTCAGTATCGCAAAGGTGTCGGTTGAATGTGTGTGGCTTTCTGGGACAAAATGCTTAAAACATCCTGGCCTCAGTTTCCTTGCTTGTAAAACCAGGATAAGAGCCTTGTGATCATCGCGAGTTTAATGTGCATTAGGAGTTTTGAATAATGCCTGGTATGTTATAAGTGACCCGCAGATGTTAACACTGCTCTTGTTTCTGTAACCAGTCCCTTAGTCATGAATGTCACAAGACGGGTCCAAGAATGCTTAACACTCTGTGAAATAAACCTTTGGAGACAGGTGGTCATGACTCGAGCTCATGTTTCTGTTTTGCAGTCTGTCTGGCTGTTTCTTTACCAACGATATCTGTCAATATATTGCCATAGTTATTGCTACTAATGAAACACTAAGGAGCCTGGAGATTGGGAGCAACAGCATAGAAGATGCAGGAATGCAGCTGCTATGTGGTGGTTTGAGACATCCCGACTGTATGTTGGTGAATATTGGGTAGGTGCCTGGTGGAGAAAGATCCCTGTTTTTAGCTAGGAACAGCTGAAGTAAAGCACAAGAGGAAGTGGATTGGGAAATACGATACCTTGGATGTTTGAAATGGGGCTGTTATGGCACAGTTAGTTCTTTTGCCCAAAACTCGTAAGGGGAGGGATTTAGTAGATGTCCAGTTCTCACCCATCTCATCTGCCATTTTTCCTCAAGGATTTGGCCCCATCTTACCTGTGCATCTTTGTTACAGGCTAGAAGAGTGCATGTTAACCGGTGCCTGCTGTGAGTCTCTTGCCTCTGTTCTTACCACCAACAAAACACTAGAAAGACTCAACATACTTCAAAATCAACTGGGTGATGAAGGAGTTGTAAAACTTCTTGAGAGCTTGATCCTCCCAGAATGTGTACTTCAGATAATTGGGTAAGTTGTTTATTTTCCTTGGTGATGGGGAAAATTTTTTTTTTTTTTTTTTTTTTTTTTTGAGAGACTGAGTCTTGCTCTGTTGCCCAGGCTGATCTTGGCTCATTGCAACATCCACCTCCCAGGTACAAGTGATTCTCCTGTCTCAGCCTCCCAAGTAGCTGGGACTACAGGTGCCCGCCACCACGCCCGGCTAATGTCTATTTTTGGTAGAGAGGGAGTTTCACCATGTTGGCCAGGATGGTCTCAATCTCCTGACTTTGTGATCCGCCCACCTTGGCCTCCCAAAGTGCTGGGATTATAGGCACGAGTCACCGCGCCCATCTGTGATGGTGAAAATTCTGTGTTGAGATGGTCTAGGACTTATGAGATGATGAGAAACCCTCTTGCCAACTTCAAATACAAAAAAGAAAAAAAAAAAGTCTTTCATTTTGGGAGATTGAAAATGTATGCCTAGTTCTTAAAGCAGAGGGCATATTCAATGGTGAGTAAAAGATGACAATTGATATTATACTTGACGTAGACAAAAAGGGTTCTATGTTTAAATATTTTCTATTTTCTTTCTTCCACTTGGATGTGCCCCTCATTACCAGAGAAGAAAAATAGGCAGTTCTCAATCTGCTATTTCATGTTTCCAGATCCATTAGATTCCTCTCATAAAGAAAGTCCTCTTCCTTTCTGTGTTAGCTAACTGTTGCCAAGTATGTTACCACCAACTTGGGGGTTAAATGACACATTATCTCAGTCTATGTGAGTGTCAGGACTCCAATCCCAGCTTAGTTGGTCGTCCTTGGGATCTCTCATGAGGCTGCAGCCAAGATGTCATCCAAGGCTAGGGTCAAATCTGAAGGTCTATCTGGAAAAGGAAAAATCAGCCTGCTTCTAAGATCATGTAGTTGTTGGCAGAATTCAGTTCCTGTAGTGCTGTTGGGCTAAGGGTCTTAGTCCCTTGACAGCCGTTGGCTGGAAGAGGCCCTCAGTTATCGGCAATGAAACACCAAACAGACTCGTTCTCCGACTCGCGAACAGCAACTCTTTGTCAAGTTTTTCAAGGCAATAAAGTGAGTTTGTTAGTAAGGCAGAAGTAGCAATTCTATGTGGGCCCGCCAAAAAAGTGACATCTCACCGTATTTGCCTATTGGATAGAAGCAAATATGGCCAGGTGCTGTGGCTCATGCCTGTAATGCCAGCACTTTGGGAGGCTGAGGCAGGTAGATCACTTGAGGTCAGGAGTTCGAGTCCAGCCTGGCCAACATAGTGAAAACCCATCTCTACTAAAAATACAAAAGTTAGCCCAGCATGGTGGTACATACCTGTAATCCCAGCTACTCAAGAGGCTAAGGCAGGAGAATCACTTGAACCCAGGAAGCGGAGCTTGCAGTGAGCTGAGATCATGCCACTGCACTCCAGCCTGAGCGACAGAGCGAGATTCTTTCTCCAAGGAAGCAAATCACAGGCCTTGCCTATGCTAGAGGGGAAGATGATACAAGGGTATGATTGACACAAGGTGAGGATTGTGAGAAGCCATTTAGAAGCTGCCTATCAGTTTCCATTCACACTGTCCACATATATAGAAACATCTGGCAATATCTAGCATTCCGTTTCTACCTGCCTTATTAAAGGAAAACCATATTCAGGTTACTGAGCATTGGAGACTAAGTATAAGCTTCCTGGTGACCCATTGATAAAATATAGGCGGGGTAACTCATTTCCCACTCATATCCAATTTTTCTCAACGGAAAATGGGGATAATTATCTCAGAACTCTTAAAGATTAAATGAGATCACAGACTCAATACGCTGGAGGCCCTACTGTGAGTTATTTTCCCTTGTCATCTCCAAATGATGATTTTTTTCATAAACGCGGATATTGAGTCCAACTTTCAGATGCATGGAAAAATCCGTAAACATTACACATTTTCCAAATTGCTTATTCTCTTTATTTTTTCCCCCAGGGCTCTTTTCACCTTCAAATGTATAATGCGTTTATTCTATTATCTAATTCCTTCCACTAGAACATGAGCTCCATGAGACCAGGGATATTTTTGTTTCAATATTACAGGTGCTCAGAAGTAAACTGCAGAAATGACCATATTTCAGGTTATAAAGGTATTTGTACCTACATGCTAATTGGGACACTCACATATAAAGAGGACACAAAATAAGTGGTTGAATCCCCCTCTTTGATTTGGAGAAAGAAACGTGAGCATGGGCGGTGGTGTGTGCTTCTGTTCTCTAGCTGTGCAAATTTTTTTTTCTTTTTTTTGAGATAAGGTCTTGTTCTCTCAGGCTAGAGAGCAGTGGTGTGATCATGGCTCACTGCAGGCTTGACCTCTCCGGTGTAAGTAATCCACCTCAGCCTCCCAAATAGCTGGGACCACAGGCACGCACCACCACACCTGGCTAAGTTTCTATATCTTTGGTAGAGATGGGGCTTTGGCGTGTTGCCCAGGCTGGTCTCAAATTCCTGAGTTCAAGCAGTCTGCCTGCCTCAGCCTCCCAACGTGCTGGGATTAGATGTGGGTCACTGGGTCCAGCCTGTAAACATATTTCAGTTGGAAACTTTGACCCCTCAGTATTGGAACCTATAAAGTCTTGAATGGCATTCCCCATTGTGAGGATGTAATGTGAGATGCATGTAAAGCACTGAGCACACAGTAGTGTTGGTTACTGCTAATATGACTTCAAACGGTTCTCCCAATGGAAATCTTGCCTTACGTTCTAATACTTAACGGAGAAATCGCGCTCTCAGGGTTTTTAGTCTGGAGCAGATTTTTGTTTCTTCAGATGGCTTGAGACACTCCCAAGAATGCCCAAAGGATGCCATGTGGGGAATTAGTCATTGACGTAACAAAGCCGAGACCTCATACGTAGCATTAATAGAGTTCGCCCTCTGTTTTCCTTCAGGCTTCCATTAAATGACGTGAGCGCAGAAACCCGGCGGATGGTGATGACTGTAAAGGAAAGAAAACCCAATTTGATCTTTCTGTCTGAAACTTGGTCTGTAAAGGAAGGCAGAGAAATTGGTGTGATACCTGCTTCTCAGCCAGGTTCAGTAATACCTAATTCTAATTTGGATTACATGTTTTTTAAATTTCCCAGAATGTCTACAGCCATGAGAATGTCAAGTACAGCATCTAGGCAACCCCTTTGATCATGTTCTACATAAACCATATTTGTTATAAATTATTACCATGACTGGAATGAAAGAGAATTAAGGCTATAATTTTCCTATTTGGGGTGTGTGTGTGTGTGTGTGACCTTGATCCAGTCAACCATTTCTTAAAATTCCTACACTCTCTCAAGAGTATTTAAAGGATTATATAAAGTAATAAACGCTAAAATGCATTGGAAAAAAGTGTGAAGCATGATTCTTTTATCAGTGGGCATTGCGGAGTAACACGAAAGAAACTATGATCCTTTCATGATTTGTTTGTTGCTTGTTTTTTGTTCCGGTTTTTGGTGGTTTTGTTGGTTTTGTTTTTGGTTTTTGTTGGTTTTGTTTTGGTCTAGGGAGAGTTGTTAGAAGGTATCTCTAGGAATCCTCTGAAATGAAATCCTCATCTCATCTTCTCTCCTGCCTTTGCATTCCTGCTGCACCATGTTCATCCCGGATCTACCTAACACCGTAACTGGCATTTATTTCCGTATCTCCCTCTGTCTCAGCCAGCTCTGCTCACAAACGTGTGTGTGTTCCATGGGGTGAAGGTGACTTCTCTAAGCTGTAGAGAAATGTAAGATATGTGTGGCCTCAGAAAAAGCCTCTCCTTTTCACCTTCTTTCAGAACAGGGAGTCGAACTGGGCATCCTCTGATAATGTTTCCAACCCTGACACTGTATTTACCATGCCCCATGGCTAAGCATCTGGTGGCTGTACCTAATAGGCCTCCATAGGTGAGGGGATACCTACTCAGATTGGGTAGGTTTTAGGGTCTTTACGTGCTGAAAATCTTTTTTGAGATGGAGTCTCGCTCTGCGGCCCAGGCTGGAGTGCGGTGGTGTGATCTCAGCTCACTGCAGCCTCCGCCTCCTGGGTTCAAGCAATTCTCCTGCCTCAGCCTCCCGAGTAGCTGGGACTACAGGCGCCTGCCACCACACCTGGTTAATTTTTGTATTTTTAGTAGAGATGAGGTTTCAACGTGTTGGCCAGGCTGGTCTTTAAACCCTGACCTCAAGTGATCCTTAGCTCAGTTTCTAAGGAGACTGTCCTAATTTATTCCTTTGACAGTGTTTCTAGGACACAGGGATATACAGTAAACCTGAGCATTCTGGTCCCACATAGAGCCAGGAGCTCAAGCTAAGCACCTTTTTCACACAAAAATGAGGCGCGCACACAAGGAAGTATAATAGTCGTAAGAAAAAATAACACTATGAGCAAGCCAAGACGTTGGGCTTCCTCTCCAAATACTAAATTGTCTTAAATATGCACAAAGAACTCAAGAAAACCAAGGGCAGAAGAACTAAAACCAGAGGAATAACTCCTCATCAAATAGAGAATATGGATAAAGAGAAAATTTAAGAAGGAACCAGTAAGCAATTTAGGGGCAACAAAGTACAATAACTGAAAGGAAAATTCACGAGAGAGTTTCAACAGAACTATTTTTTATTAAAATTTTTGAGATCTCACTGAGGTAAAATGGAACATCTTTAACATGTAAAGTTTGATTCTTATTTTGTTTTATTTAAACTGTCAGAATAATTGTATGTAATTATTATGTTACATCATGTGTTTTGCAATGTAGATGCATTGCCAAATGGGTAAATCTAGTTAGGTAATATATGCATGTACTCGAAAAGTTGTCATCTTTTTTATGAAAACACTGAAAATTGCCTCACTTAGCATTTTTCAAGAATATTACAATATATTAACTATTGTTGCCATGTTGTATTTATTTCTCCTGCCTAGCTGAAATTGTGTGTATCTTGGCCAACCGTTCCCTAACCCTTCCTCCTCACTGCCCCAGCTCCAGCCCCTGGTAACACCATTTTGCTCTCTAGTTCTTTTTATTCTTCCTTTTTTTGAGACGGAATTTCACTCTGTCCCCCAGGTTGAAGTGCAATGGTGCAATCTCAGCTCACTGCAACCTCCACCTCTCGGGTTCAAGCGATTATCTTGCCTCAGCCTCCCGAGTAGCTGGGATTAGAGGTGTGCACCACCATGCCTAGCTAGTTCTTGTATTTTTAGTAGACGGGGGTTTCACCATGTTGGCCGGCTGGTCTTGAACTCCTGACCTCAGGTGACCCACCTGCCTCGGCCTCCCAAAGCGCTGGGATTACAGGCGTCAGCCACTGCACCCAGTCTGGCTCTCTAGTTCTGTGAGATCACTTTTTAAGATTCTCCATGTGAATGAGATCGTATGATATCTCTCTCTCTCTGGCTGTATGTTTCACTAAGCATAGTGTATTCCAGGTTCATTTCTGTAGATGCAAATGACAGGACTTTCTTCTTTTCTATGGATAATACTATTCCATTGTGTATATATGTCACATTTTCTTTTCTGTTTTTGAAGATAGGGTCTCACTCTGTAACCCAGGCCAGAGTGCAGTGGCATGATTGTGGCTCCCTGCAGCCTCAATTTCCTGAGGCTCAAGCAATCTTCCCACCTCAGTCTCTTAAGTGGCTGAAACCACAGGTGCAAACCAACACACCCAGCTATTTTTTTTTTTTTTTTTTTTTTTTTTTTGTAGAGATGGGGTTTGCTATGTTGCCCAGGCTGGTCTGAAACTCCTGAGCTCAAGCAATCCTCCCTCCTTAGCCTCCCAAAGTGCTGGGATTACAGGCATGAGCCATCACAAAGGGCTTCTGTCTCCTCTTTCTTTACCTCTTTGATTTTGCCCTGTCTTCCTTTTCTCTTGCTTACTCATTGTTTTAATTCATCCCTTCCTCTCTCCTTCACTCTAGCTGAAGATTTACTACTTTGATCCTGAAAAAACAGGTCTTAAATTTTTTAAATTTTACATAACATTTATCCATTTTCTGTTTCATTGATTGCTACTGTAGTCTTTTGTTTTTGTTTTGTATTGTTTCTACCTAATTTGCCACTGCATTTGCTCACTTAAAAATGGAAGCTAGATCACGGATGAGGGTATTTTCCTTGATTTTATCAGTGTCTATTTCTATAAATTTCCCTCTAAGCCTCAGCTACATCTACAGATTTTGTGATATTGTGCATTTACTTTCATTTAGCTCAAGGTATTTTATAATTTCCTTTATAAGTTCGCCTTTGATCTGTATTTTATTTTGAAGTGGATGTTTAATTTTCATGTCTGGAGATTTTACAGATTTCTTCTTGTTACTGATTTCTAATTTAATTCTGTTAGCATTTGAGAGCAGTGTGTATAATTTCAATTTTCCATGTCAATGTGATTTGTCTTATGGCCACATCTGTCTATGCTAGCAAATGTTCAATGTGTACTGGAGATGAATGTGTTTTCCAGTTGTTGGGTAAAACTGAACACATACAGGCACATACTTTTACCAGTTTAACAGGCAGTGTTTCCTTGTCATTTAGAAAGTCAATTAATTTGGGGGGGTCACATGTATATTATTATATAGTTTATAACCTCCATAACACATTTATTTGATCTTACAGCAAAGCAAAAGAAAAACATTTGCAAATTCATCTGAAAATTTTAAACGTTTATTGTAAAAGAAACATAAGCATAAGTTACAAAAAAAGACACTATATTTCATATGCAATTTTTCATCAGCAATACAAGTAGAGCTCAGAATTCATTGAAAGACCCACATTTTTCTTCCATACCTTTGAACCATAAGTGGACTAAGCAGAGAAGTTCTCGCCTTTGGTCACGAGCACACGGCCACTTACTGTGGATGTTTTCTGTGTTCAAGTGTGTGGTTGCCTTGCCCAGGATAAACTGGGGAACTGGCAATGCCATTATTAATTACACACACACTCAAGTATCCGTGATCATCACGACTTGTATCTGCGTGAGCAAAACATGGACGCAGTGGCTCGGTAGCAGAAATTTTAGTGAATGTGAAGATATGGGACCCATCACCGACATTATAGAAGGAAATGACCCTCATTGTTATATCCAGGTAAATCCCCACTCGGTGTAGACCGGGGCTCACCCAGAGGCCCGTCAGAGGCTTAGTGCTGGCAAAGTAGATCTGTCCTTCTCTCAAACCCACAGTCCAGAAGCCGAGTTCTGAAGAGAGGACGACGTTCCCCTGTCGATTCACAGATTCCTTGCACACGCCCACATCCCACACTTTGCTGGTGCCCACGTCCACCTCCCAGTACTGGCGGCCGGAAGTGAAGCGAGGGACGCCCAGGACGCACAGGGCGGAGTCGAACCTCTCGGCTTGCTCCTTCCTGTTCTGTCTGGAATTCCCACACCGGACACGCCTCAGGTCTTCAGAAATGATGAGATAGTTGTTGGCTGTGTCCACGTCCAAGGTCATATCCACTGTGGAAAGAAGACCCAGTAGTTCAGCAAAGACGTACGTTAAAGACTCCCTCTGCCCTTCTACTGCACAGACCCAAATATTCACTGTCACTTCTTTTGTTCCACGTTCATTCTCAGATCCTATTTTTTCCTTAGGAATTTCCCTGGCCCCCTGATTAAGTCAAATTTTACATTTAGACTGTTTGAATATAATTGCAACAAGCCCACCTTTGTCATAGTAAAAATTCTTGTTAAGTTATTCTAATTTTTTTTTCTCCCTCTTAGTGCATAGGATGGATGAAGGAGGAGAGGGTCGTTTGCTCTCATAATTATCAATTGGCACAGATCCTGTGAATATACTGAGCGCTGACAACAGCTGATGTCTGGAATCACAAACTTTTAGGTTGCAGACTTCAGCTGATACCCGTATTGAAAGGAAAGACATTTAAAAGTTCCTTTTTCCAAGGCCCTTTATGGGCTTGGAGCAGGTAGTGCAGATTCCTTACCTTGGAACTTCCTCATCCTTGGATTCATCTGCAGAGCAGCTCTCAGTTTGGGCTCTAGTTCCTTGATCTTGGACACCAGCGCCCCCAGCTGGGCAGCGGGCCTGATGTCATTCTTCTGAGAGACCACAGGGCAGAAAGGGCAGAGCACCCCCTTGCCATCGGGCCCCTTCCGCAGTGAGTTCATGCATCGGAGGCAACAGATGTATCCACATTTCAGGTGCATGGGGTTTTCAAGATAATCCAGGCAGACAGGACAACTGCTTGCTGCTTTAAAGTGTTCAGCCATGGCCACTGCCTGGGAATAAATAGGCATGGGATTAGATTTTACATGAGTGGAATGGGACTCATGTAAATTTCTTGGGACACTTTCATCTTTACCTGCATGAAGACATCATCGCCTACTCTTTGTAAAGCACTAGTACTAGGAAATGAAGATACACTATAAGTACAAATATAAATGATCAGGGCCCTGACTTTCCAGTATTGGAAACACTCACTAGAATGAAGGCCATGAGTTGGTATGAGGCTTTGAGTTGAGTGGCAAAAGGGTCTACAGCTGAGCTATCCAATATGGTAACCACCAGCCACATGTGGCTACTGAGCATCTGAAGTGGGGCTTATCTAAATTAAGACATATGGTGAGTATAAAATATACACTAAATTTTGAAGACCTAAAGGAGATGTAAACTATCTGTTAGAGAATCTTAAAACTGTATTTATTACATGTGAAATGCTTATATTTTGTTACACTTACTTAGGCTTATTTCATTTTGCTTGATTTATGTGGCTGTTAGACAATAAATTTATCCTTATGTATGTTGATCACATTATGTTTATACTGGACAGCACTGGAGACCATCAACCTCCATAATAAGCCTGGCCAATTTTTGTATTTGGGAGAGATGGGATCTCACTATGTTGCCCAGGCTGATCTACTACTGACCTCAAGCAATCCACCTGCCTCAGCCTCCCTAAGTGCTTGGATTTCAGGCACGTGCCACCATGCCAGGTCCTCTGAACCTTTTCTAATAAATGGTGATTTGAAGCCAGTATGAGGAGTAGGTTAGAGCTGGACTCCTCATACTTTCCCTGGGAGTTGAATTTCAACATAAAGCTTTTCTTTTCTCAAAAACCCCCATGGCATAGTATTTGTTCCACCTGGATGTGGCATGAAACTTACAGCATTATATTACACAAAAAGCAAAAATAAGTTGGACTATGTCAAACAAAAAATGTTCTGCATAGTGAAGGAAACAAGGGAGACGATGACAAGAAAACCTGCAGAATGGAAAACATGTTTGCAAATTATGTGTCTGATATTAGGTTAATATCCAAAATACATGAGGAACTCATAATAGAAGAAAAAAAAAAAACCCTAACACTAACATTCCGATTATAAAATGAGCAAAGGCAAGATCGTGCCACTGCACTCCAGCCTGGGCGACAGTGACATTCTGTCTCAAAACTAAAATAAAATGCCCAAAGGACCCAAATAAAGATTTCTCTAAAGAACACATTTGAATGTGTTTGCATGTACCAACAGGTGCTGGAAAAGGTGCTCAACTTCACACATGATAAAATGCAAATTAAAACCACAATGAGATATTACCACACGTCTGTTAAATTGACTGTGATCCGAAAGACAAGTGTGGCTGAGGGTGTGAAGATAAGGGAATCCTGGTACATTATCAATGGGAATGTAAATTAGTACTACAAGTATAAAAAACAGTAGAGAGATTCCTCAAAATATTAAAAATAGAACTCCCCTATGATCAAGCCATCCCACTCCCGGGTATACACACAAAGAAAATGAAGTCAATTATGTCAAGAAGATATCTGCATTCCCATGTTTATTGCAGCATTATTTCCAATCCCCAAAACATGGAAACGACCCAAGTTTCTGTTGGTGAAATTATGCCCCAAAGAGTTAAAGAACGGCCAGGTGTGGTGGCAGACGCCTGTAGTCCCAGCTACTCAGGAGGCTGAGGCAGGAGAATCGCTTGAACCAAAGAGGCGGAGGTTGCAGTGAGCTGAGATCGTGCCACTGCACTCCAGCCTGGGTGACAGAGTGAGACTTCGTCTCAAAACAAAACAAAACAAAAAACAGTGTTAAAGAACCCAGTAACAGAAATGTTTGAGTGTACGGGATGGCAGATAAGAAAGGAAACAACTTGGCTGGTTGCAGTGGCTCACACTTGCAAATTCCAGCACTTTCTGAGGCTAAGACAGGAGGATTGCTTGGGCCCAGCAGTTCGAGACCAGCCAGTGCAACATAATGAGACCCGTTCAACGAATAATTTTAAAAATTAGCCGGGCATTGTGGCGCACACCTGTGGCCCCAGCTACTCGGGAGGCTGAGGTGGGAGGATCACTTGAGCCCAGGAGATAGAGGCTGCGGTGAGCCAAGATCCCACCACTGTGCTCCAGCCCAGGCAACAGCAAGACCCTGTCTCACAAGAAAAAAAGAAAAGAAACAACTTTGCTGAAACACTGAAACTCCCGTTGTTTAGGAAATAAAAGAACTGGCTGAAATTGACTGGAATCAATATGGCCAGCTGGAGTCTGTGCAGAACAAGCTTGCTGACATCACAGCCCGAATTTCCACTGCATGTTGTACACACTGCAGCCTGGAGCCTCCTGGGCTCAGATGATCCTCCTGCCTCAGCCTCCCCAAGTAGCTGGAACTACAGGCCTGCACCACCACACGCAGCTAATTTTTGTGTTTTTGGAGAGATGGAGTCTCGCTGTGTTGCCCAGACTGGTCTCCTCCTCCTGAGCTCAAGCGATCTGCCTGCCTCAGCCTCCCAAATTGCTGGGATTTCAGGCATGAGCCACCATGCCAGGCCCTCTGAACGTTTTCTAATAAATGCTGATTTGAAGCCAGTATGAGACGACAGATTAGAGCTTGACTCCCATCCCCCTGGGATTTGAATTTCAATGTGATGCTTTTCTTTTCTCAAAATTCCCCATGTCATCCTATTCACTCCTAGAGCATTGGACAGCGAATCCCTTCTACTCGATAATGTTGGAAGAAGAATAGATCAAGAAATTGTGCTATATATACAATGAAATATTATACATCCTTAAAAATGGATGAAACTTGAGGGCATTTTGCTAAGTGGAATAAGTCAGATAGAAAGCAATAAATACTGAATGATCTAACTTACTAGGAACCTAAAAACACTGAAGTCATAAAATTAAAGAGTGGAATCAAAATGGTGCTTCCCAGATGCCAGAGGGAGGGTACGTTTGGAAAATAAAACAAAATCCATAGCAGAATCTGAAGGGTTCAATGAGTCAGTGGCAGAAACTCTATGCACCATCTCATGAAGTCTGCCAAATTCTGATGACATTCAAGAAAGATTGTCATTAATTTGAGCCTAGGTAGAGAAAATCAAAGTCCTACCTACTACGGTAGGAATAGAGGTCCCAGCGTCCCAGGTTTATACAATGTTCATGGCATGCAGCTGGCCTCAGACAACACTTACTTACTTAGGAAACTACTTCATTCCCAGACTACTCTCTTCTTTCTGTCCTTTGCAGAAATCTGAGTCATATAAATAAATTCCACAGGCTTGAACTCACCTCTTCCCCTATAGGGTCCCTTCTGGTTTCCAAATTCTTCCGGGTACAACTGAAATGTGGAGACAGAATGCCCTACAGGGTGCTTTTATAGGAGAGAGTTTATTCACCCACCTTATTCCTGCCTTGTCCCTCCTTTTTAATCCAATTAGCTTTGATTTAATTCTGGCATAAGTGAGAACTTGTTATGCTTTTGGCATCAGATTTTCCCGACAGTGAAAGGAGATGATTGTATCTTGAGATTTTTTCCTAATGAATATAAACAAAATACTGCCATATAATCCTTTTAGGTTGGATCTTGAATATTATGTCTGTTGGTGGTAAGAAGCAACTGGAATTTTTAAACATTGAGCAACATTATTAATTCTTCTAAAATGTATGGGACAAGTGTCAGTTTTTAATCATCAAGCAAAATCTCCTCACGTTTCAATCAAGGAAGTCAGTTAAACCTGTTTAGAAACCTTTATGAAAATCACACTTACTAGACCACACTCCTTCACAAAGCAATTTTCTCCATAGTGTGAAAATTCTCATTTAGAAATCTGATATGAAAACTCCAAAACTGTTGACTGGCCATCAGTCGGCGAATAAAAGTCGTGTTTTTTCTGTTACTGAGATTATCCAACATTAAAGTAAAAGATAGTGTTATAATCTTACTACTTTGCATACATCGCCACATATATAAAATTAGATTCATTTCTCTTTTGAAAAATGTACAAAAATGTTCCTCATATTAGATGAATCTCAGGCTTTGACCAGTGAGAAGGCAAAATTAGCATATTGGGGGTAGCATGGAAGGGGACTTGGTTACGTTTAGATATTTAAATTAATTGGTCTTTCATTTAATCATTTTCTCAGGAATCGTTTCCTGGTGTTTGCTAGAAACTCTTATTTTAAACCCTAAGCCGAGGCACATACCCAGTTCTCAATTCCTTTGGTCTCAGAAGGCAAATGTAAAAACACACGACTCGGCCGGGCACGGTGGCTCACGCCTGTAATCCCTGCACTTTGGGAGGCTGAGG
>NW_012105697.1:1832790-1842845 GCF_000951045.1 Mandrillus leucophaeus | reverse complement strand
AGTGTCAGTTTTTAATCATCAAGCAAAATCTCCTCACGTTTCAATCAAGGAAGTCAGTTAAACCTGTTTAGAAACCTTTATGAAAATCACACTTACTAGACCACACTCCTTCACAAAGCAATTTTCTCCATAGTGTGAAAATTCTCATTTAGAAATCTGATATGAAAACTCCAAAACTGTTGACTGGCCATCAGTCGGCGAATAAAAGTCGTGTTTTTTCTGTTACTGAGATTATCCAACATTAAAGTAAAAGATAGTGTTATAATCTTACTACTTTGCATACATCGCCACATATATAAAATTAGATTCATTTCTCTTTTGAAAAATGTACAAAAATGTTCCTGATATTAGATGAATCTCAGGCTTTGACCAGTGAGAAGGCAAAATTAGCATATTGGGGGTAGTATGGAAGGGGACTTGGTTACATTTAGATATTTAAATTAATTGGTCTTTCATTTAATCATTTTCTCAGGAATCATTTCCTGGTGTTTGCTAGAAACTCTTATTTTGAACCCTAAGCCGAGGCACAGTCCCAGCTCTCAATTCCTTTGGTCTCAGAAGGCAAATGTAAAAACACACGACTCTACGTTGTGACCCATATTTTATTACAAATCCTTCCACATTGCATTTCCTTATTGATTGGGAGCTATAGCAACCTGCCATATGTTTGTGTTCACACACACACATACAACACATGCATATATGAGATATTTATTTCATATCTCATTATTTTAATAAGTTTAGTTTCTTTTTACAAATCCTTTTAAAATGTCCTCACAGTTTTGGGAGGGATTATTCTCCAATTTGTCAACTCTGTGGACTCTTGTTCAAGGGACATTAATCCCTCACTTTTCTTTCGTGTATTTATTTTGAGGCAATCATGAGCAGGATTTATGGGAACAGCAGGAACCTCAATTGTGGAAAACTCTAACCCAGTGGAATGATTTGCCTCGAGCAGAGTCTCCCAAAATACCCCTTTTCATGAAACTGCATTTATGCCCATTCCTTGGGTGAGAAATTCTTCTACTAAGAATTAGAGAATGGCATATTAGGATTCCCAGCACACTCATGGGATTGATTTCGGGTGTTAGTTACTTTTGACATTTTTTCCAATTGGATCTTTGCCCAGAAAGTAGCTCTGCTGCCTTCCCTTGGGACGGTGGTAAGGTTTTCCTTGCCCACTCTCAGTTCAGTAATTTAAGGGCCTTCTGTGTGTGAGGGAACCTGTCTTTCAGCATTCCGCTTACCAGGGCTATGTTCTCCATGCCCTGTCCCGACACGTGTGTCATAGAACCCAAGGCTTACATGGTTGGCACCAGTGATTTCCAATCCCAGAGCCCCATCTAATGTCATAAGCAGATGCCTCTTTAACAACAAAGAGAAGCTCAGTGCTTCTCACCATCCACGTTTGGCTTAGTTTGTAAGAAGAACCCATCTTTCTTTCTCTCAACATCAGCATTTTTAGGGCACAAAGATTTGCCGTGAACCTGAACATTCTGGCCCCATTCTGACCACTCCCCAGCACATGGCCCCCTGCCAGTCCAGCCAGGCCATGGGTGGGGTAGCTCAGAACCAGGCAGGGTAGCCCTGTCCAGCCCAATGTGATTGCTTGACCAAATCTAGGAGCTCTCCTTTGTGAAACCCCTCATTTGGTTTTTTTACCCTAACCATAAGGAAGAACTCAGCTGGCTGGTCATGGCAACAAACTCTGTGTAGAGAAGTGTCAGGAAAAGCCAAGTTGATAGTTACAGGGACAGGGTTCCCAGAGCTGAGATGGCAGTATTACGGCATCTGTAGTATCAGTGAAAGCGTCTACCTGGACAGTCTGGGGCTTCTCCGATGAGGAAAAAATTGTATCCCTAGTGCAAAACACCCCAGCCACTTCTGGTGAGGAATGACTGTTTCTGGCAATTATGTGAAGATCCTGATGGGGTCGCCAAAGAGCTGACTTTAAAAGTTTTTTATGTGTGTGGTTTTTTTTTAATATAACTTCAGAATCAAAGTCATAATCAGCTGTGGAATGAAAACTTGAAGGTAGGTCACGGGCACTCTTTACTATGTTTCCAACGGGGCACGTTTCTCAGTGCTGTGTCGTATTTCCAAATAATGACCATCATAATTCCATCAGAAGTCTTGTCGTCCCATAATCTAAAATTCAACCATTCTGACTACTTTGGGCCCTGTGTCTTTTTAGTCTGGAAAACACCCCCATTTGAAGCCGTCTTCCCCTCCTCAAAATTCTGATACCCCTGATGTCTGCAACCTTCACAGGTGTATTCTAATTCGTCTAAACAAAGCCTTCCCTTCTGTGCCTGTCCTTGGAGAAAGACTTCCGTTCTTTATTCTGGATAATTTGCACTCAGAGGAAGCATTTCTGAAAAGAGAGGAAGGAATATTCTGAAAATAGTCCCATAAATTGGGAATATAGAGCAATAACATCATCATTTTTTTTTTTTTTTTTTTTTGACAGAGTCTGGCTCTGTCACCCAGGCTGGAGTGCAGTGGTGCAATCTCAGCTCACTGCAACCTCCCCTTCCCGGGTTCAAGCGATTCTCTTGCTTCAGCCTCTACAGTAGCTGGACTACAGGTGTGCACCACCACACCCAGCTAATTTTTGTATTTTTAATAGAGACGGGGTTTCACCATGTTGTTCACGATGGTCTCGATCTCTTGACCTTGTGATCCACCCGCCTCAGCCTCTCAAAGGCTGAGGGTTACAAGCTTGCTGGGGTTCCAAGCATGAGCCACCACGCCCAGCCCCAGAATTATTTAAAGTTGAGGAAGGAAGCGATTTCACTGAAAGCCTCAAGAAAGCAATTTTAAAAATCGAAACAATGGAACTCATGGATCTAGAGAGTAGAAGGATGGATGGTTACCAGAGGCTGGGAAGGATAGTAGGGGAGTTCGGGGAAGGTGGGGACAGATCATGGGTACCAAAAAAAAAATAGAAAAAAATGAGTAAGATCTGCTATTTGATAGCACAACAGGGTTACTATCATCAATAATAACTGAATTACACATTTTAAAATAATGTAAAGAGTGTCATCGGGCTATTTGTGACACAAAAGATAAATGCTTGCAGGGATGTTTGCTTTTACCAGCACCTCCCCAATGTTCCTCTTCACTCTACCCCCTGGGAAGCTCAAGCCACTTTCTGGTTCTATGAAATGAACTTTTTTTGTTTTACGTTCCACCTATGAGTGAGATCATGTGGTATTTGTCTTTCTGTGTCTGATTATTTCATGTAGTATAATGTCCTCTAGATTCACCCATGTTGTTGTAAATGACAGAATTGTCTCCTTTTTGAAGATAAATAATATTCCGTTGTGTACACATCACATAATCTTTATTCGTTCATCTATTGATGAACACTTGGGCTGTTTCCGTATCTTAGTTATCGCAAATAATGTTGCAATAAAGATGAAGAGACATCTCTTCAGCATACTGGTTTAATTTCCATTCGATATATATTCAGTAGTGGAGTCACTGGGTTATATGGTAAATCCATTTTTAATTTTTTTGGAAACCTCCATACTGTTTTCCATACACTAATTAGACTAATTACATTAGTGTACACTAATTATGTAATTGTATGCATTACACTACACTAATAGGCTACACTAATTACATTTCCACCAAAAGAATACAAGGGCCCCCTTTTCCTCACAGGGTACAATGCCTCCATTTCCCCAAATTCTCTCCAATACTTATCTTTGCATTGTCTCTTTTTCTTCTTTTAATGACAAGATCTCACTCTGTCACCCATGCTGGAGTGCAGTGGCATGGTCATAACCCACTGTAACCCTGAACTCTTGAGCTCAAGCAATCCTCCTGCCTCAGCTTCCCAAGTAGCTAGGAGTACAGACATGCACCGTCATGCCTGGATAGTGTTTTTTAATTTTTGTAGAGACATGGTTTGGCCATGTTGCCCAGGCTGGTACAGATATAAATGACTTACATTCATGATCTTCTAATATTTGAAAGACCAGCTACAGGCCAGGCACAGTGGCTCACGCCTGTAATCTCAACACTTTGGGAGGCCGAAGCAGCTGGATCACCTGAGGTCGGGAGTTTGAGACCAGCCTGACCAACAGGGAGAAACCCCATCTCTACTAAAAATACAAAATGAGTCAGGCGTGGGGACACATGCCTATAATCCCAGCTATTCGGGAGGCTGAGGCAGGAGAATCACTTGAACCCGGGAGGCAGAGGTTTCGGGGAGTCGAGATCGCACCATTGCACTTCAACCTGGGCAGCAAGAGCGAAGTCTTGAAAGAAAAAGTAAAAGAAAAGAAAGACTGGCTAGAATAAAGGACTTGGTTCCATGAGGCTTTGCGTTGGTGAAAGGGTCTATACCTGAGGTGCCCAATGTAACAGCCACCAGCCACTATGTGGCTACTGAGCACCTGAAATGAGGCTTAATTGAATTAAAATGTGTTAAGAGCATAAAATGCCCACTCAGTTTTGAAGACGTAATGAAAAAAATAAAATGTAACCTATCTTTTTGAGAACCTTTAAAACTTGATTGCATGTTGAAATGGTGACATTGTGTGAGTAAAATTAACTAGCCCCGTTTCATTTTTCTTTTCTTATGTGGCTACTAGAAAATACATTTATAATTATATATGTCGTTCGTGTTATGTTTCAGATGGACATCTCTGGCCTGGATTTGTAGACTCTCCACTCCCGCAGCTGTCCAACAAGATGTGGCACGAAACCTGTAGCATGATACCACGCTGAAAGCAACACCAAATAAGTTAGACTGTTTCAAACTGAGATGCTTCTGCACAGCCAAGGAGACAAGCAACAGCATGGAAAGAGCACCTAGAGAATGAAAGAAAATATTTGCAAACATATATCTGATATTATGTTAATATCCAAATATATAAGGAACTCATACAACTCAATGGCGAAAAGAAAACAAAAGAAAAACAACTAACATTCTTTAAATTGGGCAAGTTTAAACTTTAAAATGGGCAAAGAACCTGAGTCAAAATTGCTCTAAACAACACAAATGGCCAACGGTACTCAGAAAAGTGCTTAACTTCACTGATCACCAGGGAAATGCAAATTAAATCCACCGTGAGATATCACTTCACATCTGTTAGGATGGCCATGATAAAAAAGACAGAATAAGAAGTGTTAGTGAGGGTGTGTAGAACGGGGAATTCTTAGAGACTGTTGCTGGGAATATACGTTGGTACAACCAGTATAGAAAAGAGTAGAAATCTCAAAAAATTAAAAATAGAATCACCATAGGACCCAGGCACCCCACCTCTGGGTATAAATACCAAGGAAATGAAATCATTTTGTCAAAGAGACGTCTGCACTCTTATGTTGATGGCAACAGTATTCACAATAACCAATACATGGAAACAACCTGAATGTCTGTTGGCAGAGGAATAAAGAAATTGAGGCATATAAAAATGGAAATCCTGTCATTTGCAACACGGATGAACCTTGAGGGTATCATGCTAAATGAAATAAGTCAGACAGAGCAAGATAAATACTGTATGATATCGCTCACGTGGGGGTGGGAAAAGGGCTTGTGGGGTACCTGTATAAACTGGCCATAAAAACATGGGACAATAAGTTGTGGAAAGCCACAACAGAGTTCTGAAGAGGAAAGCCATTATTTCCCTAATTGCCATTATGTTCCCATGCTCAGAGCGAGACCTGCTCTCTTATCTATAAACACTGTGTTCAAGGAGAAAGACACTCCTTTGAAGCATTGGAATGTGGACAGACGTGCAGTCTCCTAGTTAAGCCCGCTCCCACTAGCTACTCTCTGATAAGTTAAAGATAGGCTGTTTGAGCACATTTAAACCTCCATTGCTATGGATTATGCCTATGACCCACCGCCTCCTTTTCACTATTTCGCCCTGAACATCTGCTTCTTAGATCTAAGTGATTGCACTCAATAAATAGTGTGGAGATCACAGCTCGGGGCCTTTTGCAGTCTCCATGTTGCAACTGGCCCCCTGACTCCCACCTTTATGAAATCTTAACCAGTCTCTTCTCATTCCTTTATCGCCACCGGACTTCAGATACCCTATGGGTGATGTTGAGACGGGTCCCCAACAATGAGGGATCTATAAAGACTGAACACATGGAAATAGAGTAGAATTCAAATGGTGATTGCCAATGGTGGAAAAAGGGGGAAAATGGGAAAACAAAACCCACAGCATATGGGAAAAGGAAACCCACAGCAGCACCTGAGATGTTGGGTGAGCCAGTGCCTGAAACGCTATTCACCATAAAGTCAGCAGCATTCTTGTTCTATTCAGGAAAACAAAGATTGTCATTTCTGTATCCTGTGTATTGACATTTTAAGTTTTACTTACTGCTGCCCGGGCAGAGATCCTGTGTCCACAAGTACGTACAGTGTGTATAGAGTTGACCTTAGACAACACTTGTCGAATTAATACATTACTCCCAGAACGTACTCTCTCATTTCTGCCCTTCTGTAGAAATTTGAAAAGTAAAAGTAAATTCCACACCTCTTCTCCAGTAGGTTCTCTTCTGGCTTTCACAGACAGCTCATATTAGGAGCGAGATCTACCTCCAAAGGCATTTATTGGAGAGAGTCTCCCCGAGCATCTTATTCACACCCTGCCTCTCCTCTTTAATCAGGTCAGATTTTGAGTTAATTCCAGCACAAGTGAGATTTTTACTATTGGTATAGGGGTTTTGCCACAAAGAAAAGAGACGGTTGTATCCTGAGATTGTTTTGTTTTAATTACTATGGACAACATCTTGCCATATTAACATCTAGCTTGGATCTTAAATATTGTGCCTGTTGGTGATAACATTTGGAATTGGGAATGAATGAAATTTTAAAAATCGGGCAACGTTTTGTTGTGGTTTTTGTTTTGTTTTGTTTTGTTTTTTGAGACAGAGTCTTGCTCTGTTACGCAGGCCGGAGTGCACTGGCGTGACTGTAGCTCACTACAACCTTGACCTCCAGGGCTCAACCCCATGAATGTGCTGGGAATTCCAATATACTATTCTCTATTTCTGTTTTTTTTTTTTTTTTTTTTTTTTTTTGGAGACAGAATTTCACTCTTGTTGCCAAAGCTGGAGTGCAATGGCACGATCTCGGCTCCCCGCAATCTCTGCCTCCCGGGTTCAAGCAGTTCTTCTACCTCAGCCTCCCGAGTAGCTGGGATTACAGGCATGAGCCACCACACAAGGCTAATTTTTTGTATTTTTAGTAGGGACGGGGTTTCTCCATGTTGGTCAGGCTGGTCTTGAACTCCCGACCTCAGGTGATCCACCGGCCTCAGCCTCCCAAAGTGCTGGGATTACAGGAGTGAGCCACCACGCCTGGCCGCTATTCTCTAATTCTTAATGGAAGAATTCCTCACCCAAGACATGAGCATAAATGTAATTCCAGGCTGAAGGATATTTTGGCAGAATATTCCAGAGGTAAATTGATCCACCACTGGGCTGGCTGTTTTCCCCAACTGAGTCCATCTGGTGTTCCCAAAGACAATATACGTTTTTCCCATGATTTGCTCAAAGTAAATAAAAGGAAAAAATGTTAGAGAAGGGTGGTGCGTGAGCAAGAGTCAATAAAATTACAAGCCAGAGAATTGCTAGCCCCCAAGTTGTGAGTATATTTTAAAAGGATTTGTAAAAGAAAGATTATTAGAATTATGCAATCGGAAATAATGATCTCCTATATGCATGTGTATGTATAGATACCGCTACCCAATAGAAGGCCCTACATGTGAGTTGTCCAGGTTCCTGGCGTATTGGACAAGGAATCGAACAAAATGCCGCGGGGTGAGCACAGATTTATTGAAGACAATTCACAGAGTAGGAGCGGGTTTGAGCAAGCAGCTCAGGAACCACCCTCATTAGGGTTTCTATCAAGCGAAAGGAACCCGCCAACACCCCTCAGTGCCCTTTACAGGCCTCCAGTTGGCTGTGAAGGATTGGTCCGCGAGCAATCAGGGGCTGAAGTGGAGACTCAGCCTGAAGTCAGTCAGAGGCTGACATGGCTTGTTATCGTGGGAGGGAGAAGGTAGCCTGTGTGCGGCACCTGCTGCCCTCCCGCTTGTAGGAACTGGCAGCACCTGCTGTTTCTTTTACTTATAGGAGCTGGCTGCACCTGCTGAACCCCTCCCCCCGCCACCCCAGTTCCCTGTTCTCCTGCCACAATATGCTATGTGTGTGTATATCTAGACATACACGTGGCAGATCATTGCAGCTCGCAATCAATGAAGAAACGCCATGCGCAAGAATTTGAAATCAGATATTCAGCACAACTTATAGTTTTCTGTTTCTCAACTTGCCTTCATGAGACAAAAGCAACTGAGAGCTGCCTTGGCCTTGAATGTGAAATGAGCAGAGTGTCCACCAATCACCTTCGAATGCTTGTTGCGGAGATGATTACGTTAAAGATCATTTAATGTAATCATCTTGATGTAATCAGATCCTTTTCCACCCTATCTCCAGTCTCCCAGTTTTGCATTCATATCCATCAACTCTGATCACCCATGCTACATTTAATACTTAAGGAATCTATTTTTGAATATTTTTTAAAAAGAAATGAATCTCGTTTTACACATATTGTGATGTATGGAAAACAGTAAGATAACAATATCGTTTACCTTTTATTTTAGATGGTATAACTAAAAAAGGAAAACGGGGCTTTCACTGGCTGATGGGAAACAGTCTCGGGCTTTCTTCATTAACTGTCTTAATTAGAATCTTCACATTATGGAGAAAAACTTTTGAGAAATGAGTGTGATCTCTGGAATGTGCTATTAGTAACAGCTTCTGAATAGGTTTACTCACTCAGCGGAAACGTGAAAAGATTTTACATGTATAATGAAAAACTGAAAGTAGCACCATTTATTTAAAAAGATTTTTAAATATCACCCCAATTTTTAAAATTTCAATTAATCTTAATTCCAAGTCTTACCATCAATAGGCATAATATTCAAGATCTGAACTAAAATGATTATATGGCAATATTTTTCCTTATTAGTTAAAAAATAACTCTCTAAAATACAATCTTCTTCCTTTCTGGTAAAAACTCTATACCAATAGTAACAATGTCACTGATGCCAGAATTAAATCAAACTCTGATTGGATTACGCTGGAGGGGGAGGGTGTGGCTAAGGTGGATGGAGAGACCCTCTCCTATAAAAGCCCATAGCAGTGAGCTCTCACTCTGCATCTGAGCTGTCCACGAAGCCACTGGAAGCAGAGGGAGAAGCTTGGGAAGAAGAGGTGAGTTCAATCTTATAGAATTCATTTTTCCAAGGTGTAGATATGAGAGTTTGAGGGAGTGCAGTCATCTCTTGATTCCACAAGTGTGGTGTGATTCTAACTACGTAACATACACACGGTATGTTTTGGGGACACTAGGACCCCTTCCCTGGCAGCAGTAGATAAGACTTAGATTTTCAATACCAAGACTAGAGAAATGATAATCTTCATTTGTTTGAATTTCATCAGAATTTGACAGATTTTTTGAAATGGTGAATGGAGGTGGAGTCACTGGCTTATTCAATGTTCCTATGGGTTTGGTATTGTTTTCCTATTCTCCCCTTCCCACAATCCCTGGCAACCACCATTCTTCTCTTATTTTCTGATTCCATGAGATCAGTCAATTCCGATTCCACGTAACTGAGATCATACAGTATTTACATCCCTCAGCCTCACTTATTTCACTTCCCATAATGCCCTCAGCCTTCATCCACAATGGTGCAAATGCCAGGATTTCCTTCTTTTTCATGGTGGAATAATTCATTGTATATACCACCATTTCCTTATCCATTTTTCTCCCACAGACTCTGGGGTTATTTCCATGGCTATTGTGAATAATGCTGCAGAGAACCTAAGAGTGCAGATATCTCTTTGACATGCTGACCTCATTTCTCTCATGCATAAACACAGAAGTAGGGTTGCTGGAACATAGTCAGTTCTATTCTTAATGTTTTCAGAAACCTCCCTGCTATTTTCTGTAGTGGTTGTACCAATTTTCTCTCCCACCAACAGTGTACAAGGGTTCCCCTTTCTCCACTTCCTTACCAACACTT
>NW_012105697.1:1824980-1832740 GCF_000951045.1 Mandrillus leucophaeus | reverse complement strand
GGAATGTGCTATTAGTAACAGCTTCTGAATAGGTTTACTCACTCAGCGGAAACGTGAAAAGATTTTACATGTATAATGAAAAACTGAAAGTAGCACCATTTATTTAAAAAGATTTTTAAATATCACCCCAATTTTTAAAATTTCAATTAATCTTAATTCCAAGTCTTACCATCCATAGGCATAATATTCAAGATCTGAACTAAAATGATTATATGGCAATATTTTTCCTTATTAGTTAAAAAATAACTCTCTAAAATACAATCTTCTTCCTTTCTGGTAAAAACTCTATACCAATAGTAACAATGTCACTGATGCCAGAATTAAATCAAACTCTGATTGGATTACGCTGGAGGGGGAGGGTGTGGCTAAGGTGGATGGAGAGACCCTCTCCTATAAAAGCCCATAGCAGTGAGCTCTCACTCTGCATCTGAGCTGTCCGCAGAAGCCACTGGAAGCAGAGGGAGAAGCTTGGGAAGAAGAGGTGAGTTCAATCTTATAGAATTCATTTTTCCAAGGTGTAGATATGAGAGTTTGAGGGAGTGCAGTCATCTCTTGATTCCACAAGTGTGGTGTGATTCTAACTACGTAACATACACACGGTATGTTTTGGGGACACTAGGACCCCTTCCCTGGCAGCAGTAGATAAGACTTAGATTTTCAATACCAAGACTAGAGAAATGATAATCTTCATTTGTTTGAATTTCATCAGAATTTGACAGATTTTTTGAAATGGTGAATGGAGGTGGAGTCACTGGCTTATTCAATGTTCCTATGGGTTTGGTATTGTTTTCCTATTCTCCCCTTCCCACAATCCCTGGCAACCACCATTCTTCTCTTATTTTCTGATTCCATGAGATCAGTCAATTCCGATTCCACGTAACTGAGATCATACAGTATTTACATCCCTCAGCCTCACTTATTTCACTTCCCATAATGCCCTCAGCCTTCATCCACAATGGTGCAAATGCCAGGATTTCCTTCTTTTTCATGGTGGAATAATTCATTGTATATACCACCATTTCCTTATCCATTTTTCTCCCACAGACTCTGGGGTTATTTCCATGGCTATTGTGAATAATGCTGCAGAGAACCTAAGAGTGCAGATATCTCTTTGACATGCTGACCTCATTTCTCTCATGCATAAACACAGAAGTAGGGTTGCTGGAACATAGTTCTATTCTTAATGTTTTCAGAAACCTCCCTGCTATTTTCTGTAGTGGTTGTACCAATTTTCTCTCCCACCAACAGTGTACAAGGGTTCCCCTTTCTCCACTTCCTTACCAACACTTTTGTTTTGTCTTTTTGATCATAGCCATTCTAGCAAGGGGAGGTAATATCTCATTGTGGCTTTCTTGTGGGAGGGCTTAGGAGGGTCTCTGGATGCCACAGAGATGCCAGCCCGTTTCCAGATTCTTAATGCTGTCAGTAGAACAAATTCAGGGACTAGTCAGGATGAAGTGAAAGGCAAGAAGCTTCTATTCCAGAGCAAAAGTACACAGTTAGGAGAGAGGTGCAGGAGGGCGTGCTCCTGAGAATGAGACAGTGTTTGGGTTTTCTATTTTTATGAGGTCTTCTAATTAGGGGATGGAATAATCAGGAGATTTTCTGGGGAAAAGGCAGAGATTTCTTAGAATTGGGGTGCCACCCATTTTCATACTAAATGTCAGCGTGCTCAGACCTATCCTGGAGCTGGTGGGTGAGTGATTTAGTGTGGTAATGAGCAGATAATTAGGTCTGGGGTAGGGCTTGGGTCAAATCAAACACCATGTTGAACCCAGCCCGTCTCAGCCCGCTTAGCTCCATTCTGTTTGTTAAAGCCAAAGCTCCTCCTTGTCCTTATAGCTAATTTAACAGCTCCTTTCTTGTTGTTATGTGAAATTAGTAACTGATACCTTTTTCTCCTGTGACTGCCCAGAATTCCTGTCTCAGTTTTAGTTTTCATGTATCTGATGATTACCGAAGTTCAGCATGCTCTAGGGACCTGTTAGCAATCTGTATCTGTTCTTCAGAGAAATGTCAATTCAGGTCTTTGGCCCATTTAAATATTGGCATTTTTTGGCTATTACCTTAAATAAGTTCCTTATGTATTTTAGGAACTTATTTATGTATTTTAGGAACATATGTTCCTTATGTATTTTAGGAACTTGTTTAATATTTAGGAAAAATAAATATTAATTTATTTTTATCCATATTGTAGCAGATAATTTCTCCCATTCTGCACGTGGCCTTGACGTTTTGCTGCTTTCATTGCTTTGTTTTATGGTATGCAGAATATTTTCACTCTTACCTAGTAAAACTTATTTATTAATGCTTGTGTCTTGTGCTCTGGATGTGATGTCATGCTATAGTGTTTTCTTAAAGTGACATCCAGGTTGGACAGCTGGGGAAGTAGAGAATTTTCAAATGTAGTCCAGAGCTGTCCAACAGAATGATAACCCACACAGGTAATTGTAAATTTATTTTCTAATAGTCAAATAAAGTATAATGAAACAAGCCTAACAAATTCTCTCTCATAAATATAATCCTTTCAACATGTAATCAATTCTCAATGTTCTCAGGGAGATAGTTTATATTCTCTTATTCTTACTGTGTCTCAAAAATAAGAGTATTTTACTCACGCCACAACTCCATTCAGATAAGCCACAAAATCAGGTCCTCACTAATCACATGTGGCTGGTGGCCACCATATCAAACAGCTCAGGTGTAGACCCCTTCACTGCATCAACTCAAAGTCTTTCAGTGAATCATGCCCTTTATTCCAATGGGTATTACAAATATTAGAAGTTCAGCACCCCAAATCATTTATATTTGTATTTATTTTATGTCTTCGTCACTAGTAGTAGTGATCGTAAATATCATGCAAAGATATCTCTATGCATGTAAAGATAAAAACGGTCCCAAGTACTCCTGGCTATTCACTATTGGCTCACAGAAATTCTAATACCATGCCTATTCTTTTTCTATAGACCATGGCTGAACACTTCAAACAAATCATTAGATGTCCTCTCTGTCTAAAAGATCTTGAAGAAGCCGTGCAGCTGAAATGCGGATATGTCTGCTGCCTCCAATGCCTCAATTCACTCCAGAAGGAGCCCGATGGGGAAGGTTTACTGTGCTGCCTCTGCTCTGTGGTCTCTCAGAAGAATGACATCAAACCCAAGTACAAGCTGAGGGCGCTGGTTTCCATCATCAAGGAACTAGAGCCCAAGCTGAAATCTATTCTAACAATGAACCCAAAGATGAGGAAGTTTCAAGGTAAGGAATCTATATGACCTGCTACAGCCCATAAAAGGAACTGGAAAAACAGCTTTCAACCATTTTTTTAAATATGGGCATTAGCAGAAATCTGGCATCTGAATCTATGCTGCACAGACAGCAGTTCTCGCCTTTGTGTATAGGTTTTTGTGGAATCTGTACAAATTTGTACAATACTTTGGAGAGCAAGTTACTGTCTTTCTTCATGTATCTTATGTGCTAAATGAAAAAAAATGCTTATCAAATTATCCACTAACTTAATTCGAAAGGAATTTCTACTATGAATAAGGTGGACTTGTTAAAATTATTACATTCGAACTTTCTGTACATAAAACTTTGACCTCATCAGGTGGCTAGCCAGGAAAATTTTGATTTGGGAAAGTAGAATAAAAGAAGTAAAAGTTAATAATATATTTATGTGTTTGCAGTAAAGGGATGAAGGGAGTCTTTAGTGTGTGTCTTTGCTGAACTACTGGTTCTTATTTCCACAGTGGATATGACCTTGGATGTGGACACAGCCAACAACTATCTCATCATTTCTGAAGACCTGAGGAGTGTCCGATGTGGGTATTTCAGACAGAACAGGAAGGAGCAACCTGAGAGGTTCGACTCCGCAGTGTGCGTCCTGGGCGTCCCTCGCTTCACTTCCGGCCGCCATTACTGGGAGGTGGACGTGGGCACCAGCAAAATATGGGATGTGGGCGTGTGCAAGGAATCTGTGAATCGACAGGGGAACATTATACTTTCTTCAGAACTCGGCTTCTGGACTGTGGGTTGCAGAAAAGGAAATGTCTTTGCCGCCAGCACTATGCCTTTGACCCCTCTCTGGGTGAGTCCCCAGTTGCGCAGAGTGGGGATTTTCCTGGATGTAGGTATGGGGTCCATTTCCTTTTACAATGTTAGTGATGGGTGCCATATCTACACATTCAACAAAATTCCTGTTAGCGAGCCACTGCGTCCATTTTTTTCTCATAAACGTGAAACTCAAGATGATCACAGCTTCCTGAGTATCTGTCCTGTGATCCCCCCAGACAGTGCCAGTGCCCCTTTTTATTCTGGGGAAAGTAAATAAACATTTGAACATAATCATCTATAGGAAGTTTCTGTGCGCCCATAGCCAGAACTAAGAACCTTTCTGCTAGATACACATAGGTACAAAGGGATAGAAAGGAAAGATCCATCATTCTGTAAACCATGAACAGAAAGCGATTATATTAATTAGGGGAAAATTACATTTTACTTAAAGGTTGTCATGTTGTTTTCTTTGGGGCTTATGTTTGTATTTCTGTTCAATAAATGTTTTGAAATTTCAGATTCATTTGCCAATGTTCTCTATTTCCTGCAAGATCAATGCACTATGTGTTATAGAAGTTATGAACTAAATAATAATTTGAATGTGAACCAACAGAGTAACTGATTTTCAAATGATAAGGACTTATTTGACTACAGTAAAATTATATATATATATGTCTATGTATTCAGTTTAACCCAACAACTGAACACTCACATTCAAGTGCACACTGAGTATTTGCCAGAGTTAGATATGTGGGATCACAGACAAAACTCATTAAGATTAAAATTGAAATAGTATACACCCCCTTCTCTAATGGCTACAGAGTTAAATTAGAAATCAGTAATGGGAAAAAATCCATAAATCCTCCAAATCCATGGAAATTAACCGTTTTAAATAAAATTGTGATCAAATATTAAATTTCAATGGCAATTACAACTATCCTGAGCTGAATTAAAGTAAAATTCACAAAATTTGTAGGTGCAGTTGAAGCTGAGTGAGAAACTTATACTAACAAAAACTTTAATCAAATAGAAAATACCATAATCAGTGGTCTTAATTTCCACTTTGTTACTTAAGATCTATTCAGCTGCAAAGTAGATGGAAAGAAACAATGAAGACTACAGTGGCAATCGATAAAACAGGAAATGGCTATATAGGATATGAAATCAAAGGTATATTTTAAAAGTTTAAATAATTTAAAATGTATATGTCTGTGTATTCAGTTTAACCCAACAGCCGTACACACACATTCAAATGCACATTGAGTATTTCAGAGTAGACATATGTGGTCATAGAGAAAACTCATTAATTTTAAAATTGAAATAACATACACCCTGTTTCTAATGGCAGCAGAGCTAAATAAGAAATCAATAACAGGAAGAAATTCACAAATCCTCCACATCCATGAAAATTAACCACTTATAAATAAAATCGAGATCAAATATGGAATGATGATGGAAATTACGACCATCCTGAGCTAAATGAAAATAAAAGCACAAAATTTGTAGATGCAGTTGAAGCTTAGTGAGAAACTTGTACTAATAAAAACTCAAATAGGAAGAAAATGCCATAATTAGTGATCTTAACTGCCACTTCAAGTTACTTAAGAGCAATTCAACTGAAAAGTAAATGGAAAGAAACAATATGGACTGTAGTGGCAATCAATATAATAGAAAAATGACCATATATAAAATCAAAGGTATACATTTTTTTTTCTTTCAAATCTTTAGTTATACTGAAAGAGAGTGAGGAGAGGTTAAAGGAAAATGAAATGAAAAGAGGGAAGTAGAGAGGCAGCCAGGGAGAAAGCCAGAGAGGTAAACAGATAAAGAGAATGATGGGCAGAGAGAAAAGAGCGAGAAAAGACACAATTACCTGAAGTATTAGGAGTGAAATAAGGACCATCACCTCAGAGTCTGTGGGTTAAAGGATGTGAACAGATGTCGAACAGCTGTACAGGACAGTCCTCAACAACCATAACTTCCAGCTGAAAATGTCAGTAGAGCTGAGCCTGAGAGACCTGACCTGATGCGTGATGTATCATTTTCTTTTGCTACTTTCAAGATTCTTTCTTTAATTTTGGCCTTTAATAGTTTAGCCAAGTAATGTCCACCTATCATTTTCTTAGCATTTATTCCATTTAGCATTTTTTAGCTCTAAAAACAGTTGGTTAATTTTTTTAAAATTGGGACATTTTCAGCCCCGTTTCTTTACTTTTTCTGCCCCCTTTTCTTTCTTGATTCCTTCCTAGACTCCAATTACATGTAAGTTATACTTGATAATACATACCCACAGACTACTCTTAATTGCAGTCTTTGCAGTTTTTTTTTAAATTGTGGTAAAATACCTATAAGTGACCATCTTAACCATTTTTGAGTACGCAATTCAATGGCATAAATTACATCCTTACTGCCGGGCGCGGTGGCTCAAGCCTGTAATCCCAGCACTTTGGGAGGCCGAGACGGGCGGATCACAAGGTCAGGAGATCGAGACCATCCTGGCTAACATGGTGAAACCCCGTCTCTACTAAAAAAATACAAAAAACTAGCCGGGCAAGGTGGCGGGCGCCTGTAGTCCCAGCTACTCGGGAGGCTGAGGCAAGAGAATGGCGTGAACCCGGGAGGTGGAGCTTGCAGTGAGCTGAGATCCGGCCACTGCACTCCAGCTTGGGTGACAGAGCAAGACTCCGTCTAAAAAAAAAAAAAAAAAATTACATCCTTACTGCTTTGCAACCAGCACCACCATTCATCTCCAGAAACATTTTCACCTTGCAAAACTGAAACATACACCCATTAAACAAAAACTCCCTATTTCCCAATTCCCCCATCCTTACAACCACCATCCCACTTTCTATCTATGCATTTGACTCTCACAGGCACCTCATGTCAGTGAAATCAAATGTCATTTTGTCTCTTTGTACTGGCTTATTTCACTTAGCATAACCTCCTTAAGATGCACCCGTTTACAAGTGATATCAGAGAAATACAAATAATCATAAGACGTGAATATGAACAATTATATGCAAATAAATTGGGTAATCTAGAGGAAATGGAAAAATATCCAGAGACATACAAACAACCAAGACTGAGTCCCGAAGAAATAAAAAATCCCAGCATATTGGGAGGCTTAAAGTGGGCAGATCACTTGTGGTCAGGAATTCGAGACCAGCCTGGTCAAAATGGTGAAACTGTATCTCTACCGAAAATACAAAAATTAGCTGGGCATGGTGACTGATGCCTGTAATCTCAGCTACTTGGGGGACTGAGCCAGGAGTTTGCAGTGAGCTGAGATCGTGCCACTGCACTCCAGTCAGGAAAACAGTGAGAGACTCTCTCTCAAAATATAATAATAATAGTTCCAATTAAAATAACAATAAGAAAATAGAACATAAGAGTAAATTCAATGAAGAAGGAGAAAGACCTGTACAATAAAAAGTATAAAATACCAATGAAAGAAATTGACAAAAACACAAATAAATAAAAAGATATCTCATGTTCACGGATTAGAATTAATATTGTTAAAATGTCTATACACTCAAAAGGATCCACAGATTCAACACAATCCCAATCACAATTGTCATTTTTCATAGAAAACGAGAAAAAAAGTCCTAAAATTTGTGTGAAGCCACAAAAGACCCCAAATAGTTAAAACAATCACATGCAAAAAAAAGTCTCACAGCTATAGACATCACCCTACTTGATTTCAAAATATA
>NW_012105697.1:1818505-1819150 GCF_000951045.1 Mandrillus leucophaeus | reverse complement strand
TACAGGATGTGGGTTAAAGGATGTGAACAGATGTCGAACAGCTGTACAGGATGTGGGTTAAAGGATGTGAACAGATGTCGAACAGCTGTACAGGACAGTCCTCAACAACCATAACTTCCAGCTGAAAATGTCAGTAGAGCTGAGCCTGAGAGACCTGACCTGATGCGTGATGTATCATTTTCTTTTGCTACTTTCAAGATTCTTTCTTTAATTTTGGCCTTTAATAGTTTAGCCAAGTAATGTCCACCTATCATTTTCTTAGCATTTATTCCATTTAGCATTTTTTAGCTCTAAAAACAGTTGGTTAATTTTTTTAAAATTGGGACATTTTCAGCCCCGTTTCTTTACTTTTTCTGCCCCCTTTTCTTTCTTGATTCCTTCCTAGACTCCAATTACATGTAAGTTATACTTGATAATACATACCCACAGACTACTCTTAATTGCAGTCTTTGCAGTTTTTTTTTAAATTGTGGTAAAATACCTATAAGTGACCATCTTAACCATTTTTGAGTACGCAATTCAATGGCATAAATTACATCCTTACTGCCGGGCGCGGTGGCTCAAGCCTGTAATCCCAGCACTTTGGGAGGCCGAGACGGGCGGATCACAAGGTCAGGAGATCGAGACCATCCTGGCTAACATGGT
>NW_012105697.1:1801091-1817130 GCF_000951045.1 Mandrillus leucophaeus | reverse complement strand
TTTCATAGAAAACGAGAAAAAAAGTCCTAAAATTTGTGTGAAGCCACAAAAGACCCCAAATAGTTAAAACAATCACATGCAAAAAAAAGTCTCACAGCTATAGACATCACCCTACTTGATTTCAAAATATACTACAAAGCTATAGTAATCAAAACAGTAAGGTGCTGGCATAAAAACAAACATACCTGTCTCTTATACACATCTAGATGTGTATAAGAGACAGATATATATATATACCTATTGTAATCAAAACAACATGGTACTAGAATAAAAACAGCCATGTCTACCAATGAAACAGGATAGAAAGCTCCCATATAAACCCATGAACATGTGGTAAATTGATTTTTGACAAAGGATCCATAATACAAAATGGGGAAAGTACAGCCCCTTCAATAAATTGTACTCAACGAACTCATCCACATATAGAAGAATAAAATTGTATCTTTACATCAAACTGCATGCAAGAATCAACTCTAAATGGAGTAAAGAGTTAAATGAAAGACCTGAAATGGTAAAGCTATCAGATCAAAACACACGGGGAAAGGTCTAAGAAATTTGTCTGGGCAAACATTTTTTTTGATACAACCCCTAAATCACAGGCAACAAAAGCAAACATAAATTGCACCACATTGAAAAGCTGCTGCACAACAAAGGAAACAATAAAGTGAAGAGACAATCAACACAGTAGGAGAAAATATTTGCAAACCATACATCTGATAAGGGGTTAATATCCAGAATACATAAGGCACTCAAGCAAGAAAACAAATAGGTCAATTTAAAAATGGGCTAGGATGGGTATACAGTTTCGATTTTGTAAGATGAAAAGATTTCTGGAGATGAATGGCAGTGATGGTGGCAAAACAATATGGATATAATAAATACCATTGCATTTTACACTTAAAAATGGTTAAGATGGTAAATTGTATGTACTTTACCACCATTTGTTAAGAAATAAAAGACTGAATGAAAATTAATAGTATTCTGTGGGATCATATCAAGTGATATGGTTTGGCTCTGTGTCCCCACCCAAATCTCATGTTGAATTGTATCCTGAGTGTTGGGGTAGGGACCAGGTAGGAGATGATTGCATCATGGGGATGGATTTCCTCCATGCTGTTCCCTTGACTGTGAGTGAGTTCTCACAAGATCTGATGATTTAAAAGGGTGTGGCACTTTCCTTTTTCTTTTTCCTGTCACCATATGAAAAAGTCGCTTGCTTCGCCTTTGCCTTCCTCCATGATTGGTAAGTTTCCCGAGGCCTCCTAGTGATGTTTCCTGTACAACCTGCAGAACTATGAATTAATGAAACCTCTTTTCTTCCTAAATTACCCAGTCTCAGGTAGTTCTTTCTAGCAGTGTGAGAATGAACTAATACAGAATATTGGTACCAGGAGTGGGGCACTGCTATTAAGTTATCTGAAAATGTGGAAGCAACTTTGGAACTGGGTAACCGGCAGATGTTGCAACAGTTTGGAGGACTCAGAAGAAGACAGACAGATGTGAGAAAGTCTGGAACTTCCTAGATACTTGTTAGATGATTTTGACCAAAATGCTGACAATTAAATTGCTCTTAGTGAAGTAACTTAAAGTAGAAATTAAGATGATTGATTATGGTATTTTCTTCCTACTATGAGTTTCTCACTAAGCTTCAACCGCATCTACAAATTTTGTAAATGTGTGCTTTTCATTCAACTCAGGATAGCTGTAATTTCCATTGTAATTTTATGTTTGATCATTTTATTTAGAAGTGGTTAATTTCCATGTATGTGGAGAATTTATGGATTTCTTCCTGTTATTGATTTCTAATTTGACTCTGTTGCCATTATAGAAGAGGGTGTATAGTACTTCAATTTTAAAACTAATGAGTTCTAAGACCCCACATATTTGTGGCAAACAGTGTGCACTTGAAATGAATGTCAGTGTTTAGTTGTTGGGTTAAACTATAATTTTACTGTATTCGTAGGTCCTTATCGTTCGAAATTCAGTTACTGTGTTGTGTCACATTCAAATTATTTAGCTCATAACTTCATAATACATAGTGCACTGATCTTACAGAAAATAGAAAACACTGACAAATGAGTCTGAAATTTCAAAATATTTATTGAACAGAAATATAAACATAAGCCCCAAAGAAAACAACATGAAAAACTTTAAGTAAAATGTAATTTTCCCCTGATTAATATAACTGCGTTCTGTTCATGGTTTACAGAATGATGAATCGTTCCCTTCTATCCCTTTGTACCTATGTGTATCTAGCAGAAAAGTTCTTAGCTGTGGCTATGGGCGCTCTGAAACTTCCTATAGATGATTATGTTCAAATGTTTATTTACTTTCCCCGGAATAAATTGAGGCACTGGCACTGGCTGGATTGATCACAGGACAGATACTCAGGAAGGTCTGATCCTCTTGAGTTCCACGTTTATGAGCAAAAAATGGACGCCATGGCTCGCTAACAGGAATTTTGTTGAATGTGTAGATATGGCACCCATCACTAACATTGTAAAAGGAAATGGACCTCATACCTACATCCAGGAAAATCCCCACTCTGCGCAACTGGGGACTCACCCAGAGAGGAGTCATAGGCATAGTGCTGGCGGCAAAGACATTTCCTTTTCTGCAACCCACAGTCAAGAAGCCGAGTTCTGAAGAAAGCACAATCTTCCCCTGTCGATTCACAGATTCCTTACAAATGCCCACATCCCATACTTTGCTGGTGCCCACGTCCACCTCCCAGTAATGGCGGCCGGAAGTGAAGCGAGGGGCGCCCAGGACGCACAGCGCAGTGTCGAACCTCTCAGCTTGCTCCTTCCTATTCTGGCTGAAATCCCCACTTCGGAAGCTCCTCAGGTCTTCAGAAATGATGAGATAGTTGTTGGCTGTGTCCACATCCAAGGTCATATCCACTGTGGAAAGAAGACCCAGTAGTTCAGCAAAGACACAGTACAGACTCCCTCTGCCCTTTTACTGCAAACACTTGAATGCATTATTCACTTTTACTTTTATTCTACTTTCTTTCCCAAATCAGAATTTCCTGGGGAAACTTGTTTGGCCGCCTGATGAGGTTAAATTTTATCTATAGATTGCATGAATATAATAATTGTAACAAGTCCACCTTATTCATAGTAGAAATTCCTTTCAAATTAAGCATTTTTTTCATTTAGCACATAAGATACATGAATAAAGACAGTAGCTTGTTCTCCAAAATATTGTACAAACTTGCACAGATTCCATGAAAATCTATACTCGAAGGTGAGAACTGCTGTTGTTTGTGAAGCACAGACGTTTTAGATGCTAGATATCTGCTAATGCCTGTGTTTAATGAAGAAATGTTTGAAAGTCGTTTTCCCAGTGCCTTTTATGGGTTGTGGCAAGTCATATGGATTCCTTACCTTGAAACTTCCTCATCTTTGGGTTCATTGTTAGAATAGATTTCAGCTTGGGCTCTAGTTCCTTGATGATGGAAACCAGCGCCCTCAGCTTGTACTTGGGCTTGATGTCATTCTTCTGAGAGACCACAGAGCAGAAGCGGCACAGTAAACCTTCCCCATCGGGCTCCTTCTGCAGTGCATTGAGGCATTGGAGGCAGCAGACATATCCGCATTTCAGCTGCACGGGTTCTTCAAGATCTTTTAGACAGACAGGACATCTAATGATTTGTTTGAAGTGTTCAGCCATGGCAAATGTCTATAGAAACAAAAAATGAGCATGGTATTAGAATTTCCATGAGCTGAATGAACAGCTGATAGTGCTTGGGATCTTTTATCTTTACATGCATAGAGTTTTCGTTGCACGATACTTACAATCACTACTGCTGGTGACGAAGACACAACATGAATACAAATGTAAATGACTCGAGGCCCTGAACTTCTAATATCTGTAATAGTCATTGGAATAAAGGGCATGATTCACCGAAAGACTTTGAGTTGAAATAGTAAAGGGGTCTACACCTGAGCTGTTTGATATGGTAGCCACCAGTCACAAATGGCTATTGAGACCTGAAATGGGGCATATCCAAATGGAGATGTGCTGTGAGCAAAATAGTGTATTTTAAAAATTTTAAAGATGTAATGGGGAAAAGAGAATGTAAACTATCTGCTCGAGAATGTTTAAAGTTGCTCACATGTTAAATGATTATATTTTGAGTTAAAATTCATTAGGCTTGTTTCTTTATATTTTATGTGACTACCAGAAAATAAGTTTACAATTACGTATATAGGTTATCTTATGTTTCCATTGGACAGTGCTGGAGTACATTTGAAGACCTTCTACTTCCCCAACTGTGCAAACTGGATGTGGTGAAAAAAGCCTGATGGCACACTGAAAGGACAAGACACAAAATACAAATAAGTTGTACCAGGTATAATTGAATCTTCTGCATAGCAAAAAAACAGAAAAAGCAAAAAACCAGCACTAAAAAAAAGCAGCCATATATATGACAATGCATTAATATCCAAAAAATATAAGGAATTTTTTCAAGGCAATAGCAAAAAGAAATAAAACCCAAATAATCCAATTTTCGATGGGCAAAAACCTGAATAGACATTTCTCTGAAAAACATATAAATGACCAGCAAGTACTGAAGAACAAGCTCAACTTCACTCACCATCAGAGAAATTCAAACTCAAACTGAGACAGGAATACTGTGTGGTCACAAGAGAATCGAGAATGTATCAAGTGACACTTTCACATAAGAGCAAAAGAGTGGCTGTTAAAATTAGCCACTTGTCATTAAAATTACAAGGACAAGAAGGGCCCTGGGCTGATAAGGTGCTAAAAAAAAAACAGGAGGGAAACCATTACCACACTAATTACCATGGTCATTACCACACTAAATCACACACTCTCCAGGGTCAGGGCTGACCCCAGCATGCATGCCCATATTTAGTATAAAAACAGGTGCCTCCCCAATTCTACAAAATATCTGTTTTTTTCCCTAGAAAACCTAATGATTAGTTCACCTCCTAATTAGAAGGTAACAAACCTGCACATTGTGCACATGTACCCTAGAACTTAAAGTATAATAATAAAAAAAAAAAGAAAATCCGAACTCTTAGCATGCCACCAGCTCTCAGAATCAAACCCACACTTCTTCTCTCTTAAGCATGTACTTTTGCTCTGGAATAGAAGCTTCTTGCCTTTCACTTCATTCTGGCTCATCCCTGATTTCATTCTCCTGACAGCATCAAGAACCTGGAAACTGGCTGGGACTGGGGTCTCTCTGGCATCCAGGGACCCTCCTGAGCCCTCCACCAACAAAACCGTGATGAGATACTACCTCCCCTTGCTAGGATGGCTGTGATCAAAAAGACAAAACATAAGTGTTGGTAAGGAAGTGGAGAAAGGGGAACCCTTGTACACTGTTGGTGGGAGAGAAAATTGGTACAACCACTACAGAAAATAGCAGGGAGGTTTCTGAAAACATTAAGAATAGAACTGACTATGTTCCAGCAACCCTACTTCTGTGTTTATGCATGAGAGAAATGAGGTCAGCATGTCAAAGAGATATCTGCACTCTTAGGTTCTCTGCAACATTATTCACAATAGCCATGGAAATAACCCCAGAGTCTGTGGGAGAAAAATGGATAAGGAAATGGTGATATATACAATGAATTATTCCACCATAAAAAAAAGGAAATCCTGGCATTTGCATCAAAGCAGATGAAGGCTCAGGGCATTGTGGGAAGTGAAATAAGTGAGGCTGAGGGAAATAAATACTGTATGATCTCAGTTACGTGGAATCTGAGTTGACTGATCTCATAGAATCAGAAAATAACAGAAAAAATGGTTGCCAGGGGTTGTGGGAAGGGGAGAATAGGAAAACAATACCAAACCCATAGGAAAACCTGACATTGAATAACCCAACCACCGAACTTCTGTTCATCATTTCAGAAAGTCTACTAAATTCTGATGAAATTCAAGAAAATGGAGATTGTCATTTCTCTAGCCTTGGTATTGAAAATCTAAGACTTACCTGGCCGGCACCGTGGCTCACGCCTGTAATCCCAGCACTTTGGAAGGTTGAGGAGGGCGGATCACCTGAGGTCAGGAGTTCAAGACCAGCCTGACCAACATGGAGAAACCCTGTCTCTACTAAAAATACAAAATTAGCCGGGCGTGTTGGCACGTGTCTGTAATCCCAGCTACTCGGGAGGCTGAGGCAGGAGAATTGCTTGAACCCAGGAGGCAGAGGTTGCGGTGAGCCAAGATCACACCATTGCACTCCAACCTGGGCAACAAGAGCGAAACTCCGTCTCAAAAAAAAAAAGAAGAAAATCTAAGACTTACATAACGGCTACCAGGGCAGAGGTCCCATTATCTCCCAAATATACAGTATGTCTATCATGGAGTTGGCCTCAGACAACACTGGTGGAATCAAGAAATTATTGCATTCCCCTAGACTGTCATACACCCTTTGTAAAAATGAATTCCATAAGCTTGAACTCACCTCTCCTTCCAGAGTTTCTCCCCTGGCCTCTAGCTGCTTCTGCGGACAAGTCAGATCTGGAGTGACAGCTGGCTGCCAGCAGCTTTTATAGGAGAACGTCTCTCCACTACCTTAGCCACACCCTTCCCCTCCTTTTTAATCCAATCAGATTTTGATTTAATTCTGGCATCATTATGATTGTTACTATTGGATAGGTTTTTACCATAAAGGAAGACGATTGTGTTTTCAGAGTGTTATTTTTTTAATTAACAAGGACAAAATATTGCCATATAATAATTTTTAGATGAGATCTTGAATATTATGGCTATTGATAAATTTGGAAATTAATTAAAATTAACATTTTAAAAATTGGGGTAACATTTAAAATCCTCTAAAATGAATGGTGCTACTTTCAAATAGTTTTTTATTATAAATGTAACACTTTTTCACATTTCAATAAAGGAGATGAGTTAAATCTACTCAGTTTTTACTAACAGGACACTCCACAGACCACACTCAACTCTCAAAAACATTTTCTCTATAATGTAAAGATTCTAATTAACAAGCTTAGAAAAGAAATCCCAAAACTGTTTCCAGACAATCAGCCAGTGAAAGTCCTGTTTTTCTTTTTTAGTTATACCATCTAAAATTAAAGGTAAAAGATATTGTTATAATCTTACCATTTCCCTTACATCACAACACAAATAAAATGAGATTCATTTCTTTTTTTAAAATCTTCAAAAATGGGTTCTGCATGTATTAAGTATATTATAGGTGATCAGAGTTCATGGATAAGAATGTAAAATCGGGAGACTGGAGGTAGGGTGGAAAATGGTTTGATTACATCAATGTGATTAAATTAATGGTCTTTAATCACCTCCATAGTAATCATTCTCTGGTGATTGCTAGATTCTCTTCTTTCGCATTCAAAGCCAAGGCAGTTCTCAATTCCTTTTGTCTCATGAAGGCAAATTGAGAAATGCAAAACTCTAAGTTGTGATGCATATATTATTTCAAATCCTTGCACATTGCATTTCTTCATTGATTGGGATCTACAGTATAATCTGCCACATGTATGTCCATGTATATACACATACCATATCTACACATACACATGCAGAGAGAAAATTCTTATCTCTTCTTGCATAATTCTAATTTGTTTATTTTCTTATATAAATCCTTTTAAAATACACTTACATTTATGGAAGTAGTTGTTCTCCAACGCGTAATTTTACTGACCCATGCTCATGGAGCACTGATCCCTAATATTTTTTAAATTTTATCTGCTTTGAGTAAATCATGAACAAAATTTATATTCTCTTTGGGAATACCAGGTGGCCTCAGTTGTGGAAACCACCAAGCCCAGTGGGTTAATTTGCTTCTAGAATGTTCTCCCAAAATATTTTTCAGCCTGGAATTGCATTCATGCTCATGTCCTCAGAGAGGAATTCTTCCATTCAGAATTAGCGAATAGTGTATTAGAATTGCCAGCACACTCGTGGAGTTGGTTTGGGTGTTAGATACTTTCCGCATCTTTTCCGATTGCATCTTTTCACAGAAAGTAGCTCCGCTGGCTTCTATGAAGACAGTGGTAACGTTTTCCTTGCCCACTCTCATGTACAGTTCAGAACTTTAAGGGTCTTCCGTGTTTGAATAAACCTGTCCTTCAACATCCCAGTCAGGGAGGACTGTGTTCTCCATGCCCTGTCCCTGCAGGCGTGTCACAGAACCTGACATAAATGATTGGCGTCGGTGGCTTCTGATCCCCAGGCCCTGTTCTCTGCCACAAGCAGACTTCTGTTTTCTTTTTTTCTTTTTTTAATTATACTTTAAGTTCTGGGTTACATGTGCAGAACGTGCAGGTTTGTTACATAGGTATACACGCACCCTGGTGGTTTGCTGCACCCATCAACCCATCACCTACATTAGGTGTTTCTCCCTAATGCTATCCCTCCCCTAACCGCCCTGCCACCCCACCCCGAGAGTTCCCAGTGTGTGATGTTCCCCTCCCTGTGTCCACATGTTCTCATTGTTCAACTCCCACTTATGAGTGAGAACATGCAGTGTTTGGTTTTCCGATCTTGTCATCGTTTGCTGAGAATGATGGCTTCCAGTTTCATCCATGTCCCTGCAAAAAACATGAACTCATCTTTTTTTATGGCTGCATAGTACTCCATGGTGTACATGTGCCACATTTTCTTCTTTAACAACGAAGAGAAGCTCCGAGTTTCTGACAACCCAGGGCTTGGCTCAGTTTCTAAAGGAAACTGTCTTCCTTTCTCTCATTGTCAGTGTTGGTACAGCAAAGGGATTTGAGGTGAACCTGGACACTGTGGTCTGTCCCTGAGCCACTGCCCAGCACGTGGCCCCACTGTCAGTCCAACCGGGGCATGGCTGAGGTGGCTCAGAACCAGGCAGGACATGTTATTGCTCAACCATGGCTCTGAATTCTTTTGTTCACGATTCCTTAGGTTCTGTGTTTTGCCCGGAATGTAAGGAAGCACTCACCTGGGTCGTCTTGTCACCAAGTTCTGTGAGGAGAAGCGTCAGCCGGGATGAGCTGGGACCACAGAGAAGAAAAAACAGAATTTTTGCAAAATAGTTTCATTAAGTCCAAACAAAACAAAACAAAAACAGAAAACTACAGCCCACAAATATAACAAAAGAAAAACCTGTGAAGTTTGAGAATCTGATCTCCTGCATTTGCCACACAAAATTTCCAATTGTCAACAAACAATTATGAGGCACACAAAGAAAACAGAATGTATCAAGATGAAATAAATGTCTATGAGAAGTCAAGCCATTGGGCTTACTCTCCACAGACTAAAGTACTTGTCTAAGTAGACCCAGAAGAACTAAAGAAAACAACGGGCAAAGAACTGAAGTAAATTAGAAGAACAACACCTCACAAAACAGAAAATATCAACAACCAATACAAATTTTAAAAATGAACTAATTAGAAATTGAGGGCCATAAAGTAAAATAACTGAAATGAAAAATTCACTAGAGAGGTTCAACAAAAGTTTTGCAATTTTTTTTGTTTTTGTTTTTACAAATGTTATTAAAATCTAATTCAGGGCTAGGCACGGTAGATCTTGCCTGTAATCCCAGCATTTTGGGAGACTGAGGCGGGCGAATCACTTGAGGTCAGGAGTTTGACACCAACCTGGCCAACATGGAGAAACCCTGTCTCTACTAAACACACAATAATTAGCCCGGCATGGTGGCACACACTTGGAATTCCAGCTACTCAGGAGGCTGAGGCAGGAGAATCGCTTGAATCCAGGAGGTGGAGGTTGCAGTGAGCCGAGATTGTGCCACTGGACTCCAGCCTGGACGATAGAGTGAGTAAGACTCCATCTTGAAAAAAAAATCTAATTAGAGTCTTGAAAAAAAAATCTAATTAGAGTAAAACAATCTTCACCAATGTAATGTGTAAAATTTGATTATTATTTAATTTTATTTAAATTGTTAGATAATTATATATAATTATTTTATACTTCATAATATTTTGAAATATATACACAGTGGAATGGCTAAATCTAGGCAAATAATATATGCATTTTCCTAAAAAGTTATTATATTTGTGACAATAAAAACTACTCCCTTGCCATTTTTCAAGAATGCATTATTTTGTTAACTATAGTCGCCATGTTGTACTCATCTTTTGTACTCTTTTACTTATTCTGTGTAAGTAAAATTTTGTATCCTTTGATCAGTATCTTCCCAACCCGTCTCCACATCAGCCCCCAATGACCCCATTTTACTTTCTAGTTCTATGAGACCAGCTTTCTTTAGATCTCACATGTGAGTGAGACCATGCAGTATTTGCCTTTCTGTGTCTGGTTACTTCACTCAGCATTAAGTTCTTCCGGTTCATCCAGATTGTTGCAAACGACAGAATTTTCTTCTTTTCTATAGATGAACAGTATTCCATTGTGTACATATATCACATTTTCTTTATTCATTCATGCATTGATAACACACAGATTTTTTTCCATATGTTGACTATTTTAAATACTGCTGCAATAAACATGAGGCTGCAAATACCTCTTCAAACTGTTGTTCCCTTTTGCCTACATCCTGTCCAACACTTTTTTTTTTTTGTCTTTATGATAATAGCCATTCTGACAGATGTGATTTCTCATTATGGTTTTAACTTGCATTTCTCTAATGATTAGTGATTTTGAGCATTTTTAAAGGTATCTGTTGGCTGTATGTCTTCTGTCGATAAATATCTATTCAGGTCGTATGTCCATTTTTTATCTGGTTGTTTGTGTTCTCAATTTTGAGGTGTGTTTCTCTTATATTCTGGATATGAATCCCTTGTAAGATGTATGGTTGGTAAATATTTTCTCTTACTGTTTGTGTTATCTATTCACTTTGTGAATTGTTTCCTCTGCAGAAGCATTTTCATTTGATGCAATCGAATTTGTTTATATTTGTTCTGTCAGCCTAAAACGAGGAGGCTGAAAAACAAAATATAATTTAAAGAGTTAACTTTTCCAAAGTGAGGACAGCTGCCTGAAAGACCCAGAACCCTGTGATCTTGGATTTGAGCTCTCTTCAGCCTTCGTTACAAGAAGGGGGTGTTTTTCTTTGTTTTTTGTTTTTTGACGGAGTCTCGCTCTGTCTCCCAGGCTGGAGTGCAGTGGCACAATCTCAGCTCACTGCAAGCTCCGCCTCTAGAGTTCAAGCCATTCTCCTTACTCAGCCTCCTGAGTAGCTGGGACTACAGGCGCCTGCCACCACGCCTGCCTAATTTTTCTTTTCTTTTTTTTTTTGGATTTTCAGTAGAGACGGGGTTTCGCCATGTTAGCCAGGATGGTCTCAATCTCCTGACCTCGTGATCCACCCGCCTCGGCCTCCCAAAGTGCTGGGATTACACGAGTTAGCCACCACGCCCAGACTGTTACAAGCAGATTTTAAAGGCAAGTAGTGGAAACAGGCAGTAGACTGTTACAAAGTTGGTTGTCAGAAAATCTCATTGTCTGACAGAAATAGCATTGATTAGTGATTGCTGATACATCGTTAAGCTACAGGGTATGGATTATAGTGTCCAGTGCAGCATTGTTAGTTTAACTATAGCTACTGTGGCAATAGCAAGCAGTTTCAAGAGATGAATACACAAGTTGGGGCGGAGGGGTAGGGTGTGATCGTGATCTCGTTTTAATGTCTCTCTGGGTCGGATAATTAGGACTCACATTTCTAAAAGTTTATTTCTCATTTTCCCCTTTTGATCAGGAATATTTCTTCTTGAAAACACTGATGATCAAAATCTGATTCTCAAGGTGTCCCTCATCACTGGGAAGGCTCTTTTGAGTAGTCCTGTCAAAGTTATTGTGCCATAGATGCTGTGAATGGTTGAATTATCTCTAGTCTTCAGAGTACCGTGAACTTAGTTTTTTTCAGAAGAAGTAAAACCAAGTGAGATACAGAATAGAAATATAATTCGCATAAGAATTATAATCTTAAAATTTCATATACCATGATGGAAAAAATCTATTCCATTGGGGAGTCCATTAAAAACATCATGAAGAAAATTAAAACTCGTTCATTTTTTAGGGATTCGTTGTAGCAAGAAAACAATTCAGGATTTAGTTCAAATTGTAGAAAAACAATATAAAAACAATGTAGAAATAATGGACAATCTGGCAACAGATGTACTATAGATTTCTTCTGAAAAACGATTTTTCTTTTTCCATTTCTTCATTTTTACTAAACTTCATTTTTAAGATTTACTATAAATCTTCACAGAACAAATTTATTTGCAAAATACGTTTTAGTATTACATTTGTCCTGCTTATTTGTACAACGTGCAATAAGAATAGTAAATCACAGGCCAGGCGCGGTGGCTCAAGCCTGTAATCCCAGCACTTTGGGAGGCCGAGACGGGCGGATCACGAGGTCAGGAGATCGAGACTATCCTGGTTAATACGGTGAAACCCCGTCTCTACTAAAAAATACAAAAAATTAGCCGGGCGTGGCGGCGGAGGCCTGTAGTCCCAGCTACTCGGGAGGCTGAGGCAGGAGAATGGCGTGAACCCGGGAAGCGGAGCTTGTAGTGAGCTGAGATCTGGCCACTGCACTCCAGCCTGGGAGACAGAGCGAGACTCCGTCTCAAAAAAAAAAAAAAAAAAAAATTGTAAATCACCACAAAGTCTCTTTTCCAAGTTGGTTTTTCTGGAACTTTTTCATAAGGAATCCAGATTACCATTTCAAATACCTCAAGGCTAGGAAGCCAACCCAAAGATTTGCCACCAGACTCTGCCTGTAATACCTATACGAAGTGGGTGACTTCCTCTCTTCTTGAGGTCCCAAAATATCTTGTTTTTCCCGTGCCTGTCTGAAAGTAACATTCTTCACTTACTGCAAAGTCATAAACCTTGCAAGGAAATTGTGTATACAAGGCATCAGCCCAGTCTTTCCAAGAGACATTTTATCATTGCTGTAACGTTAACCTCCATTCCTCCAAGCAGTCTGGTCATAATTGAAAATATGCCATTCCACTAAAAGCATTGGTAAAATAACCTGTGTATCTAATTGTGTCCTGTTAAAAACCAGTCCTTTGGGAGACCGAGGCGGGTGGATCACGAGGTCAGGAGATCGAGACCATCCTGGTTAATACGGTGAAACCCCGTCTCTACTAAAAAGTACAAAAAACTAGCCGGGCGTGGCGGCGGAGGCCTGTAGTCCCAGCTACTCGGGAGGCTGAGGCAGGAGAATGGCGGGAACCCGGGAGGCGGAGCTTGCAGTGAGCCAAGATGGCGCCACTCACTCCAACCTGGGCGACAGAGCGAGACTCTGTTAAAAAAAAAACAAAAAAAAACCATCTTATTAAACTTATGTCTATAACTATTTTCCCATAAAATAAGAGTACTCACAAATGGTTTCCAAGTCCTAGAGAAATCAAACAGAAAGATAAATGTTTCCATTGTGCCCACAAATATATACTTTACCAAGTTTGTTCTAAGCTATAAATAGCTCAAAATAGAATGTTCTTGCCTCTGAAGACAAAACATAAAAATAATTGGGCGCGATTTAGAATAAAATAGTGTAAGAATATCTAGTTATCTATTAGTTTAGCCTCGTGTAACTAATTCCGGTTCCACTTGACGTTGGGTTAGCAATCGGGTCATAACACTATTTTCCCACACTGCCAGGATTCTCACCCTCGTTTCTTCTCATCTGGAGAAGCCATCACTTCTTAGTTTTGAATTTGCTCTCCTAGGGATAGGACTTTCCCCTCACCTCGAGGCACCCACTTTGCATGTTGGGTGGGGGTCCTGAGGCTTCACTTCTGAGTGCTTTCAGGCACAGGCTCTGTATGAATTCCTTGGTTGTAGATAGGCTGGGTGTGGCGGTTTTCCCAAATGCTGATTATTCGTGCGTTGTAATTGGCATGTGAGCAGGCTCACTGCCTCCTTGCCTCCTGCAGGACTGGGAAGGTGGAGCTCTCTAGAAGCTTCCCTCATGCCCCAGCGCTGAGAACCGTCAGTGGGTGTTATATGGATTTGTGCAATTCAACCTCCCAGCCAGCAGGTGGAGCTTGTGCGTAGGAGCTGACCCAGCGCCCTGCAATTGCGTCCGTCCCTGTAGAAAGGGGCCATGCAGGTTGACCTCCCAGCCAGCAGGAGGGGCTTGTGCATAGGAGCTGACCTAGCACCGTGACATTGCGTCAGACCCTGTAGAAAGGGGCCATGCGGGTTGACCTCCCAGTGAGCAGGAGGCGCTGGCGGGAGGCAGCTCGGTGCTGGTGGGATTCACGTTTGGCCTTTGTTAATCAGGAGAAGCCCCCGGATGTCCCAGGCAAAGGGCAGAGCATGGAACTCTCAGAGTCCCCTGTTTCATGCTCTGCCTGCCAGGTGGCAAGCACTACCCCAGCAGAGGTTGGGGGAGAGGTCCCAGGCCCCTGGGACAATTTTCCAGGGAAGGGAGGGGCCTCTTCACTGCCCCCAGGGAGCCCCAGAGGGGAGAGGGGCAGCTGGAACCCACAGCCCAGCTGGTGTTGGTGGGACCCACCCAGCTCCCCCTGGCCCTGACTTGGTGGGCATCCCTCCGGGGTCTGGCCTGGCAGCACACAGCCAACCCAGCCCCTGCATCTGCATTCAGTTCCTGAAGCTGCCCCGGGCTGCCAGACTCCCTGTCTGCGGCAGAAACTGGGGCTCCCAGGCCACAATCTTCCAGGTCAGATTCTAGGACAGGAGGGGCTCCCACCTCCTCGCTGCACTCTCCTCTCAGATCTGACCACTGGGGCTCCTCCTCTCCAGTCAGATCGTAAATCTCATCCCCATGCTCCTGGACGGCGAGCTGGAACCCTAGGGGGATGGGATTAGGCCAGGGGACTTGTCCTCAGTTCCCCTAAACTCGCGCTGGATGTGATGGGGCTAGGCTGGTCCCAGGATGGGCAGTGCTGGCTGAGCTGTGGACCTGCCAGTGGGAAGGGCAGGCCCCTCTCCATAGGAACAGCCATGCAGACAGCTGTAGGAGAGGTTGGCAGGCATGGGGTGCATGGTCTGATTGCTTCTTGGTTCTGCAGCAGCCCACAGCAGTAGTGGGGGAACCTGCCCTTGGGGCACAGGAGAGCACTAACCCTCCTCTCACCTTTCCTGCCTGCAGTGGGCAGTGGCGGCCTCAGGGTAGGACCCAGAGCCTTGGGGGAGGGACACCCAGAATGGTGCCCTGCTGCAGCTGCCCACTCTGGGAAGCCCATGGGGTTCCACGTGAGTTTGAACAGTGCCTCTGTGTGACCTCCAGGCAGCTCCCTATGCCAGTCTGGAGGCCTGCAGGGGTCGAGGGCCCTCTTGCACCTAGGATTGTAAAGGTTCATGGTGGGAATGGGAGTCTTGAGGGTCTCTTCACTTATTCCTTCCATGCATGGTCCAGGCCCAGGGGCCGCTCCTAGCTCCCAGCAATCCCGTCTGAGCAGGCAGCCCCACTTCCCCCTTTCTGCACCCTCAGAGTCTCCCGTGGCCTCTCTGGTGAATTCTGATGTTCCTGCTCAGACAATCTGTTTAAAGTGTCAGTATCTACTCCATATTTTGGATCCCCTCCGTGGAAGAGAGGCGCCCCAGCTGCACCTAGTCAGCCATCGTGAGCCTCTTGCTTTTCCTTCATCCCTGTGTACATGTCTTAGATGGCTTCTTCCTAGTGCAAGTCCTTGAAAAAACAGGGAACACCTGCGACTCGGAGTCTGGTAGTCCAATGACAGACACAAGAAATTAGGGCTCTAGGGGTGTCTGGAGAAGCAAACTATAATCTCCCTGCATGGGGATGACCAGCAGCTTCTGGGGAGAGAAAGAGTGGCTTCATGTGGCTTATTTTCTAGACTAAAGAGACCAGGTGCATGTGTAGCAGTTGTAGAATTTAACTTCGCAGGAAAGACCAGACTGCAGATCGCACGGAGACGTTCAGTGTGGAAGGACTTGAGGTGTCAGCGTGATTTTTGGAAAAGGGAAGCAGCGTTGAGGGAAAATGCCCACTTGGAAAAATGCACTAGTCTGTGACCCACTCCTGAGTGTCCGTTGCACCCCTATTAAGACATAGATTCTGGGCCGGGTGCGGTGGCTCACGCCTGTAATCCCAGCACTTTGGGAGGCCGAGGTGGGCGGATCA
>NW_012105697.1:1787417-1799617 GCF_000951045.1 Mandrillus leucophaeus | reverse complement strand
CATCATCATCACCATCACCATCATCATAATCTTCATCTTCACCATCACTGTCATCATCATCATCATCACCATCATCACCATAATCATAATCTTTACCTTCACCATCACCATCACCATCATCATCATCATCATAACCACCACCATCATCAATATCATCATGATCATCATCCTCTTCATTTCACAGAGGAGGAAAAAAAAAGTAAAGTTAATAAATACTTGCCCACAGCCACACCAACAGTCTAGAATAGAGGTTGCTGTTCCAGCTCAAGTGCTTAACCACTTCTAACCTTCTACGCCAAATCCTGTGGCAGCTATCAGAAAAACTGAAAAAAGGGAGATCAAGACACAGCCTCTAATGGATGCACGCTGGCCCAGCTAAGGATGGTTTAATCAGTCAGGGTAAAGAGGTCAGGTCAGAATTTTGATGGTGAGTAGCTGGGTTAAAGAAAGGCCAAGATCCTGGAGAGGAAAGATTCTTTGAGTCTCTTAGCTCAGTCTCATTAGGTAGAACTGAGCCACATCTTCCCATAGATCCAACACAGACCTTCCTAAGCCTCACTGGGATCAATGATGCCTGGGAGGCAGCACCATAGAGCGGTTAAGGTTAAAATTCAGGGTGACCAAGTAGGAATGTTCTCAACTGTAGCCTCCACCCTGATGGCCTCAAGCATCTTTGACAATGGGAATAATAATGCTATCTACTTCAGAGGGCTGTGAAGAGAAGGATCTTGCAGGAAATGCATTTAGCTTAGCGGTAGGGCTTTTACACCATTAGCATTCAATTAATGTTAAAGAGGGTGGAGACAAGAATGGCAGCTGTGGGTGGGTAATGGCGATGAGAGTGAAGAGGGGCCAGCATTCACACAGGAGTCAATGATGAGGGTAACAAGACGTTGGGAGACACCTGCAGATTCTAACTTCTGCTTCAAAGCCAGTTATTCAAGCATATTCATCGATTTCCTTATATACAAGTGCTCCTTTTGAAGTGCTCAACTTTTAAAGCGAAAGTTGAGACATGCACAAAATCGGTTCCCTTAGGAAGTTCGTAGGAGGAGTCACATACTCAGATTATGAGCCCAGTGGTTCCCATTACTAGTCTTCAAAGTAGCTCTCACGGGTGGGGAGAAGATAGTTCGCAGAAGCCCTGTGATCATATTATATTACATAGGGAGATAATACTGATAGCAGCACGGGACTTACCAGGTGGGGGGAAAGCATTCACACCTGAGGAGTTAAAAACAAACCTAAACAATTGCCCTCTGGGTCTAGTCATCAATATCCACCACAGCCAATGAAAAGGAGAGATTCTGTGGCCAGTCACGGAGCAGCCAGGGCTTTTTATTCTTAGTTTCCACAGCTGTTCTTTGTTGAGTTCCAGCCCGGAGGACCACAGACTGGGTTGGGTAAGTCTTCCCCACCGGCCTTTCTTTCTTCTTCATTTCCCTGAACTCTCAGTGCTTCCTGAAGGTCTGGAGTGCATAAAGAACAGGTACGAGGGCACCAGAAATAATCAAGTCTTGACCTTTTGTTTTGGCAAGGATGCACTGTAGTGAAAAGCATTTATTTATTTATTTATTTATCGTTTTGAGACAGAGTTTCACTTTGTCACCCAGGCTGGAGTGCAATGGCGTGACCTCGGCCCACTGCAACCTCCGCCTCCCAGGTTCAAGCTATTCTCCTGCCTCAGCCTCCCGAGTAGCTAGGACAACAAGCGCCCTCCACCTCACCTAGCTATCTTTTGTATTTTTAGTAGAGACGGGGTTTTGCCATGTTGCCCAGGCTGGTCTCGAACACCTGACCTCAGGTGATCTGCCCGCCTTGGCCTCCCAGTATGCTGAGATTACAGACGAGAGCTACTGTTCCTGGCCTGGAATGAAAACCAGATACATTTGCAGAGAGATTGTGTACCCAGCACTTTCACTAGTTACTCTTTTGTTTTTCCCAACTCTAAATTAGGTGAGAGAATGGGACTCTTCCAGAAGGCATTGTCTCCTCCTTTTGTTTTTTCTAAACTTGAATTAGAGATACAGTAAAGTGGAGGTCTTGAAGAGCTGAGGAGAAACAATGAAAGTATCGAAAACTGAAGGTCCATTTTCCAGACTCGGTTTGTTGGTTCTGATTGAGGGATTCAGGTAACCTGGGGAGGCAAATAATAAAAAAACGAATCTCAGGCAGTGAGGAGTGAAGTGGGGAGAAGGAAGGTTGAGACCTGTTGATTTGGTGACTTGGCTGATGGGTTTCGAAGTAATATTTTCTCAGCCAGTTCTAGGATGTCCTAATTTTATGCTAAACGACATATTCATCCCGTTGTCAGTAATGTTTGCTTTCGTGAGAGTAGGGGTGAGCCAGGGGTAGAATCTGGGAGGAATGAGGAGATTGTGCCAGGGACCTTAGATGGCAACAACACGAAATGGTAGTGGGTGGCGGAGCCTAGTTAAAGTCTGTGAGGTGCTAGGATGCACCGGCGAGGGTCTCTCTCCCTTATCCGGACTCCGCAGCTGGAAGAATGAGGCTGATGAAACGTCAGCACGGGAGAAACGCGGGAGATTCAGTGTCTGCAGAGGGAGGCTTCCCCTAGGGCAGGGAGGAGAAAGGAATGTTCACAGAAGAGACTGAGGGGATGTGAGGGATTTTTTCTTTCTTTTTTTTTTTTTTAAACTTTTGCTGAAATATACATAAAATTCACCATCTTAACTATTTTTAAGAATACAATTCGGTGGCATTAAGTACATTCACATTGCTGTGAAGTCATCACCACCATCCCTAGAAGCTGTTCATACCAAACTGAAACTATGCAACGTCCATCAAACAACTCCCCGTTTCCTCTCCTCCAGCCCCTCTAGTCTCCCTCTGATTCCATATAATGGTCCGACTGCACCATAATATTGTCCCATTACTTAACTGTTCTTTTACTTATGAATATTTAGGCTTTTTGCCTTCAACAATTATTTAAAAGGCTGCATTGACCATTTGTGCACACAAAACTCTGGGCACATTTGCAAAGGCTACTTTGGAATGGATAGCAGGGAGTAAAATTGTGGGGGTGAAGAAACTCTTCATTTTCCATTTTACTAGAGGTTGCCACATTTTCCTCCAAAATTACATGCATTTATATTTCTTCCACCAGTGTTAAATATCCATTTCCCCATATATTACGATGAAAATTATGTATTTATTTATTTATTTGTTTGAAACTGAGTTTTGCTTTTGTCACCCAGGCTGGAGTGCAATGGCATGATCTTGGCTCACAGCAACCTCTGCCTCCCAGGTTCAAGCAAGTCTCCTGCCTCAGCCTTCCAAGTAACTGGGATTACAGGTGCCTGCCATCACACCCTGCTAATTTTTTGTAGTTTTAGTAGAGTTGGGGTTTCGCCATGTTGGGCAGGCTGGTCTTGAACTCCCGACCTCAGGTGATCCAGCCACCTCCCAAAGTGATAGGATTACAGGTGTGAGCCACTGTACCCAGCCTATAGATTTCAAATCCGAATGGAAAACGAGCTTCTAGGAAATTTTTCCTATTTTTAACAGCCATTTAAGTTTATTTCATGAAGTTTTTCCATTCCTTTCTCAATAAGTTAGCTTCTTACTTGCCTGTTATATTAAAATGTACACCTAAAATTTAACAATGGATTTCCATGCTTTTGCCTTTATTTTCTAATTTTATTGTGATTGTTGAATGAGACCAGTGATCTCTGATTTAGAATGCGTGTTTCTCTTTCAGTTTTTATTTATGCCCAAGATAAGGTCAAATTTAGTAAATGTCCCATGTGTGCTTGAATGGAATGTACATATTTGATTTGTAATGAAGCACTTTCCCATTAAAAAATATATACATATATTTCATATACATACGCCACAAACTCTTTCTTGTGCATTACCTAAATTATATATTAAATTTTTTGGTTTTGCTTGGTGTGGTGGCTCTGGCCTGTAATCTCAGCACTTTGGGAGGCCGAGGTGGGAGGATTACTTGAGGCCAGGAGTTTGAGACCAGCCTGGGCAACATAGCAAAGACATCAGCTCTACAAAAATAAAAAAAAAAAGTTAGCTGGGCCCGGCAGTGTGTGCCCGTAGTCCCAGCTCCTTGGGAGGCAGAGGTGGGGAGATTGAGGAGGTCCTTGAGTCCCAGTGGGTGTGGGAGGGGGGGCCGGTTGAGTATACAGGGAGCTATGATTGGGCCACTGAACTCAGCCTGGGCACAGAGCGAGACCTTGTCTCAAAAAGTTTATTGTGGTAAAATAGACATAATACAAAACTTAACCATCTTACCTGTTTTTAAGTGTACAGTTCAATGGTGCTAAATACATCTATAATGTTGTGCAAGCATCGCCATATCCATCTCTGTAACTGTTTATCTTATAAAACTGAAACTGTCCTCATGAAACAATAACTCCCCATTTTCTTCTTCAGCCCCTGGCAACCATCTCATTCTACGTTGTCTCTGTGATTCTGGCCCCTTTAAGTACCTCAGATACGTTTAATAAGACAGTATTTGTCGTTTTGTGACTGGTTTATATCACTTAGTACATGTCCTCAAGGTTCATTCCTGTCACAGCATACATCAGAATCTCCTTCCTTTATTTACTTATTTGTTTTTTTCAGACGGAGTCCCGCTCTGTCACCCAGAGCGGAGTTCCATGACGCAATTTCCTCTCACTACAACCTCCAACGCCCAGGTTCACGCCATTCTCCTGCCTCGGCCTCCTGAGAGCTGGAACTACAGGCACCCGCCACCACACCCGGCTATTATTTTTTATTTTTTATTTTTAATAGAGATGGGGTTTCATTGTGTTGATCACGCTGGTCTTGAACTCCTGACCTCAGGTGGTCCACTGACCTCAGGTGTTCCACTCTCCTCAGCCTCCCAAAGTGCTGGGATTATAGGTGTGAGCCACTGAGCCTGGCTTCCTTTTTTTTTTTTTTTTTTTTTTTTTTTTTTTTTTTTTTATTTTTTTTATTTTGTTTTTAAATTTTTTTTTTGAGACGGAGTCTCGCTCTGTCACCCAGGCTGGAGTGCAGTGGCCGGATCTCAGCTCACTGCAAGCTCCGCCTCCCGGGTTTACGCCATTCTCCTGCCTCAGCCTCCCGAATAGCTGGTACTACTTTACTGGGACTACAGGCGCCTGCCACCTCGCCCGGCTAGTTTTTTGTATTTTTTAGTAGAGACGGGGTTTCACCGTGTTAGCCAGGATGGTCTCGATCTCCTGACCTCGTGATCCACCCGTCTCGGCCTCCCAAAGTGCTGAGATTACAGGCTTGAGCCACCGCGCCCGGCGCTTCCTTCCTTTTTAAGGCTGTATAATGCTGTATTTATAGACCACGTTTTGCTTTTCCATTCATCTGTTGATGAACACTTGGGTCTCTAAGGCTCCTATGAACATAAGTGTCCAGATAACTCTTTGAGAGTCTGCTTTCAATTCTTTTGGGTTGCTGGATCTTACGGTAATTCTGTTTTTATATTTTTCAGAAAATACAATATGGTTTTCCGCAGTGGCTGAAACATTTAACATTTATATGTCACTGGGATATAAGGGTTCCAGTTTCTCTGCCTTCTCATTGACACTCGTGTTGATTTTTTTGTTGTCAGTAGTTACCATCTTAGTGGATGTGAGGTATTATCTCATTGTAGTTGTGATTTGTATTTCCCTAATGGTTAGTGAGGTTGAGCCTCTTTGTATGTGCTTATTGGCTATTGGCCATTTGTGTATCTTTGGAGAAATGTCTATTCCAGTCCTTTTCTCATTGTTAATAAGATTGTTTTGTTATTGAGTTTTAGGCATTCCCTGTAATCTGGAATTTAATCCTTTGTGAGATACATGCTTTGCAAATATTTTCTCCCATTCTGTTGGTTGACTTTTTACTCTTTTGATATCATCTTTGTTTTTGAGACAGAGTCTCCCTCTGTCACCCAGGCTGAAGTGTAGTGGTGCAATCTAAGCTTGCTGTAGCCTCCGCCTCCCGAGCAGCTGGGATTACAAGCATGCACCACCACGCCTGGCAAATTTTTGTATTTTTAATAGAGACAGGGTTTCACCATGTTGGCCAGGGCTCTCAAACCCCTGGCCTCCAGTGATCCACCTGCCTCGGCCTCCCAAAGTGCTGGGATTACCGGCGTGAACCACACTGCGCCTGGCCGATACTGTCTTTCGATGCACAAAATTTTAAAATTTGTATAAAGTCCAGTTTGTCTATTTTTTCTTTTGTCTGTGTCATATTCAAGAAATAATCGCCAAATCTGTGTCTGGAAGCTTTTGCCCTACGTTTTCTTCTAGGAGTTTCACACTTTGAGCCTTCCGTTTAGATCTTCAGTCCATTTTGCATTCATTCTTGTTTGTCGTATCGGGGGTCCACATTTATTCTTTTGCATGTGGCCATAGATGGTATGTAATCTTCGCTAATCGTTTGTAATTATCTGAAAGGTATATTAGCTCGGATACAATGATATTGTATTTGTCATTATCTCCTTGTGTGTAAAATGATATTGCCAGGTGCACATATGCTCATGAATTCTAGATCTTGGGGAACTGAATCTTGCTGTTCCAAAATTCTTCGTCCATTTAGTACTTTCTAGCTTGAGTGTTTTTCAATGCTGATATTTTTATACTATTAATACTTTGTTGGGTAAGAATTTGCCGGGCTTTTTCTTCTTCTATTTTACTTTTCTGTGTATTTTCTAGGATTCTCTTATAAACAACATATAGCAAGATTTTTATTTATCCAATGTGAGTCTATATATTAGTAAGCAATTTTATTTCATTCATATGTGTTAAAATTATACTGAGGCTGGGTGCAGTGGTTCACGCCTGTAATCCCAGCACTGTGGGAGGCTGAGGTGGGTGGATCACGAGGTCAGGAGTTTGAGACCAGCCTGGCCAAGATGGTGAAACCCTGTCTCTATTAAAAATACACACACAAAAAGAAAATTAGCCAGGCATGGTGGCAGGTGTCTGTAATCCCAGCTACTTGGGAGGGTGAGGCAGGAGAATCACTTGAACCTGGGAGGCAGAGGTTGCAGTGAGCTGAGGTCATACCATTGCACTCTAGTCTGGGCAACAAGAGTGAAACTCCGTCTTAAAAAATAAAATAATATATTTTATATATATATATGGTGTTATTTTTGTCACCTGTCTCATTTTGTCTAGCATATATTTCTACTTCATTTCCTGTCTTCTGTTGAATTGCAATGATTGTCTGGAGGGTTTCTAATAGTAGGAAAGTTCACCATTCTGTGTCTGTCCGAGTTGTTAGTCTGCAAATGCTAACCTATAATAAATCTTTTTCCTTATCTACTGTAATTAGAAGGCATATACCCCCAAACAAGACCAAAAAATCTAAATTTGCTTTTATATCTTCTTCCTTTATTTTCATCTTCCTGAATATGATCATCTGTAATTTTAATATCAGTTCATTTTTTTCATTATGAAAATTGGATTAGACTAGACTAAGTATGGGAAGGTTTATAGAGCAAACAAACTCACAGAATGCTGGTAGGAATGTCAGTTATTATATCCAGAAGGGAAAATCATGGAGCATTATGTAGCAAACATGGTGACCTGTGTGTGCTGTTTGACCTGTAATTTATAAATCTGGAGAAATGTGTGCTTGTATGTACCAAGCTACACAGAAACGCTTGTTCATGAAAGCATCATTTATGTCAGACAAAAACAAGACACTTAAATGGCAGTCAACGCTACCATTCACATGAATTTGTTTGGAAAAAAGATGAAGCTTCTTCCCTAGATAATGTTTGATGCAAGATGTGTATGATGATATCAATAATTTTGAGCTGCTTTCGGCTGCTGAAACTTAACTCTGTAATCATATCATTCTTCTCCAGGTATCATTTATTCTTTATTTTTAAGGATCTTTTTTTTCCCTCTGGAGACACGTGAGCTCACAGTCCTGGGGAGATATGGCAGAATCTTTTTTTTCGGATTTTGGCTTGTTGTGGTATCTGAAGGAGCTCAGAAAGGAAGAGTTTTGGAAATTTAAGGAGCTCCTCAAACAACCTTTGGAGAAATTTGAACTCAAGCCAATCCCCTGGGCTGAGCTGAAGAAGGCTTCCAAAGAAGACGTAGCAAAGCTGTTGGACAAACATTACCCGGGAAAGCAGGCATGGGAGGTGACACTGCACCTGTTTCTACAGATCAATAGGAAAGATCTCTGGACGAAGGCCCAGGAAGAGATGAGAAGTAAGTGCTGGATGAAGGGGCGAGGACCCGGGTGGGGGAAGGCTGGTGTACTGGGAACAAGGCGATATCGTTGTTGAATGAGTGGCCATCCCCTCCATCACGTGAGAATGTGTGTGGGCCAAGGTGAGAGTTGAAGGCAGGAAAAGAGTTGCAGGCCAGGGCCGTTCGTACGTGGGCCAGTGATGAACTGGGGACGGATGACGTCCTGATACAAACCATTCACCTAAGGAGTGTCTTCCCATTTTCCCACCCCAAGTAGAGTCGTTGTTATGGGAGATGAGTGGCCAGTTAGTGTCTGCATTGCCAGGTCTACTGAGATGGAATTCTAGTATGGTAGTTGCCTTCTTTTCTATTTTTTATTTTTGTTTTTGAGACAAGGTCTTGCCATGTTGCTCAGGCTGGTCTTGAACTCCCAGGCTCAAGCAATCCGCCTGCCTAGACCTCCCAAAGTGCTGGGATTACAGGAGTGAGCCACCGTGCCTAACCGCCTGTCTTTGTTGACCAGACATCTACCAAGGAGTAGGTAGAATCTTAATATTTAAGACAGTCACAGACAGCGTATGTCCCAGGTACTACAGGAAGCACTCTTGCGAGCTTGTTTGGAGGTTCTGGTAGGGGTGCACAGCTTCTCTTCTGCCCGTGCCCGAAGAACAGTCGTCTTCTATGGGGGAAGGTTGTCATCGCCTTTGACCCAGGGCAGAGCTTCAGAACGGACGCACATGGAGCAGCGAGGGAGGAAGCGGACACCCGCCCAGCCGACTTGATCAGCCAATAGCCCTGGCGATCAATGGGGTGACACGTCACAGCCAGGTTGCCCTCATGTCCTGGAAGCACTCTTTCTGCAGAATGTCTTTTCATTCTCATCACAACCCAGGAAAGGTTTACAAGCGAGAAAACCGGACAAAACGGTGTTCCCATGTGTTACGTGACTTTTCCAAAAGTGACAGGTCTGACTCCAACCCAGTTCTACTGGACTCATTGATGGGGTCTACACCCTCCTCTGGGGGGATACTTTAGAAAAACTAAATATATTCCCTATTAGGTATCTAGTAATTAGCGTTTGTTTCTGATGATTGTTATCTTCTCCCTTTACTTCTGAGTTGAATCAACTTCTGTTACATCGATTTCTGTTTTGTTCACGTTTGTTCTTTGTGTTGGTAATTCTAATTTGAGACCTTATTTCATATCCCCACATGCTTGAGGGTATTTTATTTGGTTTGGAATTGCTTGCTGTGTTTTTTGGTTTTTTGTGTGTTTTTTGTTTGTTTTTTGTTTCTTGGTTTTTGTTTGTTTTTCAGATGGTGTCTTGCTCTGTTGCCCAGGTTGGAGTGCAGTGGCGTGATCTCGGTTCACTGCAACCTCCGCCTCCCGGGTTCAAACGATTCTCCTGCCTCAGCCTCCCGAGCAGTTGGGATTACAGGCATGCGCCACCACACCCAGCTAATTTTTGTATTTTTAGTAGAGACGGGATGTCACCATGTTGGTCAGACTGGTCTCGAACTCCTGACCTCTGGTAATCCGCCCGCCTCGGCCTCCCCAAGTGCTGGGATTACAGGTGTGAGCCACTGAGCCTGGCAGTTTGCTTTATCTGTGTGGTTCGTGTCTTTGACTTTTCTGCTGATTAATGTTCTATGTTGGCGGATGAAAAAATGACCGAGTCAATGTCTGAACTGAGGGTTTCTCACTTCAGACGCTGAGGTCCTAAATGTTATATTTCATCTCTAAGATATGACCTTTTTTTTTTTTTTGAGATGGAGTCTCACCCTGTCACCCAGGCTGGAGTGTAGTGGCACTATCTCAGCTCACTGCAAGCTCCACCTCCCAGGTTCACACCATTCTCCTGCCTCAGCCTCCCAAGTAGCTGGGACTACAGGCGCCCGCCACCACACCCGCTAATTTTTTGTGTTTTTAGTAGAGACGGGGTTTCACCGGGTTAGCCAGGATGGTCTCAATCTCCTGACCTTGTGATCCGCCCGCCTCGGCCTGCCAAAGTGCTGGGATTACAGGCGTGAGCCACCGCGCCCGGCCGACATGAATATTTTTAAGGTGACCTTTTCATTGTAAGAGAATGAGAGCAAGCCACTAAGTGCTGTCCCCTGAGTTGCTGGAAATAGGGGTCAAAGGCTTCATTTTTCTTGCCTTTAATAAAAAAAAAACTTTAACATATAGATTTTATCTTTTATTATATCTTTGGTGCCTATATTTCTGGTACATCATAGATATACCACAAATAATGATAAATCATTGGGTTTTGTTTTTTGTTTTTTGTTTTTCTATTTTTTTGAGACGGAGTCTCACTCTGTCACCCAAGCTGGAGTGCAGTGGCGCGATCTTGGCTCACTGCAACCTCCGCCTCCTGGGTTCAAGCGATTCTCCTGCCTCAGTCTCCCGAGTAACTGAGACTACAGGCACTCACCACCACGCCCGGCTAATTTTTCTATTTCTAGTGGAGACGGGGTTTCACCACTTTGGCCAGGATGGTATCGATCTCTCGACCTCGCGATCCATCCGCCTCGGCCCCCCAAAGTGCTGGGATTACAGGTGCGAATCATCAGTGTTAAATAACTTTGCTTATGAATTTTGTCTCAAAAAACCTTCGATGTCAGCAAATGTTTATTATGGGCAAATATAGAAAGTGAATAATATAATGATAAATACATCCAATTAAATAGCATAGGGTTTTGCCAGGCGCGATGGCTCACGCCTGTAATCCCAGCACTTTGGGAGGCCGAGGTGGGCTGATCATCTGAGGTAAGGAGTTTGAGACCAGCCTGGCCAACATGGTGAGACCCTGTGTCTACTAAAAATACAAAAATTACCCACGCGTAGCGACACACGCCTGTAATCCCAGCTGCTCGGGAGGCTGAGGCATGAGAATCACTAGAACCTGGGAGGCAGAAGTTGCAGTGAGCCAAGATCACATCACTGCACTCTAGCCTGGGCCACACAGTGAGACTCTGTCTCAAAAATTATATATATATTTTTTAAATAAATAGCATAGGGTTTTGTGATGAAAAATGTGCATGAATTTAGAAAGATGTCCATAATACATTATTCAGTCAAAAACCATGTTTGAAAACAGTGTATGCAGTATAATTCTACTATAGAGAGAAAAATCGGGCAGAAGAAAAATACAGAGTAATACAGACACAGATTAAGCTATGAGCCATGACTACCTACATTGATGAAATTTTTGGAATGACTTTATTTCCTTTCTCTTTATCTGCATTTTTTTTTAATTTAATTTTTAATAGACATGGAGTCTCACTATGTTGGCCAAGCTGATCTCGGACTCCTGGCCTCAAGTGCTCCTCCTGCCTCAGCACTCCCAAAAACGCTGGAATTACAGGCGTGAGCCACCGTGCCTAGCATGTATGTTTTAAATTCGAGACAGTGTTACAATATTAACTTTGTACAAAGACAGTCACTGCCCAGAGACTTAAATAACTCCTGTGCGGTGATGTTAAAGGGATACAGTGGAGAATAAAGTGGATGCTGTTCCCTCCTGTGGTGTCCACAGTCAGCGTGCAAGGAGAACAAAGACCATCGCTGGAACCGTCCTTGCCTTTGTGAGCGACCACAGGGCCCCTTTGCAGTCTACTTCCTTTCAGTCCCTTCCCCAGACTCAAGATTTTTCTGAAATTTGAAAACTCAGATTCTAAACAGGATTTTAATTCTTCTCCCTTCCCCATTTCTCATCACTCATCAGATAAACTTTGCATAAAATGACGTATTTTGTGTCTGGGCGTGGTGGCTCACGCCTGTAATCCCAGCACTTTGGGAGGCCGAGGCGGGCAGATCACCTGAGGTCAGGAGTTTGAGACCAGCCTGGCCTACATGGTGAAACCCCAACCCTATTAAAAATACAAGAATTAGCCGGGCATGGTGGCACATGCCTGTAATCCCAGCTACTCGGGAGGCTGAGGCAGGAGAATCATGTGAACTCAGGAGGCAGAGGTTGCAGTGAGCCGAGATGGCGCCATCGCACTCCAGCCTGGGGGACAAGAG
>NW_012105697.1:1786288-1786818 GCF_000951045.1 Mandrillus leucophaeus | reverse complement strand
ATATATATATACTTTGCTGATAGGTGACCTGCTATCATCAGTTTAATTAAAGAGAATGCAGAAATTAGGAAAGGTTATATAGACAAGACCAATTTTAGCAACAATTGATACAGTAAAATTTTTTTTGAGACAGAGTCTCAGGCTGTTGCCCAGGCTTGAGTGCAGTGGTGTAATGCTAGCTTATTGCAATCTCCGCCTCAAAGGTTCAAGCAATTCTTGTGCCTCATCTTCCTGAGTAGGTGGCACCACAGGCACGTACCACCACACCCAGCCTAATTTTTTTATTTTTAGTAGAGACAGGGTTTCACCATGTGGGCCAGCCTGGTCTTGAGCTCCTGGCCTCAAGTGATCCATCTACCTCAGCCTCCCAAAATGCTGGGATTACAGGTGTGAGCCACCATACCTGGCCAAAATTCTTATGTTTCTAAATTTTGGCTTGCTAACAGCTGTCACTGCAATTACCAGAGGCAATCCTGGTTCTTAATCATCAGGATTAAGAGAGACTGCCATCAAGAGACGCCAAAGCCATT
>NW_012105697.1:1773274-1786047 GCF_000951045.1 Mandrillus leucophaeus | reverse complement strand
CGTGTTAGCCAGGATGGTCTCGATCTCCTGACCTCGTGATCCGCCCGTCTCGGCCTCCCAAAGGGCTGGGATTACAGGCTTGAGCCACCGCGCCCGGCCGCCATTGTCATTTTAGGAGCATACATGAGCTGCCACTGAAGGGTGAAAGGAATAAGCTCTTCGTGTCTGTCCCGCTGTATAGAGAAGGCAAAGCTGGCTGAGAATAGAAGGTGGAGTAGGATCTTGTTTCTAATAGTTGGAGTAACACTGGGTGCTTGAACGGAAACGCTCAAATCTCAGTTACTATAACTGTTGACCAAAATGAAGTGACAGAAAGGCAGGTAAAGACCGTAAAAGCAGGTTGAAAGAATGATGGTTCCAGTGGGGCACGGTGTCTCAAGCCTGTAATTCCAGCACTTTGGGAGGCCAAAGTGGGTGGATCACTTGAGCCCAGGAGTTCGAAACCAGCCTGGACAACATAGTGAAATTCCATGTCCACAAAAAGAAAAAAAACCCTACACCAAAAAACAAAAATTAGCCAAGCGTGGTGGCACACGCCTATAGTTCCAGCTACTTGGGAGGCTGAGGCAGGAGGATCACTTGAGCCTGGGAGGGGGAGGTTGCAGTGAGCTGACATTGCGCCACTGCACTCCAGCCTGGGTGACAGAGTGAGATCCCGTCTCAAAAGAAAAAAAGAAATTGATGGTTCAGGGGTGGATTTCCGAACTGAGTACAGCCAGTGTGGGGCAATAGAAATAATCTAGACTCCATGGCTTCCAGTCCAGCAGACATGGGACATGCACCTGACCCCTGCTATCTATTCATCAGTCTAAATTAGTCCAGACACATACACTCAAACCTTTTTGGAAAGCAGAAAGCGGATGAATTTGAATGAGTGGTTGAGATGAAATGTGCGGGATCGGTAGTCATAACCTCAGCCCTGATTCTCTGTAGAGCTTCAGCAAATGGTGGTGCTTTTGGATGGGGAGATGCCACCCCCTCTTCCAGCTTGGAATATAATTCTCCAGCGTTCACACCTCATGGTGGCCATCACTCTGTCTAGGTTTCCAATTTGGTCATGTGTTTCCATGAACATGATTTCAGACAGATTATGGTCCTAACAAAACTAAGTTAGCCAGCCTGGTTATCTCGATATGCACGCCAGTCTGCGTGTGTTCCAAGTGAATCTTTAGGCGTCATTCTGCCAACGAAAAGAGTCAAATTCTGTAATATATTTTAAAAGATTTATTCTGAGCCAAATATGAGTGACCATGGCCTGTGACACAGCCCTCAGGAGGTCCTGAGAACATGTACCCAAGGTAGTTGGGGTGCAGCTTGGTTTTACACTTTTTTTTTTTTTTTTTGAAACAGAGTCTCGCTCTGTCACCCAGGCTGGAGTACAATGGCACGATCTCTGCTCACTGCAACCTCCGCCTGCCAGGTTCAAGTGATGCTTGTGCCTCAGCCTCCCGAGTAGCTGGGATTACAGGTGCCCGCCAGCACGCCTTGGCTAACTTTTGTATTTTTAGTAGAGATGGGGTTTCACCATGTTGGCCAGGCTGGTCTTGAACTCCTGACCTCAGGTGATCCATCTGGCTCGGCCTCCCAAAGTGCTGGGATTACAGGCATGAGCCACTGCGCCCGGCCCTGGTTTTATACATTTTAGGGAGACGTGAGACTTCAATAAGACATACATTGGTTTGGTTCAGAAAGGTGGGACAACTGGAAGCCGGTAGCAGGGTGAGGGGGACGCTTCCAGGTTCTAGATGGGTTTAAAAATTCTCTGGTTGACGGCCGGAGGCGGAGCTTGCAGTGAGCTGAGATCACACCACTGCGCTCCAGCCTGGGCGACAGCAAGACCCCGTCTCAAAAAATAAAAAGAAAACATTATCTGGTTGACAACTGGTTGAGTTTATCTAAAGACCTGGGATCAAAGAAAAGGAAATGTCTGGGTTAAGATAAAGGATTATGGAGAGCCACGTCCTTACTCGCAGAGGAAGCCTTGAGAGAGAATAGGTTGTAAAATGTTTCTTATCAGACTCAAAGCCTGTGTTTGTGTTAATGGAGAGGTACAATGAAGTATGTCTGACCCCCACTTCCCATCATGGCATGAACCAGTCTCTCAGGTTAAATGTTAAAAGCACCCTGGCTTCAGATGGCTGACGAGTATTAGAATTTTATTTTTGGTTTACAGTTCTGAGGAGTATAAAAGAATGAGTGCGTTTTTAACTATCTTATATCCTGTTCTCACAGATAAGCTAAACCCATATAGAAAGCATATGAAGGAAAAATTTCAACTCATATGGGAGAAGGAAACCTGTCTTCCCGTCCCTGAGCATTTCTACAAAGAAACCATGAAAAATAAGTATAAAGAATTGAATGGCGCATATACTGCTGCGGCTAGACTCCACACTGTGGTCCTGGAAGGTTCCGACGGAATTGGAAAAACAACCCTTCTAAGAAAAGTGATGTTGGACTGGGCAGAGGGAAACTTATGGAAGGATAGGTTCACATTTGTGTTTTTCCTCAATGTCTATGAAATAAACGGGGTCACAGAGACCAGCTTACTGGAGCTCCTCTCCAGGGACTGGCCTGAGTCTTCAGAGACGATCGAAGACATTTTTTCCCAGCCAGAGAGAATTCTGTTCATCATGGATGGCTTTGAGCAACTGAAGTTTAACTTGAAATTTAAGGACGACTTGAGCGATGACTGGAGGCGGCAGCAGCCAACGTCAATTATCCTGAGCAGTTTGTTGCAGAAAAAGATGCTTCCAGAATGCTCTCTGCTTATTGCCTTAGGAAAACTGGCTATGCAAAAACACTATTTTATGTTGCAGCATCCAAAACTTATAAAGCTCTCAGGATTCACTGAATCTGAAAAGAAGTCGTATTTCTCCTACTACTTTGGTGAGAAGAACAAAGCCTTGAAAGTCTTCAATTTTGTGAGAGATAGTGGACCGCTGTTTATCTTGTGCCATAATCCCTTTATATGCTGGTTGGTCTGTGCTTGCGTGAAACAGAGGCTAGAGAGGGGAGAAGACCTTGAAATAAACTCCCAAAACACCACCTCTTTATATGCATCCTTCTTAACAAATGTATTCAAAGCAGGAAGTCAGAGTTTTGTGCCTAAGGTGAACAGAGCCCGACTGAAAAACCTGTGTGCTTTGGCTGCAGAGGGAGTATGGACATACACATTCGTATTTTGCCATGAGGATCTCCGGAGGAATGGGTTATCTGAGTCTGAGGGCTTGATGTGGGTGGGTATGAGACTTCTCCAACGGAGAGGGGACTATTTTACCTTCATCCATCTGTGTATCCAAGAGTTTTGTGCCGCCATGTTTTATTTGCTCAAACGACCCAAAGACGATCCTAACCCGGCCATTGGAAGCATCACTCAGCTTGTAAAAGCAACTGTGATTCAGCCTCAAACCCACTTGACCCAGGTGGGGATATTCATGTTTGGAATTTCAGCAGAAGAAATTGTCAGCATGCTGGAGACATCCTTTGGTTTTCCACTGTCAAAAGACCTACAGCAGGAAATAACCCAATCCCTTAAAAGTTTAAGTCAATGTGAAGCTGATAGGGAAGCCATAGGTTTCCAGGAATTATTCGTTAGTTTATTTGAAACTCAGGAAAAAGAATTTGTAACACAAGTGATGAATTTCTTTGAAGAAGTGTTCATTTATATTGGTAACATAGAACATTTGGTAATAGCTTCATTCTGCCTGAAGCATTGTCGAGGTTTAACGACACTTCGCATGTGTATAGAGAATATCTTTCCGGATGACTCAGGATGCGCCTCAGGGTGAGTCCTCTGTTAATCCCCTGCCCCACGGATTATGCTTGGAGTTTGCTCTAGTGGCCCGTGGCCCGTGGCCCGTGGGTGTTTCGTGGGCCTTATGTTGCTGTGCTTAAGAGCATGGAGGTTGCAGTCAGAAAGGCTTCCTTTCGAGCCATGGCACTACCATTTGTCAGCTGTGGGATCATGAGCTGCAACTTCTTGAACTTTTTCCATTTTTATAAAGAGGAATAAAAGTTTTATCGACTTCATAGGACCAATGTGAGGTTAAGAGGCTAGCAGGAGTTTTTTCTTTTTTTCTTTTCCTTTTTTTCTTTTTTTTTTTGAGATGGAGTCTTGCTCTATCACCAAGGCTGGAGTGCAGGGGTGCGATCTCGGCTTACTGCAACCTCCACCTCCTGGGTTCAAGCAACTCTCCTGCCTCAGCTTCCCAAGTAGCTGGGATTACAGGTGCACACCACCACGCCTGGCTAATTTTTGTATTTTTGGTAGAGACAGGGTTTCACCACGTTAGCCAGGCTGGTCTTGAACTCCTGAACTACTGAACTCAGGTGATCCACCCATCTCAGCCTCCCAAAGTGCTAGGATTACAAGCATGAACCACCACACCTGGCCTTGCTTGCTTCCTCCCTCCCTCCGTCCCTCCCTCCCTTCCTTCCTCTTTCTTTCTCTTTCTTTTTCTCTTTCTCTTTCTTTCTTTTCTATTTTTTTTCACCATTTTTATTGTTTTCAGACTGTGCTTCTTCCCCCTCCCTTCATATTTTGTGCAGTATCCCCTGGTGACCCCAAGGGAGGGGACTCCTGGAAGTTCCTGCCTCGTTTCCTCTGCATTTTTTCCATTTGCCTTTTCCCTCCGCTGATTTTGCCTTATATTCTTCCGTCGGGTTCAGGTTACCAGCTCATACGTTAGCTCTCAGACACACGCTGCTGTTCGTGATAACGTCTTTGGACACAGTTCCCTGTTCACCGAGGGGTCACCAAATAACCCTTGTCCATAGAACACTCAAGTATTCTCATCTAAAAGAAGAGGAAATGGAAACAAGAACAAGGTTGAATAGCTTGGCCAGGGTCACATAGTTACTAAATGTTTACACCAGAGTTTCGTTCCAATCAATTACTCTTGTCTCAGGATCCACTTTCTTTTTTTTTTTTTTTATTTCCAACTTTTAAGTTCAGGGGTTACATGTGCAGGATGTGCAGGTTTGTGACATAGGTGAACATACGTCATGGTGATTTGCTGCACAGATCATCTCATCCCCCAGGTATTAAGCCCGACATCTACTAGCTATTCTTCCTGATGCTGTCCCTTCTCCCAAGCCCCACACTCCAACAGGCCCCAGTGTGTGTTGTTCCCTTCCCTGTGTCCATGTGTTCTCATCATTTAGCTCCTACTTATAAATGAGAACATATGGTATTTGGTTTTCTGTCCCTACAGTCGTTTGCTAAGGATAATGGCCTCCAGCTCCATCTATGTCCTCGCAAAAGACATGATCTTATTCCTTTTCATGACTGCGTAGTATTCCATGGTGTATATTTACCACGGTTTCTTTATCCAGCCTATCATTGATGGGCATTTAAGTTGATTCCATGTCTTTGCTATTGTAAATAGTGCTCACTTTCTTTTTTTTTTTTTTCGAGACAGGGTCTTGCTCTGTTTCCCTAGCTTAGTGCAGTGGCATGATCATAGCTCACTTTAGTCTTGTACTCCTGGGTTCAAGTGATCCTCCCACCTCAGCCCCCAAATAGCTGGGACTACAGGTGTATGCACCACACCTGGCTGATTTTTTAAATTTTTAATAGATAAGGAGTCTTGCTATGTTGCCCAGGCCATTCTCAAACTCCTAAGCTCAAGTGATTCTCTTGCCTTGGCCTCCCAAAGTGCTGGGATTACAGGCTTGAACCACTCTGCCTGGCCAGGGCCTACTTTCTAACTATTATGTCATGTTGGCTCAGTTTACCTGGCTGACCTTCTCCCTGTTCAGGCCTGGGTGTCTGTCAGCTTTGAGGGGCTTTGGAAATGGTGTTTGGCCTGTTTTGAGAATGTCTTGAATTGCGTTTAGTCACTGGAGAATCACGATCTTTGTTCTCTCATAGTTACAATGAGAAGCTCGTCTACTGGCGGGAGCTTTGCTCAGTGTTCATTACCAACAAGAACTTCCAGATATTAGACATGGAAAACAGCAGCCTCGACGATGCCTCCCTGGCGATTCTTTGCAAAGCGCTGACTCAGCCTGTTTGTAAACTCCGAAAACTCATGTAAGTTTGATGTTAACCTGTCCTTTAAGCAAGTGGCAGAGTTTCCTTCTCTCTACTGTGGCCTTTTTGGAAGAAGACCAGTACATAAATGCAGAGCTGCAATCCAGTGTGTTAAATGCAGTGACATGTACACTTATGTTTACTGCGGCACTATTCACAATAGCAAAGACTTGGAACCAACCCAAATGTCCATCAGTGACAGACTGGATTAAGAAAATGTGGCACATATACACCATGGAATACTATGCAGTCATAAAAAAGGATGAGTTCATGTCCTTTGTGGGGATACGGGTGAAGCTGGAAGCCATCATTCTGAGCAAACTATCGCAAGGACAGAAAACCAAACACCGCATGTTCTCACTCATAGGTGGGAATTGAACAACGAGAATACTTGGACACAGGGCGGGGAACATCACACACTGGAGCCTGTCGTGGGGTGGGGAGAAGGAGGAGGGATAGCATTAGGAGATATACATAATGTAAATGACGAGTTAATGGGTGCAGCACAGCAACATGGCACATGTATACATATGTAACAGACCTGCACATTGTGCACATGTACCCTAGAACTTAAAGTATAATAATAATAATAAAAAAATGTAGTGATGTGTAAAATGAAATCTAGTTGGAGGGCCAGAGAGTGAGCAGTCCTGGTTAAGGGGGGACCTTTGCTTGGTTGTGGATGGATGAAGAATAGATGTTTGTCAGGTGAGAAAGGAAGGGTGCTGAGGACAGACAGAAAAACAGCCTTAAATTTGTAAAAAAAGAAAGAAAAATAATAAAGATAAGCATAATAGGTAGCATTTATAAAAGAGTGCTGATGTGCAATATTTTCTTCGGTTTCTTTTAATCCTAATAAAGTTTTTGTTATTACTTTTATACAAATAATATATGAGAGAATAGAAACACAGTTGTTCCCTGATATTTTACTTATCTTGATTTGCCTGGGCCATGCTGTTCTCTTTACCCCTGTAAGCAAACACTGCTTTCAGGTTAAATTTAAGTCTTCTTTCAGCTTGAAAGGTCATGTCATCACGGAAGACTGTCTATGCTCCCAAAGCACCTTGTACGTCTTTTTGGTAAGAGTTAGTGCATTGAATTATTAGCCCACATATTTGTGCAGAAAAAACATAGCAGTCTTTAGACTGCTGTCTCTAGAAAGATCTGTTTGCTAGGTCGGTCCTTGGCTGATGTCTTGTTTGTTGTGTTGTGTTGTGTTGTTGTTGTTGTTTTGAGACGGAGTTTCGCTCTTGTCACCCAGGCTGGAGTGCAGTGGCGTGATCTCAGCTCACCCCAACCTCTGCCTTCCAGGTTCAAGCGATTCTCCTGCCTCAGCCTCCCGAGCAACTGGTTTTATAGGCGTGCACCACCACACCCGGCTAATTTTTGTATTAGTAGAGAATGAGGTTTAACCATGTTGGCCAAGCTGGTCTCGAACTCCTGACCTCATGATCCGCCCGCCTCGGCTTTCCAAAGTGCTGGGATTACAGGCGTGAGCCACAGCACCCAGCCTGGCTAATGTCTTGAAACTTGGACTTTGGGAGAGTTTCCATCAACCTAAATGATAGGAATGGTTCACTGTTCCTAAACTGTACCAACCCTGTGGTTTATACTGAATGTCTGGTTTCCTTCAGTGAGTTTTGAATTTTGGCTCATGCTAGGCAGAAGGTACCTGTATGACAAGCTCCAGTAAAAACCACAGACGTTGAGTCCTTCATGAGCCTCCCTGGTAGATGACGCTTCACATGTGTTCTCACATTTTGTTGCTGGAGGAATTTATTGTGTCCTGGTGATCCCACGGGGAGAGGACTCTTGCAGGCTTGTGTCTCGTTTTCTCTGGATTTTTCCTATGTTCCTTTTCCCCTTGGTGGTTTCTCCTTTGTATCCTTTTGCTGAAATAAATCACAGCCATTGTATGACTGTATTGCAAGTCGTACGAGATCTCCTAGCAAGTCACCAAAGCCAGGAGTGATCTTAGGGAGCGCAGTGTTTCTCTGTTGACTAAACCTCCGTGATGGATGGGGATACCTTTACCCTCACGTCCTCAGCATCTAGAAAAATACAAAGCTTTGTACGGGTTCACTAAACATCCATTGAATGAATGCGTGCTGAAAATAATGAAGGAACTGACTCCTAAAAGAATTTCTAAAGATCCCACATGGAGAGTAAAAAGTGGACCTCACTGAACTTTTTTTTTCTGGAAAATATGTTAAAGTAGGGGACTGGCTTGATTATAAGGTATGAGCAGTATCTGAATTTCAGTGTGATGTGAGGAATAGTAGCAAGGAAGAGGTGGTTAGTGGTCTTGCAATTAAGACATTTGTCGTTGATTTTTATTGTATAAATTCAGGCTTAAAGCACAAGAAGTCATTGATTTTTAGATGAGATCCTGTCTCTTATACACATCTAGATGTGTATAAGAGACAGCTGCGGCACTATTCACAATAGCAAAGACTTGGAACCAACCCAAATGTCCATCAGTGACAGACTGGATTAAGAAAATGTGGCACATATACACCATGGAATACTATGCAGTCATAAAAAAGGATGAGTTCATGTCCTTTGTGGGGATACGGGTGAAGCTGGAAGCCATCATTCTGAGCAAACTATCGCAAGGACAGAAAACCAAACACCGCATGTTCTCACTCATAGGTGGGAATTGAACAACGAGAATACTTGGACACAGGGCGGGGAACATCACACACTGGAGCCTGTCGTGGGGTGGGGAGAAGGAGGAGGGATAGCATTAGGAGATATACATAATGTAAATGACGAGTTAATGGGTGCAGCACAGCAACATGGCACATGTATACATATGTAACAGACCTGCACATTGTGCACATGTACCCTAGAACTTAAAGTATAATAATAATAATAAAAAAATGTAGTGATGTGTAAAATGAAATCTAGTTGGAGGGCCAGAGAGTGAGCAGTCCTGGTTAAGGGGGGACCTTTGCTTGGTTGTGGATGGATGAAGAATAGATGTTTGTCAGGTGAGAAAGGAAGGGTGCTGAGGACAGACAGAAAAACAGCCTTAAATTTGTAAAAAAAGAAAGAAAAATAATAAAGATAAGCATAATAGGTAGCATTTATAAAAGAGTGCTGATGTGCAATATTTTCTTCGGTTTCTTTTAATCCTAATAAAGTTTTTGTTATTACTTTTATACAAATAATATATGAGAGAATAGAAACACAGTTGTTCCCTGATATTTTACTTATCTTGATTTGCCTGGGCCATGCTGTTCTCTTTACCCCTGTAAGCAAACACTGCTTTCAGGTTAAATTTAAGTCTTCTTTCAGCTTGAAAGGTCATGTCATCACGGAAGACTGTCTATGCTCCCAAAGCACCTTGTACGTCTTTTTGGTAAGAGTTAGTGCATTGAATTATTAGCCCACATATTTGTGCAGAAAAAACATAGCAGTCTTTAGACTGCTGTCTCTAGAAAGATCTGTTTGCTAGGTCGGTCCTTGGCTGATGTCTTGTTTGTTGTGTTGTGTTGTGTTGTTGTTGTTGTTTTGAGACGGAGTTTCGCTCTTGTCACCCAGGCTGGAGTGCAGTGGCGTGATCTCAGCTCACCCCAACCTCTGCCTTCCAGGTTCAAGCGATTCTCCTGCCTCAGCCTCCCGAGCAACTGGTTTTATAGGCGTGCACCACCACACCCGGCTAATTTTTGTATTAGTAGAGAATGAGGTTTAACCATGTTGGCCAAGCTGGTCTCGAACTCCTGACCTCATGATCCGCCCGCCTCGGCTTTCCAAAGTGCTGGGATTACAGGCGTGAGCCACAGCACCCAGCCTGGCTAATGTCTTGAAACTTGGACTTTGGGAGAGTTTCCATCAACCTAAATGATAGGAATGGTTCACTGTTCCTAAACTGTACCAACCCTGTGGTTTATACTGAATGTCTGGTTTCCTTCAGTGAGTTTTGAATTTTGGCTCATGCTAGGCAGAAGGTACCTGTATGACAAGCTCCAGTAAAAACCACAGACGTTGAGTCCTTCATGAGCCTCCCTGGTAGATGACGCTTCACATGTGTTCTCACATTTTGTTGCTGGAGGAATTTATTGTGTCCTGGTGATCCCACGGGGAGAGGACTCTTGCAGGCTTGTGTCTCGTTTTCTCTGGATTTTTCCTATGTTCCTTTTCCCCTTGGTGGTTTCTCCTTTGTATCCTTTTGCTGAAATAAATCACAGCCATTGTATGACTGTATTGCAAGTCGTACGAGATCTCCTAGCAAGTCACCAAAGCCAGGAGTGATCTTAGGGAGCGCAGTGTTTCTCTGTTGACTAAACCTCCGTGATGGATGGGGATACCTTTACCCTCACGTCCTCAGCATCTAGAAAAATACAAAGCTTTGTACGGGTTCACTAAACATCCATTGAATGAATGCGTGCTGAAAATAATGAAGGAACTGACTCCTAAAAGAATTTCTAAAGATCCCACATGGAGAGTAAAAAGTGGACCTCACTGAACTTTTTTTTTCTGGAAAATATGTTAAAGTAGGGGACTGGCTTGATTATAAGGTATGAGCAGTATCTGAATTTCAGTGTGATGTGAGGAATAGTAGCAAGGAAGAGGTGGTTAGTGGTCTTGCAATTAAGACATTTGTCGTTGATTTTTATTGTATAAATTCAGGCTTAAAGCACAAGAAGTCATTGATTTTTAGATGAGATCAATGGCAACGTGAAGCAGAAGAACAGTAATCCGGATAAACCTGGGTGAAGGCATGAATTAAGATGCACATGTCCTTCCTAGGAGCCTTAGGTTACAAAATGAGGATATCAGTGCTTCTTCACGGTCTTAATGACAGTGGGAATAAATCACTGATCTTTTATTTAAAAAAAAAAACTTTTTTTTAATTAAAAAATTTTTTGTGACAGTCTCACTGTGTTGCCCAGGCTGGAGTGCAATGGTGCAGTCTCAACTCACTGCAACCTCCACCTCCCAGGTTCAAGCAGTTCTCCTGCCTCAGCCTCAAGTAGCTGGGATTACAGGTGCCTGCCACCATGCCTGGCTAATTTTGTATTTTTAGTAGAGACGGGGTTTCACCATGTTGGCCAGGCTGGTCTCAAACTCCTGACCTCATGTGATCCACCTGCCTTGGCCTCCCAATTCATTGATATTTTACACAAAGTTCTTTAGTTCAGTGTCTAGTAAATATCATTAGATTCATTTTAATTTGTCCAGGAATGATAGAGACAGTTTGTTCATTTCTCTTCAAAAGTATCTAACCACATGTCTTGAAATTGAAAAATGGGCCGGGCGCAGTGGCTCACGCCTGTAATCCCAGCACTTTGGGAGGCCGAGACGGGCGAATCACAAGGTCAGGTGATTGAGACCATCCTGGCTAACACGGTGAAACCCCGTCTCTACTAAAAAATACAAAAAAATTAGCCGGGCGTGGTGGTGGGCACCTGTAGTCCCAGCTACTGGGGAGGCTGAGGCAGGAGAACAGCGTGATCCCAGGAGGCGGAGCTTGCAGTGAGCCGAGATCTCGCCACTGCACTCCAGCCTGGGGGACAGAGCAAGACTCCGTCTCAAAAAAAAGAAAAAAAGAAATTGAAAAATGTTTTTCCTTCTTTTTAGTTCTGTACATGAAATGATAAATGCAGTTGCTGAGGCGAATAAAGAATCAGAAGCCAGGGCTCATTCCTTCAACACTGATTTTAATGCCTCCCCAAGGTTAGGGTTTAGGGAACGTTGGAGGTATCATCCAACTTCATCACCCACATGAGGAATGGTTAGTTCAGATCCTGTTCTATTTGCTTTATCAACTTTTTTTCACCTTATAGTTAAGGGAAAAGTTATACTTGAGAAAAAGTGATAATAGTTTCTGGAAGCAGAGTGGCGTCAGTAGAGGCTGAGAGAAATAGACTGATTCCTTGGGTTATGTAGGGCAGACTAATCACAGATGGATCAGTATGTTCCAAACGCACACACCTCCAGCGTTCCTTAATCCCTAACCTTAGGGAGGCACTGGTGTTGAAGTTGAAGGAATGAGCCGGGACTTCTGACTCTTTATTCATCTCAGCAATTGTATTTTTTTTTATCATTTATGTGCAGAAAAAGGAAAAAATCGACAAGACAAATAGTCAACAAATGGTATCATAATCAACTCTTCTATTTTAGGTTGCCCCTTTTCCTTGAGGTTGATTATCCGGAAATGGTGATGATTCCTGATTACACGTTCATCTTTGTGACTGTTTTCCCACCATATTGTCTGTTGACTCGACTGTTTGCTGCTGGCCAATGGCTGACATTCAGTGCAGCTGCCTGGCTAACCAACCCCGGTGCTTTCATTAATGGGATGTGGTGGCTTAAAAGCCGGATCTTCCCATCCTTTTTGCCACCCGCCTTTGTCACAGGTGTCTCCAGATATCAAGGGGTTTGCTTGTTTTTCTTTTTCTTTTATTTATCTTTATTTTTATTTTTATTTATGTTTTTTTGAGACAGAGTCTTGCTCTGTCCGCCCAGGTTGGAGTGCAGTGGCGAGATCTGGGCTCACTGCAAACTCTACCTCCTGGGTTCAAGCAGTTCTCCTGCCTCGGCCTCCCCAGTAGCTGGGACTACAGGTGCACACCACCACGCCCGGCTAATTTTTTGTGTTTTAGTAGAGATGGGGTTTCATCATGTTGACCAGGGTGGTCTTGAACTCCTGACCTCACATGACCTACCTGCCTCGGCCTCCCAAAGTGTTGGGATTACAGGTGTGAGTCACCATGCCTGTCCTTAAATACTA
>NW_012105697.1:1765305-1772052 GCF_000951045.1 Mandrillus leucophaeus | reverse complement strand
TTAGTTTTAAAGCAGAAATGGGTTCTTTCCTTAGGTAACACAGTTTTGCTTGGAGCATTCATTCAGATATGTGTGTGTCTATTTTATGTGAGGCATTAATCTCAGAATTCAAAGAGGTACAAGTATAGTTTGTTCCTGTCCCCATGGGGCTCGGTTTAACATGGGGGGAGTCTGACTGATTTTCCTTATATGTTTGCTGTTATGTAGAAGTGGAGGGGCTAGGGAGAAACAGGGAAGTTCTAAGCAGTTTGAGCCTCTGTGCTGTCTGGTGTCTGAAGACCCCATCGAGAAATAATTTATGAGCAGGAGTAACCAGAATTCCAGAAACTGCATGGTGAGGCCCAGCGTTCAGGGCAGGAAGAATCGTACAACAGGGGTCTGGCTTTGTGCTGGGATCTCATTGCGTGACGCTGTTTTTTGTTTTAATCTTTTGCAGATTTACTTCTATGCTTAACTTAGGACACGATTCAGAATTGTTTAAGGCAGTTCTTCACAACCCTCACCTGAAGCTTCTGAGCCTGTATGGCACTAGCCTTTCCCGTACTGACGTCAGGCACCTGTGTGAGACGCTGAAACATCCAATGTGCAAGATAGAAGAGCTGATGTAAGTCCGGGCTGTTCATGCTGAGCGGTGTTTCTTTCCAAGGTGGGCTTTGCGGCTTGAATATTCTTGTCCTTCCCGGAGGGTCATTACTTCAGTCTTCATCTATCTTGTTTTTCATCTTTTGAATCTCAGTCTCTCTTGTAAGGTGAAGGTAGATTCTGCCGGGCAAGGCGTCCTCTCAGGTTTGTTTCCGCCCTCCCATCTCTCGTACTCACTTTAATTACCTTTTTTTTTTTTTTGAGACAGGGTCTCACTGTGTTGCCCAGGCTAGAGTGCAATGACGCGATCTTGGCTCATTGCAATCTCAGCCTTTGGTGTTCAAGCGATCCTCCCACCTCAGCCTCCTGAGTAGCTAGGATTACAGGTGCACGCCACCACACCCAGCTGATTTTTGTAATTTTTTTGTAGAGATGGGGTTTCACCATATTGCCCAGGCTAGAGTGCAATGACGCGATCTTGGCTCATTGCAACCTCAGCCTCCCGGGTTCAAGCGATCCTCCCACCTCAGCCTCCTGAGTAGCTAGGATTACAGGTTCACGCCACCACACCCAGCTGATTTTTGTAATTTTTTGTAGAGATAGGGTTTCACCATATTGCCCAGGCTGATCTTGCACTCCTGGTCTCAAGCGATCTGCCCACCTTGACCTCCTAAAGTCCTGGGATTACAGTACTTCACACGAGCCACCACACCCAGCCTCAACTCATGGACACCTCCCTTGATACTTGCTGGTTCTGCCTTCAACCAACCAAGCCAAAACAAGAACATCATTTTCCCCCCTAAAGATATTTATAGAAACTTAAAACTGAAGTACATTAATGCACACAAATGTGATTGTCTGATTTGGCAGTTGACAGCGTTAAAGCCGGGAAAAATGACTTGCCCAAAGTCATTTCTTCCTCTTGAAAATTGTCAGGGTGGCCCCTGTCCTAATTGGGTGATTTCTAGGCCGAGCAAATCTATCTTTCTTTTTTATTAGTATTATACTTTGAAGTTCTAGGGTACATGTGTGCAACGTGCAGGTTTGTTACATAGGTATACATGTGCCACGTTGGTGTGCTGCACCCATCAACTCGTCATTTACATTAGGTATTTCTCCTAATGCCATCCCTCCCCCAGCACCCTCCCCCATGACAGGCCCCGGTGTGTGATGTTCCCCACCCTGTGTCCATGCGTTCTCTTTGTTCAGCTCCCACTTAGGAGTGAGAACATGCGGTGTTTGGTTTTCTCTTCTTGTTTTACTTTGCTGAAAATGATGGTTTCCAGTTTCATCCACGTCCCTGCAAAGAACATGAACTCATCCTTTTCTATGGCTGCATAGTATTCCATGGTGTATATGTGCCACATTTTCTTTATCCAGTCTATCGTCGATGGACATGTGGGTTGGTTCCAAGACTTTGCTATTGTGAACAGTGCCGTGGTAAACACACGTGTGCATGTGTCTTTATAGTAGAATGATCACTGGGCAATCTGTCTTTCCAAAGAGAACAAAGGGAAGTCACTGAGGCAGCAATCAATAAAATCAGCCCAGGCCGGGTGCGGTGGCTCACGCCTGTAATCCCAGCACTTTGGGATGCCAAGGTGGGTGGATCACAAGGTCAGGAGATCAAGACCATCCTGGCTAACACAATGAAACCCTGTCTCTACTAAAAATACACACACATACAAAAAGGTGGGCATGGTGGCAGGTGCTTGTAGTCCTACCTACTTGGGAGGCTGAGGCAGGAGAATGGCAGGAACCTGGGAGGCGGAGCTTGCAGTGAGCCGAGATCACGCCACTACACTCCAGCCAGGGGGACAGAGCCAGACTCTGTCTCAAAAAAAAAAAAAAAAAAATTTATGAACGCATTCTACTTGTCCTGTTTTCTTACCAACACTTGAGGGTGTTGATCTTTTCAAACCCATTCTGCTTAGGGCGTAATATCTGAGTGGGTTTAATTTGCATTTGTCTAATGACTAATAATATGAGCGCCTTTTCATTTGTTTGACTTTCTGGGCTTCCTGTTGTGATATGTCTGACATGCTGGTGTAGCCCATCGTTTTATTGGGTTGTCTTTTTCTAATTGATTGACAGGTGTTTTTTCTCTACTGTGGAATGAATTCTAGGTCAAATATATGCATTGCCAATATCTTCTATGTGGTTTGGTTTTCCACATGCTTAATATCCTCTTTGAATTAAGAGAGATTCTTTATGAACACTGAATGAATCTTTTCATGTTCAACTGCTTTTTGTGTTTGTTTAGGGAATTGTTGCCAGGCTTGGTGGCTCATGCCTGTGATCCCAGCACTTTGGGAGGCTGAGGCAGGAGGATCGCTTGAGGCCAGGAGTTGGAGACCAGCCTGGACAACATAGTGAGACCCCCGTCTCTAAAAACAAAACAAAACAAAATTATCTAGGTATGGTGGTGGAAGCCTGTAGTCCCAGCTACTCAGCAGGCTGACGCAGGAGGAGCTCTTGAGCCGAAAGGTCCACAGTTGCTGCAGTGAGCTGTCATCACGTCACTGCACTCCAACCTGAGTCACTGCACTCCAAGCCCAAAGTCCTAAGAATAACTTCCTGTGCATTTCTCTCTAAAAGTCTTATTTTACCACGCACAACTGGGGCTATGATCTACTTTGAATGAATGTTTCTGTGTAGTATAAAGTCAGGTTTTTTTTTAAATTTTCACATACGAACACAGAGTGCTGTCGGAAGATGACTTTTTCTCAAGTGAACAGCAGTAGTTATCGTTATAAACCAGATGACCACGGTGTATTCGAGACCAAAAATATCTGTCTTGATTTTATTTTTGTAGATTTTTTTCACCCATCCATCAGAGAATTGTAGGTTTTCACTGTTTTCTTTCTTTTGTTCTTTTACATGTTAAAGATGTAATTCCATCCCGTTCAGGCTTCCATGCTTTTCTCAATTTAGCTATCAGTGTATTTCGTCCTGTTGTAGGCAGTGTGCTCCACGTGTCTTATCTCCGGCTAATTTTAAGGGGTTTTTTTTTCCTTCCCTCCTTGGGCGTGGTTTTGGTCTTTCTTTGTGTTTATTGTGCTTAAAAATTCACGGAGCTTCCTCCATTTGTGGATGAATGTTTGCACAGGCTTCTGAGAACGCTTTACCATGATCTCGATCTTTAAATACTGCTTCTGCTCCATCTTCTCATTTCCTCTTGGTCTCAGAGGAGAGATCCCCATCATACTTTCAGTCAAGAGGCTTGAAGAATGAGGAGCTTTCTGTGTGGTACAGAAGATAATCTGATACAGGCATGCAATAAGTAAGAAAAAAGAAAAGATTGAGGAGCTTTTTAAAAAATTATCACAATGGGGAGCAAAGAATCCATGCATAAAAACTTGCAGATGCATTTCCCTCTGAGTCGGATGGAGAAGAGAGATATGAAGGCGGCCAGGGGCCGGGCGTGGCTCATGCCTGTAATTCTACCGCTCTGGGAGGTCAAGGCGGGCAGATCACTTGAGCTCAGGAGTTCGAGACCACCCTGGCCAACATGGTGAAACCCCATCTCTACTAAAAATACAAAAATTAGCCGGATGTGGTGGCGGGCACCTGTAATCCCAGCTAGCTGGGAGGCTGAGGTGGGATCTCAGTTCACTGTAGCCTCTACCTCCTGGGCTCAAGCAATCATTTATTAACTGTAATTGTTTTCCTGAGGTCTGTGATCCACTTTAGCAAATCTAACTCTAGGAAGAGTTTAACTTTAGCAAATCTAACTTTAGCAAGTCTAATTCAAGGAAGGGGTCATGGGAACCCCCATGTATAGCCGGTCGGTCAAACACAGACAGAGCAACCCAGTACCTGCAACTGGCATCTGAAGTCAAGGGAGGTCTCGTGGGACTGAGCTCCTACCGTATGGGATCTGACTCTCAATTTAATAAATGATCTGAAAGATACAGATGTGCAGCCAGATGGAGAGAGACACAGGATGAGATCTGGAAGGGTCCCGAGTGTGAAGGGGGCCTGCCCCTGCACACCTGTGGGTATTTCTTATTGGGCTGGAGATGACAGACTAAAGAAACAAGACACAGAGACAAAGTATAGAGAAAGAACAGTGGGCCCAGGGGACCGGCACTCAATGTGCGTGCGAGGACCTGCACTGGCGCTGGTCTCTGAGTTCCCTCAGTATTTATTGATCATTATTTTTTCTATCTCGGTGAGGGGAGAGTAGCAGGGCAACAGGCGGGGAGAAGCTCTGCGGGGAAACGTGTGAACAAAGGAATCTGTGTCATGAATAAGTTCAAGGAAAGGCACTGTGCCCGGATGTGCACGTAGGCTAGATTTATGTTTCTGTTTACACAAACATCTCAGTGTAGCAAAGAGTAACAGAGCAGTATTGCTGCCAGCATATCTCACCTCCGGCCACAGGGCAATTTTCTCCTATCTCAGAATAGAAGGAATGGTCGGCTTTACACCAAGACATTCCATTCCCAGGGCCGAGCTGGAGACCGAAGCCTTCCTCTTATCTCGACTTCAAAGAGGCCTCCCTCTTTCACTACTCAGCACAGACCCTTTATGGGTGTCAGGCTGGAATCAGGTCTTTCCTTTCCCACGAGGCCATATCTCAGGCTGTCTCAGTGCAGGGAAACCTTGGACAATACCCAGGCTTTCTTGGGCAGAGGTCCCTGTGGCTTTCCGAGTGCATTGTGTCCCTGGTTAATCGAGAATGGAGAATGGCGGTGACTTTTACCAGGCATCCTGCCTGCAAACATATTGTTAACCAGGCACATCCTGCACAGCCCTAAATCCATTAAACCTTGATTCATTACAGCACATGTTTCTGTGAGCACAGGGTTGGGGCTAAAGTCACAGGTTAACGGCATCTCAAAACAGAACCATTTTTCTTAGTACAGATCAAAATGGAGTTTCTTAAGTCTTCCTTTTCTTTTTTTTTTTTTTTTTTTTTGAGATGGAGTCTTGCTCTGTCACCCAGGCTGGAGTGCAGTGGCCGGATCTCAGCTCACTGCAAGCTCCGCCTCCCGGGTTCACGCCATTCTCCTGCCTCAGCCTCCCAAGTAGCTGGGACTACATGCGCCCGCCACCTCGCCCGGCTAGTTTTTTGTATTTTTAGTAGAGACGGGGTTTCACCGTGTTAGCCAGGATGGTCTCGATCTCCTGACCTCGTGATCCACCCGCCTTGGCCTCCCAAAGTGCTGGGATTACAGGCTTGAGCCACCGCGCCCGGCCAAGTCTTCCTTTTCTACGTAGACACAGTAACAATTTGATCTCTCTCTTTCTTTTCCCCACACGAGGACAGGAGCGTCTGTCCCTGTGGAGCTGGGGTGTGGCGTGTGGACGTGTTTGCCAACCTGAGCGCTCTCTGAACTATATCCTTTTAGGATTTTTATGGAGGCTTCATCACACAGGCATAATCGATGATCAGCTCTGTGTCTAACCCCTCTGGGGAGTGTCCGGTTTGGGTTAAGTTTTAGGACGCCCACTTAGTGGCTGCGGAAGAGCTGCCCGATATTGGGGGGTGAGCTGCCGTCCCACCTCTGGTCACAGAAGCGTGTTGCACTGAGTGTGTGAAAGTAGGAAAAAAACAGTTTGGTTTTTCCTATTTCTTGAAGTGCTCTTGACAGAGAGTCAGATTTATTGAGTTCTGGATACTCCTTTGCTGCAGGGTCTGTCCTGTTCACTGAAGGATGTTCAACAGCATCCCTGGCGGCCTCCATTGTGACAGCCAATAATATACCCAGACATTTCCACGTGTCTCCCTCAGGGCAGATCACCCCAGGCGGTGAGAAGCGTGGGCTTAGACGTTTTTTCCTAACTTCAATGCAAAGCCACGGGATGAATGAGGGAGTCATGTCATTCACATTTGCACTTTTTAAAAGTTTGTAATGTGGCCGGGCGTGGTGGCTCATCCCTGTAATCCCAGGACTTTGGGAGGCCGAGGTAGGCAGATCTCTTGAGGTCAGGAGTTTGAGAACAGCCTGGCCAACATGGTGAAACCCCATCTCTACTAAAAATACAAATGAGCCGGGCGTGATGGCAGGCTCCTGTAATCCCAGCTACTTGGGAGGCTGAGGCAGGAGAATCATTTGAATCCGGGAGGTGGAGGTTGCAGTGAGCCGAGATCGTACCACCGCACTCCTGTCTGGGTAACAGTGAGATTCCTTCTCTTTTTTTTTTTTTTTTTTTTTT
>NW_012105697.1:1762146-1763905 GCF_000951045.1 Mandrillus leucophaeus | reverse complement strand
AATAGAAAAATCAACCGTGTGTAAAATTTAGCTGGGACGCATGCCTGGTCTCTACTAAAAATAGAAAAATCAACCGTGTGTAAAATTTAGCTGGGGCGCATGCCTGTAATCTCAGCACTTTGGGAGGTTGAGGCAGGAGAATCGCTTGAACCTGGGAGGTGGAGGTTGCAGTGAGCCAAGATTGTGCCACTGCACTCCAGTCTGGGAGACAGAGCAAGACTCTATCTCAAAAAAGAAAAAGAAAAAATTAAAATATTTTAAAAATGCATATATTTAAGCCATACAATGTGATGTTCTAATATATACATACACTGTAAAATGGTTACTACAATCAAGCTAATTAACAGATCTATCACCTCACAGAGCTACCATTCTGGAGGATGTGAGAACATTTAAAATCAGCTCTCAGCAAAGGATACAGTACATTGTGATTAAATAATTTTTTTTTTTTTTGAGACAGCGTCTTGCTCTGTCGCCCAGGCTGGAGTGCAGTGGCGTGATCTCAGCTCACTGCAAGCTCCACCTCCCGGGTTCACGTCATTCTCCTGCCTCAGCCTCCCGAGTAGCTGAGACTACAGGCGCCCGCTACCACGCCTGGCTAATTTTTTGTATTTTTAGTAGGGACGGGGTTTCACCGTGTTAGCCAGGATGGTCTCGATCTCCTGACCTCGTGATCCGCCCGTCTCGGACTCCCAATGTGCTGGGATTACAGGCGTGAGCCACCGCGCCCGGCCAATTAAATAATTTTTAAAACAAAAATTATTTGATATACATATCCATAGTAAAAGGTTGACTGTTGTCAAGGAATTAACATACTTATCCTCTGACATAGCTGATCCATTTTATTTTTTGTGGCTCGAGCACCTAAAACCTATTCTTTTAACAAAACCTTAAATATGCATATTAAACAACAAATCAAAAATTATTCTACATGGGATATTGTTCAGTACATTCCATTAAGCCATATGTATACTCTGTTGCAAAGAATGGGTGACTTTTGCCCTAGGTCTTCCAGCTGGTGATGATCTGACTTGGAACTGGAATCTGAGATTGTTTGTTGGGACACTATATTCCACATTCTTCCTTCTGTATGTCCGTAGGTGTTACAAGTTTTAATCCCCTTCTTTTATCGTCTTTTTTTTTTTGAGACATAGTTTCGCTCTTGTCGCCCAGACTGAAGTGCAATGGTGCGATCTCAGCTCACTGCAACCTCCACCTCCCGGGTTCAAGCGATTCTCCTGCCTCAGCCTCCCGAGTAGCTGGGATTACAGGCGTCCGCCACCGTGCCCGGCTAATTTTGTACTTTTAGTAGAGACGGGGTTTCATCATGTGGGTCAGGCTGGTCTCAAACTCCTGGTCTCAGGTGATCCACCTGTCTTGCTCTCCCAAAGTGCTAGGATGACAGGTGTGAGGCACCTCACCCAGCTCCTTATTTTCTTGAGTGGCAGTAGAGTTCAAGGAACATCTGGAAAGGTTTTGCCTATGACAAAGAGAATGTGGTAACATTACCATAGGAAGCTTTAGTGGGCTGGGAGATGGTGTGTCTCTCCAGGTGGACGTGCGGCCGTTCGGTGGGCTGGGAGACGGTGTGTTTCTTTGCAGGTTGACGTACTGCTGTCTCACCTGTGTCTCCTGTGACTCCATCTCCCAAGTCCTCTTGTGCAATAAGTCCCTGTCCCTCCTCGATCTGAGCTCAAATGCCCTGGAAGATAATGGAGTGGCATCTCTGTGTGGAGCGCTGAAGCACCCAGCCTGCGGC
>NW_012105697.1:1753599-1760396 GCF_000951045.1 Mandrillus leucophaeus | reverse complement strand
AGAGACGGGGTTTCACCGTGTTAGCCAGGATGGTCTCGATCTCCTGACCTCGTGATCCGCCCGTCTTGGCCTCCCAAAGTGCTGGGATTACAGGCGTGAGTCACCGCGCCCGGCCTTGGAACTCTTGCTGTTTGAAACTGGAGAGTTATTTGCCTTGGGGGCCATCCTGTACATCATAGGATCTTCAGTAGTGCCCCTGGACACTATCCTCCAGCTGCCAGCAGCACCCCTCAGTTGGGATAAATGTCACCAGACATACGTGCCCCGGAGCACAATCGCCCTGGCTGAGAAACGCTGGTCTAGACGGCAGAGTCTCCTGCCGGGAGGCGTGTAATTTGTCAAACAATTACATGCGCTCGTGAGGCTGCAAGGATGTGTGTCTGCATCCTGGTTTCTCGATATTGACACGAGGGGCATTGTAGCCCAATTCATTCTGTGTTTTTGGGGTGGCTGTCCCATGCTTCCTGGGGTGTTGAGCAGCATCCCTGGTTCCCAGCCACTAGATGAGGACAGAAAAACGAGGGAGGAGAGGGGAGAATGGGGGAGAATGGGGGAGGAAGGGGGAGGAGGAGGGGGGAAGAGGGGATGGAAGTGGGGGCAGGAGAGGAAGAGAGGGTGAAAGAGGTAAGCGACGAGGGGAAGAAGAGGTAGGAGCACCTTCTCTCCTGGCGTGGTAGACCAAAAATGTCTCCGGACACTACCAGGATCCTCCGGTGGGCAAAAATTACACACCTCCCGGCAGGAAACTCTGCCGTGTAGACCAGCATTTCTCAGCCAGGACAGCTGTGCTCCTGGGGAAAAATCATGCCTGCCTGAAAGCCACCAACACACAGGTACACACACCAGACACAGACATATGTGTGTACGAATGTGGATAGATACGTGCATATCCACACGTCTATCTGTATCTATGTATACATCATCTGTCACTTATCTGTTTGTCCATCTGTCCCCTATCCTCTGTCCTCTGCCTACTATCATCCTGTCTGTCGGTATTAGGGGGTGATAAGTAGTTGGTAAGTAACAACGGCGTGCCCTCCAGCCTGCCCCAAGCCAGACTGGATTCTCTAGCGTGTTTCCCTTTCTGCAGGCTGCAGACATGTCCGATCACCCGTGCCTGCTGTGGTGACCTCGCCGCGGCACTCGTCGCCTGCAAAACACTGAGGAGCCTGAACCTCGACTGGATTACCTTGGAACCTGATGCAGTGGCGGTGCTGTGTGAGGCACTGAGCCACCCGGACTGTGCCCTGCAGATGCTGGGGTGAGTGACTTCAGAACGAGCTTAGTTCGCTGGCCGTTTGCTCAACTGCGACATGACGGATGTCAGGCTTGGAGGGTCGTTTGTGGTGGGGGCCTGTCCTGGGCCCCTGTGGACATTGTAAAATGTCATTGTAAAATGTAAAAACCGTTGACATTGTAAGATGTCATGCAGCGTTCTCGGCCTTTCTCATGAGTTGCCGGTAGCGCTTCCCTCAGTTGTGACAATCAAAAGAGCTCCGGAAATTGTCAGAAGTCCCCCGGAGACACAGTTGCACCAGCTGAGAACCACTGCTCTATTAAAACATGTTCTACTTACGTTGGCCATAAATATGCAACCCCGGCTCAGACTTGGGAAGCGGTTCTGGGACGGGCTGAGCAGGGTCTGCATTCAGAAATACATTGGCTAAACGGCAGCAGTGAACGTTGTTCTGAAAATTAGGTTTGCCTTTGGCGTTGTACCTATTTGAAACCTGTAGGACGAATTTTTTAAGTTAATTTTTCCTTCTGATTTTATCTTAATTTTTAAAAGTTTTTTTTATTTTTTAAAAAATAAATGGGCAGGGTATAAATGGAAGAAGCTGAATATTGATAATGGTTCAAGTTGGTGATGAGTACATGAATTCATTGTACTAGTGTCTCTGAGAAAAGTTCACAATATGTTAAGTTTATTTTTTTGTTGTTTTTTGTTTTTTGTGTTATTGAGGCGGCGTCTTGCTCTGTCACCCAGGCTGGAGTACAGTGGCATGATCTCGGCTCACTGCAACCCCCGCCTCCCAGGCTCAAGCAATTCTCGTGCCTCAGTCTCCGGAGTAACTGGGATTACAGGCGCTCACCACCACGCTAGGCTAATTTTTGTATTTTTAGTAGAGACAGGATTTCACCATGTTGACCAGGCTGGTCTCGAACTCCCAACCTCAGGTGATCCACCCACCTCAGCCTCCCAAAGTGCTGGGATTACAGGCGTGAGCCACCACGCCTGGCAGAACGGTAACTTATAAAGGAAAGAGGTTTAATTGGCTCGTGCGTGTGCAGGCTGTACGGGAAGCATAGCGGCTTCTGCTTCTGAGGTGGCCTCAGGAAACTCTGAATCATGGCGGAATGTGAAGGAGAAATAGGCACGTCTTTGGTGGCGGGCGCAGGAGGAAAGGAAGCAGGGGGGATGCCACACACTTCTAAACAACCAGGTCTTGTGAGAACTCACTCATGAGACCAGCACCAAAGGGATGGTGCTTAACTATTCATGAAAGATCCACCCCCACGATCCAGTCACCTCCCACCAGGTCCCACCTCCAACACTGGGGATTACAATTAAACATGAGATATGGGTGGGGACACAGCTCCAACCAAACCATATCATGAATATCTAGGGAGGACCCCAAGTGAAGGGGGCACAGCAAACCGCAAAGGCTCTGAGATGGGGCCAGGCCTTGTACCCTCCAGGTCTAGAAGGGGGTCCTGGGGAACTGTATAGCAGACAAGGGAAAAAATGAATTGAGAGAGGAGACAGAGACCCAGCGCCCATAGGGACAGGCCAGGCACTTAAGACCTGTATTATAAAATAATAATTATTATATCTCCCTCCTCTTCAACCACCATCCCCACACCCAGAACATGTCATCTCCACAGTAGCGAGCATTCAGAGCAGTTATTTCTGGATAACTTTCTCATAGTGTCGCTGTAGCTGAAAGGAAACTTAGCCATCTTCCCTACCTCTGAAGATTTAAGGTAATAAACTCCTACTTCTCCTGTGTCTAAATGTCTATGAATTTTTGTGACCTGCTAATCCTCCTCAACTTCTTTTTATAATTGGAGATAAAAAGGCACATAACTATGAACACCAGGCAAGAAGGACGGACACGGGAGAGGGGAGAAGAAAACTGCAAATGTTAGTTATATTCTTTCAGGAGAGCCTATGTTCCAGTCTTACCAATTATTTGTGAACTTATTTTTTTTATCTTCCTGATGCTGATAACATTTAGAAGTTATAAAGAGATAAAGATTCAATGTAGAAAGCAAGAAGGATAGCTGTTGAGGGAGTAGAAGCCGGGAGGAAGTGGTGACCAATAAGCTAAGGGAAAAAATATCTCCAACGAGAAAGTGTAATTAACTGTATTCAATGCTAACCGGTTAAGTAGGATAGAACGTATTTAATAAATTGATGTTATTGGTGATGACAAAAACCAGCTTTGTTGAGGTGGGTTCAGGGGACAATGACATGAAAGGAACTGAAAATAGCAAAAATAGACAAGAAGGTTTGAAATATTTATGGGTGTAGCATCTGCTTTAATTATTTCTTAGAAAATGGGTGGGTTGTAAATGGAAGAGGCTGAATATTGGTAATTGTAGAAGTTGGTGATGGGTACATGATTTCATTATACTAGTGTCTCTGAGAAAAGTTCATAATATGTTGTTGTTTTTTTAAAGCACGTTATAAGAAGCAATAAATGTGCCAGGGCATATGAACATCAGGTGAATGGAAGTTATCCTGTTTTTTTTCTTTTTAACTGAAATTCATCTTTTTTGAATTAAATCTTAATTGATACATACTGTATATGAAATTTCACTTTATGGTCTAAATCAGAGGCTTCTTATCCTATAGGAAAGATTCATGCTTGTTTTTCAAATTCAGTACAATTCTCCCAGTGATTTCTAGAAGAGAATAAAGAGGAGAGGAGAAGTAGACATCAGAATGTAGAGAGGCAATACTGTGTACAAATGAAAAAGAAAACAAAAAAACACTTTATTTCTATTTTTCCCAGGCTGCACAAATCTGGCTTTGATGAAGAAGCTCAGAAGATGCTGATGTCTGTGGAAGAAAAAATGCCCCACCTGACCATTTCACACGAACCCTGGATTGACGAGGAATACAAGATCAGGGGTGTGCTCCTCTGATGGGGAACACCCTGAAGTAGTCTTCTCACAAAAGCTTTCCTTGGCCACCGTGGGCCCTTCTCCTGGCACCTCTGTCCTGTAATTGTACATCATGGCAGCAGGGCTGTGATTTCAGGGCTACTCCCTGGGTGTTCTAGCAATATGATTATGGAACGTGATTCAGTGTATGTGCTGACTGTCTTTGCCTTGGTCCTATATCCCCTTGTCTTTAGAAACCCCATCCTGCCTTGCGATATTTAGAAGAACAAGTACGTTAAACAAGTGTTAAACGCTCTGGAAAGCATGGCTTTATTTTCTTAATGGATGTCTGAGTGTGTAGGGACGTGCATTTGCAGGCACCACTATCCGGATACTTCTCACATAGAAGTGATGCTAGAATGTGTCTATAGATTGTATTGCTAGCATCCAGACTTTCTAGTTTGCCCAGATTTACATTTGATCAGTTTTCTTGTCCAATAAAAAAAGCATTTCCAAATCTCTACTTATCCTTTTATATATGACACTCCAATAGATGTTTCTAAAAATTCAGTATTATTCAAATGTTTCTATACTGTTTCTATTTTAAAATACAATATTAAACACTTCACTGCCATAATTAAACATTCCCTAGTTCCCTGCAGCAAATTGGTGATGCTTTATTGGCCTGGTCTAAAATTGTTACTACAAAATATAAATGTAAGGTGATACAGAAGCTGGATTATGTAGTATCAGTTATTAGATTGAAATATAATCTCAGATTCTCCTGAGATTGTGAAATTGTGGACCTGCCCCTGGATCTCTTGGCACACGCCTGGATTCTTTGGATACTTGGGAGGCTGAATTTTCTATAGTCTTTAATGTAGAGTGCTTGCACTTATTTGCTTAATTTTACTTGCAGGTTTTCCATATGTTTAAGCAATGATGAACTTTTTCGCCCAATTTTCTATTTGCTTTTGGCCTTTTTCTACAACTTTAAAGAATGCTGGCATAGGCTGGGCGCGGTGGCTCACGCCTGTAATCCCAGCACTTTAGGAGGCCCAGGTGGGTGGATCATGAGGTCAGGAGTTCAAGACCAGCCTAACCAATATGGTAAAACCCTGTCTCCACTAAAAATACAAAAATTAGCTGGACATGGTGGCATGCACCTGTAGTCCCAGCTATTTGGGAGGCTGAGGCAGGAGAATCACTTGAACCTGGGAGGCAGAGGTTGCAGTGAGGTGAGATTGCACTCCTGTACTCCAGCCTGGAGCACAGAGTGAGACTTCGTCTCAAAAAAAAAAAAAAAAAAAAAAAAAAACTGGCATAATCTTCCTGTGTTTCCTTCCCCTACTACCAGCCCACGTGACCAGGAGTGCTGCTTCCATTCAGGAATAAAGGGGGAAAGCCCGGTGGTCCAAAGACAAAGGAAGCAAGGCTGTGTGGACACATGGAAATATAAAAATATGAGTCTCCCAGCAGAGTCGTGTAGAGAGGAACTATGAGATCTGAGATGACATAGAAAAGCTTCAAATGGGGTATCTTCCAGAGTACTCAGACCTGGGGCAGTAAGCAACCTTCACATAACCTTGAAGAGCGGCGGAACTTCACGTCATGGAGAAAACCAGACTCCAGATCATATGCAGACGCTCTGTATTCACAGGCTTCGAGTGTCGGCGTGACTTTAGAAAACTGAAAGAGGGCCGGGCGCCGTGGCTCACGCCTGTAATCCTGACACTTTGGGAGGCCGAGGTGGGCGGATCACCTGAGGTCAGGAGTTCAAGACCCGCCTGGCTAACACGGTGAGACACTGTTTCTACTAAAAATACAAAATCAGCTGGCCGTGGTGGTGGGTGCCTGTAGTCTCAGCTACTCAGGAGGCTGAGGCAGGAGAATGGCGTAAACCTGGGAGGCGGAGGTTGCAGTGAGACGAGATCACGCCATTGCACTCCAGCCTGGGTGACAGAGCGAGACTCCATCCCAAAAAGAAAAACAGCATTGAAGAAAATGCCCAATTGTAAACAGAAAAGGGGAGCCCGGACCCAGTGTTGACTGCCCCTTCCACTCTGATGACACCGGTTCGGAACTTAGATTCTCCCACGGGAGCACAGAAAACTTCCTATGCCACTGGCTCGGCTGCTCTCCACCATCCTCTCACTAATTGCCGAAAGCTGTAACTCACCACCAGAAGGGGCTGGGGATACATTTTGTTCCTCACTGGAGATTCTCCAGACTCTCCCTGCTGACGATGTCGTGGATTCTACAGATGGCATGATAATGCATCTCTGTGGGGAGATCAGCTCCAGGAACTTGCTCCTATAACTAGGGACTCAGGGGCCCCCGCTGCTCCTGACCGACACTTCCCTGCACAGCGCTCTGGAACCCAGAGGAACCAGGTGGGTGCGTCCTTATGTTCGGTCTCAGGGAAGACGACGGGACTTAGTGTCATCCCTCAAGAGACGAACACAGCGCGGTGCTGGTGAAGTCACTTTGTTCAGAGCAGGTGATGACCCTGCCTCACGCTGACATCCCGTTCATGCTCTGGCTGGACAGAGGCAGGTGGCGACCTGCAGGGGAGTGTCTCAGGTAGGACCACAGGTGAGGGTCACTGCAAATCCCTGAGTCCTAGAGAAAGAAGGACAGGGTCTCTTTGGAGTCTGAACCAAACCTTGGATGAACAGACCCACTGA
>NW_012105697.1:1751501-1753549 GCF_000951045.1 Mandrillus leucophaeus | reverse complement strand
CGAGATCACGCCATTGCACTCCAGCCTGGGTGACAGAGCGAGACTCCATCCCAAAAAGAAAAACAGCATTGAAGAAAATGCCCAATTGTAAACAGAAAAGGGGAGCCCGGACCCAGTGTTGACTGCCCCTTCCACTCTGATGACACCGGTTCGGAACTTAGATTCTCCCACGGGAGCACAGAAAACTTCCTATGCCACTGGCTCGGCTGCTCTCCACCATCCTCTCACTAATTGCCGAAAGCTGTAACTCACCACCAGAAGGGGCTGGGGATACATTTTGTTCCTCACTGGAGATTCTCCAGACTCTGCCTGCTGACGATGTCGTGGATTCTACAGATGGCATGATAATGCATCTCTGTGGGGAGATCAGCTCCAGGAACTTGCTCCTATAACTAGGGACTCAGGGGCCCCCGCTCCTCCTGACCGACACTTCCCTGCACAGCGCTCTGGAACCCAGAGGAACCAGGTGGGTGCGTCCTTATGTTCGGTCTCAGGGAAGACGACGGGACTTAGTGTCATCCCTCAAGAGACGAACACAGCGCGGTGCTGGTGAAGTCACTTTGTTCAGAGCAGGTGATGACCCTGCCTCACGCTGACATCCCGTTCATGCTCTGGCTGGACAGAGGCAGGTGGCGACCTGCAGGGGAGTGTCTCAGGTAGGACCACAGGTGAGGGTCACTGCAAATCCCTGAGTCCTAGAGAAAGAAGGACAGGGTCTCTTTGGAGTCTGAACCAAACCTTGGATGAACAGACCCACTGAACTCTGAACCATGAACGCAAGAGTCTGCTCATTTTCTCAGACCCAACGGATCTAGCTTTGGGTGTGAATACGTGGCCGGGCGCAGTGGTTCGCACCTGTAATCTCAGCACTTTGGGAGGCCGAGGTGGGCGGATCACCTGAGGTCAGGAGTTTGAGACCAGCCTGGCCAACATGGTGATACCCCGTCTCTACTAAAAATATAAAAAAATTAGCCAGGCGTGGTGGCACATGCCTGTAATCCCCTACTCGGGAGGCTGAGGCAGGAGAATCGCTTGAACCTGGGAAGCAGAGGTTGCAGTGAGCCGTGCCATTGCACTCCAGCCTGGGCAACAAGAGCAAAACTCCATCTCAAAAAAGTACAGATAATTAAAGTGCAGGATTTGTGTTAGAACTTAAATATTCTAATACCAAAAACTAGGTCCGGTGACACACACATAGATGTACAAATAGAAATTTACAGAAAGAAATCATCTATGGTACATCATGGTGGGGTGTAGTAGAATAAGACTGTCTCATTATTTCTCCAAAGATTCTGGAGACACATTTCTCTGTGTGTTCTGTAGTGTGTGTGTGTATGTGTTGTACACTCATACTTTTATCCAAGTTAATGAAAAAGAATCTTCTATCCTTCTTTAACCTGATGCAGCAAGGACAGAGAGAAAAATTTAGAACTGTAGTTCTCAGATCTTATAAAACTATAACTTTTGTTTTTATTTTGAGACAGAGTCTCATTCCGTCACCCAGGCTGGAGTGCAGTGGTGCAATCTTTGCTCACTGCAACCTCCAGGGTTCAAGTGATTCTCCTGCCTCAGCCTCCCAAGTAGCTGGGATTACAGGTACCCGCCACCATACCCAGCTCATTTTTTTTTTGTATTTTTAGCAGAGACAGGGTTTCACCACATTGGCCAGGCTGGTCTTGAACTCCTGACCTCAAATGATTCACCTGCCTCAGCCTCCCAAAGTGCTGGGATTACAGGCATGAGTCACCATGCCCGGCCAAGAGCTACTGATTTTTAAAGGTATTTTGTATTCACTCACTCCTAGGAATAATGTTGAGTTCTCAAAAGTTGACACTTGTTCCTCTTGCAATTGTAATGAGTTAGATGATCTTATGATTTGAGCAAGACTTTGCATTGTTCCCTTTTATCTTAAGTTACTGCATTCCTGTGACAGGATGATATGAATTCTAACTAAGGCACACTGCACCGTCACTGTCTCCTTCTCAGGATAATAACAATTCTAAATATGGCACACTGTACCCTGTCACTGTCTCCTTCTCAGGATAATA
>NW_012105697.1:1748645-1751061 GCF_000951045.1 Mandrillus leucophaeus | reverse complement strand
CCTCAGGCAGTCCGCCCGCCTCAGGCTTCTGAAGTCCTGGGATTCCAGGCGTGAGCCACCATGCCCAGCCAGAAGCAATCCTATATGACTGTGCTCACGCCTGGAATCCCAGCACTTCAGGAGGCCGCGGCAGGAGGAATGCTTCAGCCCAGGAGTTCAGGACCAGCCTGGACAACATAGCAAGACCCCATCTTAGCCTCCCGAGTAGCTGGGGCTACAGGTGCATGCCACTATGCATGACTAATTTTTGTATTTTTAGTAGAGACAGGGATTTTTAATAGAGATGGAGTTTCACCATGTTGGCCAGGCTGGTCTCGAACTCCTGACCTCAAGCGATCCACCCGCCTCAGCCTCCCAAAGTGCTGGGATTACAGGCTCACGCCACTTCAGGAAATGTGTTGTAGTGACTCTGGATTCTGTATTGTTCTGAGAGGTTTTTTCATTTGTTTTCATTTTTGTCTGTTTCCGTAGGCAAAAAGTTGCCTGGACACGTGTACAAAACGTATCTCCCTATCTCCCTGCAGTCAGCAGCTATCTGTATCTACGCTAAGTTCCTTCAAAGACTCCTAAGAGGTCTCCATGGACCTCTGAAGTTGAAGTCAATGATTGGGTCACAGCTTACTCAGAAAGCTCAAGCCAGTAAGGCTTCCAACCACCGCCACCCAGGCCGAGTGGCTTGAGTAGCACATTCACTGTGTGGCATAATTCCGTGTTTGCCCAGGCTTTTCATTTCTACTGGGCTCCCTGCGGCCTCCCACGTGCATGTGTAGAAGATCACTCAGTCAGAGATGCTTGGAAAGTGGATGTCTATCGTTCTATGGATCACTTGCAATGTCGTTCTATGGATCACTTGCAATGCTTATTTTCCTGGGAACACAAATGAGGAAGTGGGGCCAGGCCGTCTCCTCTCTATTGTCTGTATTACAGAAGGAAGGGAGCAGTGCTGGAGCAGGGGGCCCAGGAGCATCCCAAGCGGCAGGCCAGTCCCCGCCAAGAAGAGAGATGTAGGTGGGATGACGCTCCGGGGACTCGGGAAAGAGACATGTGTGAGCTTTTGCGATACGAGGTGAGACAGAGCAAGGGTGCTGTGGGGTCTGCGTGCATTCCCACAGGCAGCGTGGATGGCTGCATTCATGTGTTAGGGCTGTCATAACAAAGTACCACCAGCTGGGAGCCCTATATAACGTCAACATATTTTCTCGCAGTTCTGGAGGCCAGAAGTTCGAGATGAAGGTGCTGCAGGGTCGGTTTCCGCCGAGGCCTCTCTCCTTGGCTCGCAGACGGCTTGTCTTCTCCCCGCGTCTTCACATGAAGGTGCAACCCCACTGTATAACAGGCAGGTTGGATTAGGACCCACCCTAATGTCCTCATTTTAACCTTACTTACCTGGGTAAAGGCCCTGTCTCCAAATACAGCCCCATTCTGGGGTATGGGGGCGGGGGAGGTGGGGGTAGGACTCCAACACAGGGCTTTCAGGAGGGCTCAGTTCAGCTAGTGACAATGACTGCAGGTGTCTACGCGGAGAGGATGGGCCACTCCCACGGGGGTCGGGTGAGCAAGGGGCGCGGGAGGAAGAGCGTGGAGATCACGTGCCGTCTGGTGTGCGCGCTGGGCTGGGAGGTGGGGGCCGGAAGGAGACCAGGACCACGAGTAAGAGCCCGCGAGAAGTACGTGTGACTTCTCCTTGTCTCCGTGTGGGCGAGAAGGCTGGAGACGGAGGAACTGTTTCCGAGGAACTGAATTCCTCCATTGATAGTCTGCCCGCTGGCTCAGGTGCACCAGCGCGCACGGGATCCCAGCCTCTTCCCACAACCCCGCCTGCGGCTCCGGCCGCTCTCCGGCGCCCTCTGCTGGGCCAGCGCCCGAAACGCAGGCGAGCGCTTTCCGGCTTCCTCCAGTCCCATCCCGCGCGGTAGCCGCTCACAAGCAGGTGCTTCAACTTAAGTCCATCAAAAATAGGCAAGATTAAAAAATCTCACACTGGCCACATTTCAACTGTTCCACGTGGCATGTGGCTACTGGCATCCCTTTTCTACAGCACAGAGAACATTCCCAGCATCTCAGAAAGTTCCATCAGATGCCCTGCCAGTGGCCACTCAATCTCTGCGAAAAAGTGAGGATCCCGCGCTGCGCTCGGTGACCCACACCTGTAATCCCAGTACTTTGGGAGGCCGTGGCAGGTGGATCGCCTGAGGTCAGGAGTTTGAGACCAGCCTGGCCAACGTGGTGAATCCCCGTCTCTACTAAAAATACAAAAATTAGCCAGGCGTGCTGGTAGGCGCCTGTAACTGAGAGGCTGAGGCCGGAGAATCGCTTAAACCCGGGAGGTGGAGGCTGTAGTGAGCCAAGATCACGCCACTACACTCTAGCCTGGGTGACAAGAGTGAAACTCTGTCTCAAATTAAAAAAAAAAAAA
>NW_012105697.1:1726494-1744535 GCF_000951045.1 Mandrillus leucophaeus | reverse complement strand
CACACACACACACACCACACACACACAGAGCAGGAATCTCCTTGGTTGAGGGCACTTCCCACTTAGGCCCCTCAGGACGGAGTTGTCCAGGACAGAAACACACACATGGCCACACACACGGCCTCCCCTCCATCTATGACTGGCCCAGAGCTGCCCAGCCAGAGAGGACGCAGGGGCAAAGGAGATAATCTGCTCTCAGTGAAAGAAACAATGGAGTCAGTGCGGCTTAGATGAATGAATGCATTCACTCATTCTACTTGAAATCAACACCCAATAGATGTAAGAAACAGAAAGAAATCATTTAGGTAGATAAGGTGAAGAGAGTCCCCAGCAAAAAGCTTTCTAACAAAAAGCAGCTTAGAAATTGCTCCCTTTCTAACCACACCACCCAGTTCAAATAAGTCACTTCTAACAAAGAGCAGCCTGACCTTTCAGGCTGTAAAACACAGATAAGCAACTCAGGGCACAGACTTGGGAGGTTCCTGGGTAATCACCAAGCCACATACATACGATGGTCCCCAATACAAACAGCAGGCCTAAAGCACATTCCTTTCCCTTTAGGCACACTAAGATAGGGAAGCTGGAAGCGTGCGTGGGGGAGATGGCTGCAGCTGCAAGAAGGTGCCTGGGAATGGGCAGAGACACTCTCCCTCACCTTTCAGCACACACAGATAAGCGGTGCAGAGCAGCACAAACTAAGGGCCTGCCTGCAGGATCAGAGAATGGGGTGGGAGCCGGGCACAGTGGCTCACGCCTGTAATCCTAGCACTTTGGGAGGCTGAGGGCGATCACGAGATCAGGAGATCGAGACCATTCTGGCTAACACGGTGAAACCCTGTCTGTACTAAAAATACAAAAAAAAAAAAAAAAAAAAAAAAACCGCCGGGGCAACACAGCAAGACTCTGTCTCAGGGGAAAAAAAAAAAAATGCATTTCTTTCTATTCAATGAGAACATGAGGAAAAGGCAGAGGCCGGCTGGGAGAGGGTTTGTGTGTGTAACATTGAGTTTCAGTATAAAAGATCAAGGCAGGACTGAAAGCCCCAAGGCTGGCATCGCAGCTCTAGAGCGAGGGGCAAGGGTAGGGCGGGGGGTGAGAGTAGAGCGAGGGGTAAGGGTAGGGTGAGCACAGGTGTGAGGGGACTCTGGCAGGCCTGGACTCTGGTGGGTGGTGGGGTGACCTAGGAGTTGGCTGAAGCTCCCTCGGGCTCCAGGGAGGTTCCCTCAAGTGCCTTCCCCACCCAGCACCTAGGCCCTGAACGGAGTCCCCAGGAATGCCCCACGCCCCATCCGCTTCACCTGTCCCAGGGGAAAGTTCTGTGTGGTTTTTTCCACTTTAGCCCTCTGCGGGGAGACGCGGGGTCAGAGGCACATCTGCTCTGGAGAGGTGGCCGGGCGCAACACGACTCAGGCCAAACCTGAGAATTCTGAACCTCCTCCTAGACCCATCTGTGCACGTCCTTGTAAAATCCTTTCCGCAAATGAACCCCGCCGCCATCCCCCACAACCCCCGCCACCCTCACATCTGATCGTCGTCTTCAGCCTCCACCATCCCCAGGTGACCTCTGATCACCCTGGCCTGCCTTCAGCAAGAATCCTGCTAGGTGGGTTTAGCCAAAACCCCCCGGACCCCTGAGGTTTGCTCTTAGTGATTTTCCATCCACTGATGGTACCTGTACCTATCTCGATGGTCCTGAATAAAGTCTTCCTTATGGCCATTTAACAAGTTCGCCATCCCACCTTGGGGACAGAGACGCATTTGCTGTAGAAAGAGGGACACTAATACAGTTGGTGAACCCTCAATCGGGGACAACAGCAGGCTCCCAGCATTCAACCCTGCATGTTGCTAAGCCCAGGTGCTTGGGCTTCATGGGGGACTCTTACATGGCAGCTCCTGCTGAGCACTTTGGTGGCTGGAATAGTCTGGAAAGAGGAATAAAGTAGGAGACATGAGATCCGTGGCGCTACTTGGTAATTCGCACTGTAGGGAAAGGAAGATGCCGAGGATGCTGTAAATAAGCCCCGAATTTATGTGCAAGCCTCTTGTGTTTTCAATAGTCTTGTTTTGCCAAATGAGGAAATGGTGGGGAGAACTGAAGCCTTACACCTTTAACCCTTCCACTGGACTAAGCCCAAATGTATCATTTTATCTTCTTCCTCCTCAGCTTTTCTGAAGAGAAAGGGAGTGAAGGCACGGCACTGTGAAATCGTGAAACTTATCCTTAACTTGGTGAATGGAGGGTCTGACAAGTGAGGAGCCGAGGAGCTACGACCCTGTGGGGAGACCAAGATCGCCAAGAGCGGGGCTCACCTCCCCTTTCCCTGGGATCCCACTCAGAGCTGCCTTCGGCTGGCTCTCCATGCCCTGGGGGGCTCCCCCATCACATCCGCCTAGAACAGCAGGGTCTCGGAGAGCCCAAGCGTAAGGGACGCTTGCTGCTGCCCAGGAACGGCACCCCGTCCCGGGAAGTGACTCCCCCACAACATACCCAGGCCGGGTGAGAAAAGGGCTTCCCCTCCCTGGCTAAGGAAGTGAGATGCTCCTCTGCAACTGGACCTGTAACCAGCTGACCCTGAAGTTCCTGTGTCCCTGGGCCCCACCCCTTCCTGCATGGCGTGGTCAGCAATTCCTCCATCAAGCCCCCTACAACCCTCCAGACACCCTGGTCTGCAGCGGCCAGTGGAGGCCAGAGAACGCTCCGACACAGGTCATGACCCAATTCACAGCAAGTAACAGAACCCCAACCTCACGTCACCCCGATGGCACTTCTTTTGCTCAGCAATCCCCAGGTGACATAGGTCCACCAGGGAGGGGGCACACAGGGTGGCCACCAGGCCGCTTGGACACCGCAGTCACGTCCCTCTCAGGGCCTCCAACCCTCCAATGGCTGGGTGCTCCCTGGACCCCAACCCACAGCAGCAAGTGTCCCTGCGACACAGCTATCTGGCCCCACCCTGAGCCCAGAGCATCTCTGGGCAGAAGGGGCAAGAAGTCATCTGACTCCAGGGGTCTGGCCCCACACAGCCTGCACCCCAGCACAGCCTCCAGTGTAGCCTGTACCCCACACAGCCTGCACCCCGCACAGCCTGCACCCCAGCACAGCCTCCAGTGCAGCCTGCACCCCACACAGCCTGCACCCCACACAGCCTGCACCCCAGCACAGCCTGCACCCCAGCACAGCCGCCAGTGCAGCCTGCACCCCAGCACAGCCTGCACCCCGCACAGCCTGCACCCCGCACAGCCTGTACCCCAGCACAGCCTGCACCCCAGCACAGCCTGCACCCTGCACAGCCTGCACCCCAGCACCTCTGAGACAAGAGCTGTCGGAGTCACTGAGGGAGCGAACCCAGCCGTCAGGACTTGACCCCAGGGGATCATGGAGGGAGACTCCACATGGAAGAACAGCCTGTTCCACTTAAAACAGACACAGCCAGATCCCCGTCACTGAGGCCCTGGCTGTGGGGCCTGCGACAAGCTGTCACCTTCCCCTGGAGAGAACAGCAACACCCCCTCACGAGGCGGCCCGAGGCTTCTCTGGGATGATCCCATCAGGTGTGGTCCAGCCCGGGACAACGGCACACAGATGACAACCAGGAGGCACCTGGTGGTTCACTCAGCTCAGCCGCTCAGCCGACAGAGGCGGACGCGGTTTCCGGGAGTGCAGGGATGGATTAGTGATGCTTGCGGGGGGCCCAGGTGATGGCGATGGTGATCTGTGTTGCGTATGTACCATCCCTCAGGATTCTTCTCCCTGAACCCCAGTGCACTCTGACCTCATCCTAGTGTTCCCTCAACACAAGAGCGAGGCCTCCTGCACTGGGAGCGTCTGGCCACGAGTGGCCTTCTGACCACCTGGACCTGCGTGGGCTACAGCTCTGCCAGGCCTCGCGCCGTCCACCCTCAACCCAGCCACCCCTTGACCCGGGAGGGTCAGGGAAATCAGGACTTCTGAGACAGAACGGCTGGTTCCCAGCCACCCTCGAGAGAGAGATGGGACCCAAGCCCCGGGTCCCTGGATGAAGGGCTCTGGGGGACACGTGAAATCACAGATGGGAAGCTGGGGGAGCCAAGCCCGTGGGAATTGCCATTTATTCCCAAAGTTGCCAAAATCATCACCAAGGATTCACCGAGGGTGCATGAGGGGGTGCGTGAGGGGAACAAGGAGGCTCAAACACTGACTGAGGGTTGAGAGTTTGGAGGGAGGGGGAATAGGTGGGGGCCCCAGCCGCCCCTCCCCCTTCTAATGCCACGGGAAAGGGGTCCTCCTCTGGCCAGCTCCCCTCCCCAGGCCCCATGTCCAGTTTCCCTCCGGGGAGGTGGGGTGGGAAAGGAAGAGGATGTAGTGTGAGTGGGCCCCAGGAGGGGGAAGGGCACTGGGGGCAGGGATCCCCCATTTCACATGCACTCACAACACTGATCTCCCAGAGAGCGAGAATGGGGCAGCTGGATGGAGCCAGGCCCCCTTCCGCCCTGGATTATAGGAGGAAGGGGTTAGTGTTGGGGGCCGGGGGGCCTGGGGGCATCATGGGGGGCAGGCCAGGGCCCCCGCCAAGGGGAGAGATGTACGTGGGTGGCGCTCCAGGGACAGGAGGCACAGGACTGAGACGGAGCTGGTTCAGGGTGAGCGTCGCAGGGGGCGCGGGCTGGAAGGGGTTCGTGACGGAGGGGCCAGTGGCTGGGCCTCCTGCAGGAAGAGAAGACCAGAGACACGGAGTGCAGTCAGTGGCGCGGCCCACCTGTGTCCATCCAGCACGTGCAGGCGAGGGGCGAAGCGTCCCTGCCCTGTGAGGCACCTGCTCTGCTGGAACCCACAGGGAGGACTTGGGCAGGTGATGGGCCCACACTCACCGCCTGGCAGGAAGGGGTTGGAGGCCTTGGCTCCAGACGGCGTGGGGCCCGGCCGGCTCACCAGCGAGTCCAGGTCGACGAGGGCTGCATTGGGCCCCAGGAATGACTCCGGCGTCTTCCGGGTGGGGGGCGTGGGAGTTGGTGTGGCTGCAGGTGGGGGGCTGCCCACAGCCTCAGCCAGAGATCCCCTGACCCCACTCATGTCAAAGGCCCCAGGGCTTCGGGCCGGCACCTCTCCTGCCAGCAGCTCCAGCTCTCCTGGAAGCAGCGGGGAGAGGGGCTCAGACAGGGGAGATAGCAAGGCTCCAACCTGGGAGCAGTATAGGCCATCACAGGGGGCGCTTCAGAGAGGCCGGTGCCCAGAAGCCTCAGGAAAGAGGAACTGAGGTGCAGAGCGGAGCAACGCCTGCCCAGGCCAGAAGCTCGCATGTCAGCCCAGATTCCCACAAGGTGGGTCTGAGTCCAGTGAGCAAACGCAAGAGGGATGATGGAAGCAGGTGTCACCCTCTGACAACCACAAGGCAGCAACTGCTTCAGGGAGGGGCTGTCCAGGGTCTCTAGGCCCACGGGGGAAGGCAGCGGGGGCCTGTTCACAGGGGCCTCCAGGCTCCGAGGAGCCTGCCCTCAGACGCTCCTTGAGTACACAGCCCCAGCGGGAGCTTCCAAGTGGACAGACAGCACAGACACGTGTTCTGGGCCGGCGTGAAGACGTCTGTTGGCTGGAGGTCTGACTTTGTTTTAGACGGAGTTTCGCTCGTTTCCCTGGATTGAGTGCAATGGCGCAACCTCAGCTCACTGCAACTTCCACCTCCTGGGTTCAAGCGATTCTCCTGCCTCAGCCTCCCGAGTAGCTGGGATTACAGGCGTGTGCCACCACGCCCGGCTGATTTTGTGTTTTTAGTAGAGACGGGGTTTCGGCCATGTTGGTCAGGCTGGTCTTGAACTCCTGACCTCAGGTGATCTGCCCACCTCGACCTTCCAAAGTGCTGGGATTACAGGCGCAAGCCACTGCGCCTGGCCTGATTTTCTTTTTAAATAGATTTAACAATTCTATCTACTGTTGAAAAAATGCACACATTTGTATGGGACAAAAAAAGGCCTAAAAGAAGGAAAACTGCAGGCTGGAAGACTGCTCTATGTTAACCTAGATAATGAAAGGAGGGGACCGCAGGCGCAGCTCACTCCCCGTTAGCCGCCGGCCTTTCATCAGGGGAAACAGGTTTCTGTACCACAACCTGTGCCTCAATAACAGCTCACTTAAACAAACAAAAAAACCAAGAGATCAGGCTGACATGACTCATCATGGGACAGACAGGTGCCAGCTGAGGGCCATGGTGAAGCACTAGTGGCCACAATGACCTCGGACACTCCTGACGGAGTAGCCACTCAGGGACTCAGCAGATGGACCCGTCACAGGCGGCGCATGCCAGCTTACGCCAGCTGAAAACCCCAAGGAGCCAGGGCAGCTAAAGGCAGCACCCATGAGGACGCACCCTGGCCAGCCCTGGAGCCACCAGCAGGCGAGTGGGGACCTGGCAGGGGAGCCTCGGCTGCCTTCCAAACCCCTGTCCATGCAGCTCACTGCACAGGACAAGACAGTCCCTGTTCTTTGACACACTTGAAGAGTCTGCAAGGCACTCAAGCGATGTGGAGGCAGAGACGGGTCAGAGGTCGACATTTTGGTGGGAAACCTTGAGAAGAATTCTGTTTCTCCCTGTCGGCAATTTCTCTAAAATCAAGATGCACACTTGTTTTAAAGACAAGTGGATGGTTCTGGCCCACTCTACCCAAGTCAACTTTTCATCCTTAAGTCCAGCCGGCCCTGTCTGGAGTGGGACAGAGACAGCCAGGAATGGGGCTCCCTCTGGCCACTGGGAAGAAAGGCAGGGGCTCACCCGCGCTGCTCCCGGAGGTCGGCAGTGCCGTGCGGAGTCGGTCGAAGTCAGAGAACTCGTCAGGCTCCGTGTCGAATCCCCCGGTGGCTGTGGGGCCGGGATGCTCTGCTCAGCCCCTCCCTGGGGCCCCGCCTCAGCTCCCACCTCCAGTCCGGGTGCCCACCCTTCCTTAGGATGCTCGACTCTAACATCTCCCACTCACTCCTGCCCGGGGCTCCGTTCCCACCCCCACTGCAGTACCTGTGGTGCCATTGGTGCTGGGTTTGGCAGGTGACCCTCCCCAGGGATCTGAGAAGGCTGGAGCCGGTGTCCAGGGATCAGAGGCCGAGGGTCCACTGACCGGGACCCCACCTGGGTGAGGACCCAAGAGCATGAGGAGCTGGCAACCTTGACTGCCCAGATGGCCGGGGGAACCATTGCCTCTGAATCTGTGGCTGTTCACACAAAAGCTCCCTTGCTCCCGGTCTCCCGCACACAAACTCAAATTCCAACTGGGCATCACTGCCAGGCTCTGGCCCTGGGACCCCAGCTGGGGTGAGGGGCTTCCCCGCAGCCTCTGCCAGACCTACCCAGCCCTCCCTCAGCTCCCCCACCCCTCCCCTGTCCAGCTGGGTGTCAGGCCCTTCTCCACCCCCACCTCCACCCACCACCCTTCCCAGATGCCTACGTCGCACAGGCTCTGCCCTGGCCGCAGCCTCTGGGCCCCTTGGCTGAGCTGCTCCCCATAGCACACCCCCATGTCCTCCAAGGCACAATCTCACACGCCCTGTCCTGGGCTGTCTCATCTGACCCCCTCCCCTGTACCCAGGACGCCCCCACCACTGCCCGGCACCACTTGGCTGCATCTGTCCCTGTCCAAGGGCACAGCCAACCAAGGACAGGTGCACACAGGCATAGAGGCCGCACGCAAGCAGGCCACGCACTCACCATCGGAACTTCCCCATGGATCCGGCGTGGGCCCCTCCCCGGCTGCAGGGGCTGGGGTCCCACCCCAAGGGTCAACTGAGGGTCCTGCAGGGGCAGCAGGCCTCCAGGGGTCCCCAGAGGCCGGCGTGGGGGCTGGACCTCCCCAGGGATCAGCAGCCGGAGGGACAGGGGGGCCGCCCCAGGGGTCCGAGGTGGGGGCAGCCGTGGGGACGGCAGCAGCCACGGGTGCTGGGCCCCCCCAGGGGTCTGTGGTCGGGGGAGGAGCTGGGGCTGTGAAGACGTCAGCAAGGTCCATGAGGGACGACTGTGGGGGAGAGAGAAGAGGAGGAGCATGAAGAAGTGGTGGGAAGCCCGGGACAAGGACCAAGCTGGGGCCCGTCGCTGGGGAGGTGGCCAGGCCCTGGGTGTCCAGACAGCAGCCATCCGTAAGGGGTAAGAGGGAGGCAGGCCCCAAACACACCACCCACCCTCCCTCCTTGTACGTCCTAGGGTCGGCCCACCCCTGCCCACCTCCCCCACCCCAGGGAGCCCCAAAACAGGCCACACCCCTGCCCCACATCCATTCTCCACACCACGGCAGGGCAGCCCCTTAACCCCACCTGCTCCCAGGTCCTTGCCCAGCCCTGACTGAGGATGGAGGCCAAGCCCTCCCCTCACTCAACCCAAAGCAGCTCACTTCTCCCTCTGCCCACCGTGCCTTCTTCAGTCAGCCCCCAGTCCCTGCTCCATGCCTTCCCCGGGGAAGCCCCCCCTGAACCCCACTCAGGTCGCCCTGAGCACCTCTCATGATGCCCCCTACATTGCCCTGCCGTCACCCCACAGTCATCGCACTGCAGGCCTTCCCACGCCGCACGCACACGCTGCAAGGTCCTGTGTTCTGGGGTGGCACACGACGGGCCCAGCTAACCAGAGCCCCTGTCTCGGAAAGTGCAAGTGTCCCCAACAGACTCAGGCACACATCTCCTGTCAGCACCGTGAGGCAAAGGCCCCGGGGGGATGGGAGGGGAAGAAGAGCTGAGTCCAGGGCAGGAGAAGAGATGGGTGAGATCCGGTGCTCTTCCAACGGGGCAGCCCTTACTGGGGTCACTGAGCTGTGGGGGACACTGGTAGAGACCCCTTGGCCGAGGCTAACATAAAGAGGCTTTCCATCTACCAAGAAAGTCCCACTGTGCCTTATGGCCACAAGCTGTCTGCCGCCTCCCATGGAGAGGGGGCCTTGTCCCCACCCCTCAAACCTGGGCTGGCCTCAGGACCTGCTGAGACCAACAGCAGTGCACAGGCTGGGAGCCAACTCCGACCCAGCCCGATAAGCCTGTGCTGGGGTGGGGCAGCAGCGGCTACTGTGCTGTGAGGACACTCGGGACAGACTAGTAACTGGGGAGAGGCCAGGGCAGTAGGCTGGAGGGCAAGGCCTGTGCGGACACCCTGGGCCCAGAGGCGTGAGTGACCTCAGCTCTGACACGAAACAAAACCAGCCAGCAGGGCCCCGTCACAGAGAAGTACTGAAGCGTGACCTGAAAGCGCAAGGTTGTAGGAGGGTTTGCTACTCAGCTGCAGAGCACAGGAATGCCACAGAAACACTGTCTGCAAGGGCGGGACCATGCCTCATCGCTCACCAACAGACCCTGGTGTGCAGCACACGGCATGGCACCAAGGAGGTGCCGAAGAAAGTGTAACAGATGGGCGAGCCCTACACCCTCCTTCCTGTGGCCATGTCAGGCTGTTGACCTATTCTGGGCCTCCCCATTCAGCTGTGGCAGGTGGGGGTGGCCCTCATGGTGCTCGGCCCAAAGAGGGATGGCCAGTGCTGACCACAGAAGGTGGCCACAGGGCAGCCTGGTGAGTCACCAGCCTCAGCCCAGCGGGGAGGAAGAGGCAGTGAGAGGCCAACCAGGCCTGGAAACCCAGTGCCCAGCTCCAGGACCTTGTGTTTCAGCCTCTGCTCCAGGGACCTGGCCATGCAGGAATGAGCAATGGAACGGACACACACCTGCGGGGGCCAGGGAGGGCAGAGCAAGCCCCGCTCACCTCCTCCTTGCCCCCGGTCTCTCTCTTGCTCTCCTCGATCGCCATCTGCAGCCGCAAGTCATCCCCGCGACGGATCCGCTCCTCCTGTTGGGGCACAGGCAGCAGCCAGGGAGACATGAGAACGTTAGCTGTAGGCAGATGCCACCTCAGCCCGGAAGCCCCAGCAACCCCTCCCACCCCAACGAAGGCGGCTGAAGGATTCGATGGGATGCGGACAATGTATGAAATGGGGATGGGGCACCTGGGTCAAAGGTCGGGTGGGACACGGGGATGAGGGGAGTGGGGTGCTGTGCTGGGACACCCAGGGAGGACAGGCACCCGCCTCAGTGGTATCTCCTGCGTTGGGGGGAGGAACGGACCCTGGTCACCCAAGCAACCTTGGCACGGCTGCACTGGCCGCCACCAGGCTCTGTCTGACCGGAGGTCCTACAGCTGAAGGTACTGAGGCTTCAACATGCGTGAGCCTGTGGGCTTTCCAGCCCAGCAGGATGGTGGGGGGTGACTTAGGAAGGGGCGATGGGGCTGGTCTGAGGGGAGTCCCTGGCAGGGGCAGGGAGGCTGCTCTGACCTTATCATGCTCTTCTCGGCTCAAACTAAGGGCCAGCTGGAGCTGGGCGTCGTCCTCGGGGCCGCAGGATGGGGGCTGGGGGAGAGAGAGTGTGAGGGGCATGGCGGGAGGGGCCAGAGGCAGAGGCAGGAAAAGAGGTAGAGCCAGAGTCAGATAGGGTCAAAGAAAGAGAGGGCTTGGGGTCCCTGAACCAGTGAGGGACAGGCAGAGAGTGACACGCAGAGGGACGGGGGGTGAGGATGAGGCAGGACTGAGGAGGAGACGAGTGACAGCACGTGGAGCAGCGACAGTGAGGGCCAGGCCTGCGTCTGGCTGGGAGGCAGCCTGAGGTGAGACGTGGAGGCGGGTGGCGGACAGACAGCCCCAGCTGCACGCCCAGTACCTGGTCAGCCTCCTCTTTGCTCATGGCCAGGGCCAGCTGGAGCTGCAGCTCCTCCTCCCCACTGCTCTGTGGCCATGCCTGTTCCGCCTCAGGAGGGGGGCCTGAGCCCACAGCGGCTGATGAGGCTGGAGGGTGGGGGAGAAACTCGTGAGACCCAGACCAGGGAACGAGAGACAGGAAACCCCACAGCCTAGAGAGATGGGGGCTTCTGTGTCCAACCCCACCCCCCAAGTCCCCCACTCTACAGCCTCTGAAGGCCAAGACTAGGACCGAGAGGCAGAGACCAGACACCAAGTGCCCAGAGGAGAAAGGGTCCCCGGAGGGGGGTGCAGGCAGCCCCACCTATGGGAGAGGCCAGGCATCAGGGAAAGACCAGAGCAAAAGTCAGTCTGATAAGCAGATGGGGAACCCCAGGAACGTCTGAGCCCTGCCACCACCAGGACTTCCCGCGTGCCTGGGGTCTGTTGCTGGGCCCCTGGGGGATGGGAGGTCCTTCCTCCCGGGTCTCCCAGGCCTCTGTTTCCAGGGCTTGTGGAGAATGGTAGCTCTGGCAGGGAACAACTGGAATTCAGAGTGGGAGAACAGCATCTGTTGAGACGGCAGGATCCAAGGCCTGGTCAGGGCTGGGGAGTGGGCCAGGAAGGAGCCCTTGGTTCCAGGAGCAGGAGGAGGAGGGACAGAGAGGACACAGGAAAGCACGGCCGGACCCTCCAGGAGGGTGCTGAGATATCCCCGGCCTCCACTGCAGCATCCTCTCAGTGACCCCTGCCTACCCTCAAACTCTGTCCTGACACTGTTCTCTCCACCCTCAAGGCCTGTGGACCCTAGGCCCCCCTCCACAGTGCAGAGAACAGGCTCCAACCAGGCCCCAGGCCCGCCGAGCGTGGGGCCATTGCCCCAGCCTCCAAAGCCCCAGGGTGGACCTTGCCTCTCCTGCCCCGCCCTCCCCACCACTGTGCACTCGTCAGCAAGTTCTGTCCGCTCCAACTCCAAGACGCCTTGCACCTGTGTTCTATACTTCTGTCCCCACCCAACCCACTCCCCTGGCCCAGGCCTCTCCCTGACAAGCAGGCCCTGACTCCCCTCGCCCAGAGCTGCAGCAGGCAGCTGTCTGGCGGCCCCACCTGCACCAGGTTCAGGGGCCCCCAGGCTGGCCCCCGTGCAGTGTGCCCAGCAGGACTGGGTGCATGGTATGCCCAGGGAGCACGTGGGCGGCAGAGCGAGGCCAAAGGGTGACCATCTGGGGTTATGAGTGAAGAAAGGATGAGAGAACCAGCAGCGGCTGACAGACTTGGGTGGGTAAGTGGCCGTCTGGGGGGATGGGCAGATGGAAGGGCAGCGTGGGGCACGGGTGAGGCCGGGGCACAGGGAGGACCACACTCCTGTGGCCCCTCCTCCTCTTCCCTGCCTCTGCAACTTCCTCCTGAGCTCTGGGGACTCTCAGTGGTGGGTGCTGGGAATCTACACCCCAATGCCCAACCTCTACCTTGCAAATGCCCCAACCCCCCCAGCCCAGTGGTGGCTAAATCCAATGCCGAACAGCCCTGAGGGCCCCACCTCCCACATCACAGGTAACACGGCACCCAGCCAGCAACACCCGGGCCTTCCCATCACTGGATCCCCCAGCCTCGGTGCTGCCCAGGGACCACAGGCCCTTCCCCGCCCACTGGGGGTCTCAGGGCGCACTCCCTAGCTGCCCCCAACCTCCTCCCCAGCCACAGCCCTCCACACAGCTCGCTCCAGGACAGGGGCCAGCACACCACAGTGGCAACCACAACTGGCCTGAGAAGGTCCAAGAAAGGCCTTTACATTTTTCAATGGTGGGAAACAATGAAAAGAATGCACCAAGATGGGCGAAAACTCGAGTACCCTTAAAAAATTAAATAACTGAAAAGTCTTAAAAAGGCAGTGAAAACTACATGAAATTCACATTCCGGAGTCCTTGGTGAGTGTCAGAGGGGCACAGCCGCTTTCCAGCAACTGCTGGCAGACAGGACCAGGCAGCTGGGATGGGAAGGCGTGGCCAGCAACGCAGAGGACGCTGGCTCTGGCCCTGCACAGAGTCTGACCACCCCCAAGCCAGGATCTCCCACCCTCAGGCCTCTTCCCTGAGGCTCCCGCCAACGTCCCTCCTCAGTCCACCCCAACCCCGCCGCCCACCTGTCTGCCTCAAGCTGACCAGCCCCTCTCTGCCGCCCACACTCCCTCCTGGTGTCCCCAGCTCTGAGCACTCCCACGCCATGCCAGCTTCCTCCCTCCACTTCACACTCTGCTTTCACGCTGTCTACCAGCTCCTGGGTCCTTACTCTGGAGTTCTGGGCAGGGCCGTACACACCCCATCACACCCATGTATCCCCGTGGGTGCTGAACGGTGATCCCAAATGAGACCTGTCCAAACAGAAGGTCTAGACTCCCCAAACAAGTCCAGTCCCTCGAGCCGGACCCCATGGGGGCCACAGGCCCTTCGTGCTGTCTGCGCCGGCCTGGCTGACCCACCTCCATCTCCAGGGCAGTGCTCTAGCGGCCCCTCCCCATCTCACGCACCCCCACTAACTGAGGCACCTCCACTCTTCCTGGAGAGCAGAAGAGCCTCGCAGACATTCTCCAGCCTCCCTCCCAGTCCTGAGCAGCAGGACTAGTCTCTTCACGGCTGTGAGCCCGCGACCAGCATAGCTCACACTTTCCAGCACAGTCCAAGGCCCACACACCCATCACATAACTGGAAATGTTTCGTGGGGCAGATCTTGGCCTGACGATGTGGGAGGCACTATTTCAAGTTTTGTTTTCAGGGCTGGTAACCACCCACCAGACTGAGTCCTCCACCTCCGGAAGGCATTGCCAAGGCTCCTAACGCAGGCCCAGATGCCTGGTGCAACCTGCAGGCCCTGGCTCTGGCCTTCCTTCTGTGCCCCTTCCAGGCCCCCCTCTGCCTCTCCGATGTTCCCTCATCTCGGCGCAGACAGAAGCACGGCACCCTCGGGAGTCACTGTGTGACTGTCCCCAGCACTGACCGCCCTCAGGCCCTGAGCCTATGGGGGAGTGGAATAAAAGTTCCCAGTTCTAGACCTGCCCTGGGGCACAAGGCAAGAGGCAGGAAGGGCCCCAGAGCTGCTGCATGGGAGGTCCTAAGGGAAAAAAGGGCACAAGTGAGACCAGAGCAAGGGTCCCAGGTGAGGGGAGGAAAAGGGGGATGCCTCAGTGGCTCCTGGCTGGGAGACAGGGAAGCAGGCAGAGGACAGACTCTAGGCTGTCAGGGGCCGCAGGGAGGGCTCACCCGTGGCGGTCTGTGCCAGCTTTTCCTTGGTCTTGAGCGCGTGCGCCCGCTCCTCCCGCAGCCGGTCCTCGTCGCGCAGCAGGGCCACCAGCTGCTTGGCTTTCTCACGCACGTTCACGCCCTGGTCCTTGCCGTCGCGGTCCACGTACTGGAAGTCCTTCAGCGTCTGCACGGCGTACATGTTCTCCTTGCACTGCTGTGACACGCGCTCTGAGCCGGTCTTGATGAGGTACTCCATCAGCGTCATGGCCTGCGGGCGGGCACAGGGACGCCCGGTCAGCACGCTGGGCGGTCAGCACGCTGGGCAGGCACCGCAAGGCGGGCTGGAGATGGCCCAGGCCCCGGGGCAGCTGACTGGGTGCAAGTCCCACAACCCACCTGTCCCCACCGAGTACGACACGGCCCCATGCTGTGACGGGGACCAGCTGCGGAGGGACTGCGTTCAGCGACAGATACACAGTAGGCCACACGGCCTGGGATTCCGTCCACATGAATCATCCAGAACCGGCAAATCCAGACAGACAGAGAGTGGATTATGGGTTGCCGGGGGTGGAGGGAGACATGGAGAGGGAACACCTGAAGGCTATGGGTTTTCTCTCTGGGGCGATGAAGGAGTTCTGAAGCTGGACAGAGGTGGTCGCACAGCACTGTGAATGGGCCGAATGCCGCTGAACTGTGCGGTATGAAGAGGACTGCACACTGTAGGAGCTCTATCTCGATCCAAATAAAAGAGGAAATGGCAGCTGCAGGCACCACAGCCGCCGGGGGCATCACCTGGCATCCCGGAGCCCTATTTCTCTACAACTAAAATCTAAAGTAACATGGCAAGAAAACCACATTAGTTAAATCACAATGAAGGGGGTCTTAGTATTCAGTTTGAAATGTGTCAGTATTTCTGACTGTAAAATCTCACGCTGGTATTAACAGCCTGGAGCAGTAGCTTGTCACCTCTGCAAGAAGGGAAGAGATCCACGCAAGGGCCCACGTAGGCCTGGGTTCTCTCGGGAGGGGCACCGAGGTTCCACACGACCAGGAGCAAGAGGACAGGGCACAGGCAACATGATCATTCAATCTGCACCCTTTGGTACGTTTGCATTTTATAATATGAAAACAAACTTGCTTTCAACAAGTGGAAATTAATAGTAGGGGCCGGGGGACCAAGGTCTCCGTGGCTCTTCCTAGCTCAGGCTCAGGTCCTGGGCTTGAGGGGTCATGGCCCCCTTAAGGCTCTGCAGCGGGTATCTTGGTCACTGACCTCAGGAAAAGGCACACCTTGGATTTTGCAGGTGATTCCAGGGCCTTCACAGAGCCCCAGAAACCCACCCAGGGCTCCTAGGGGAGGAGTCAGCTATCACAGCTAAGCTCCGTCTGAACCAAGGAGAAATTTGCCAGGAAAGATGCCAGGGCCATTCATATCTCCTCGCCCTCTGAGGCAGCTGGACCTAGCTCTGGCAAGGAGCCTTTCAAAGGTGTGTTAACAGCATTTACAGTGTAATCAGAGATTAGTCTTTAACCGGCCCTCAAGGTATTGACACGAAAAGAGAAAGGAAAGAAGATAAGCCATTTCTATGCTTTATCACACCCTAAGCCAAGAGGCAGTCCCAGGTCCACAACTCCTGGGGCCCTTGTGTTTTGGAATTCAGAATTTTCCTGAGTTCAGACCAGGAAAACAACACACATACAACACATAAGAGAACGCTCCAGGCACAGTCCTGCCAACAGCCACATTACCGTGGGACCAGCAGACACCATATAAACGACCTCACTTCAGTCTAGGTCAGACTTTGTGCCAAATGGATCATGAAACATTTTTGTTTCCAGAGCTCTCTGGACTTTGGTATCGCAGCTAAAAAGATTGTGAAGTGGGAAATAGTGCAAAAACCCACCCACAGTGAACTGCATATATAAACTATGGTACACTCACACAGTGGGACTACCACATACACTGAAATTAAAAATAAACAAGGCCAGGCGTGGTGGCTTACACCTATAATCCCAGCACTATGGGAAGCTGAGGCAGGTGACCACCCAAGGTCAGGGATTCGAGACCAGCCTGGCCCACATGGTGAAACCGTTTCCACTAAAAATACAAAACAATTAGCCAGGCATGGTGGTGCACACCTGTAATCCCTGCTACTCAGGAGGCTGAGGTGGGAGGATCCCTTGGATGGGGGCGGCAGAGGTTACAGTCAGCCAAGATCACGCCACTGTACTCCAGCCTGGGAGACAGAGTGAGATTCCATTTAAAAATAAATAAATAAGGCCGGGTGTGGTGACTCATGCCTGTAATCTTACCACTTTGAGAGGCCGAGGTGGGTGGATCACAAGGTCAGGAGTTTGAGACCAGCCTGGCCAACATGGTGAAACCCCATGTCTACTAAAGATACAAAAAAGTAGCTGGGCATGGTAGTGCGCACCTGTAACCCCAGCTACTCAGGAGGGTGGGGCAAGGAGAATCGTTTGAACCCAGGAGGCAGAGGTTCCAGTAAGCCGAGATCACATCATTGTACTCCAGCCTGGACAACAGGGCAAGATTCTGTCTCAAAAATAAATAAGTAAATAAATAAAATAAATCAATAAATGAAACAAATAAATAACCGGGCACAGTGGCTCATGCCTGTAATCCCAGTACTTTGGGAGGCCGAGGCGGGCAGATCATCTGAGGTTAGGAGTTACAGACCAGCCTGGCCAAGATGGTGAAACCCCATCTCTACTAAAAATACAAAAAATTAGCTGGGCATGGTGGCATGCCCCTATAATTCCAGCTACTCAGGAGGCTGAGGCAGGAGAATCACTTATCTTGGGAGGCAGAGGTTGCAGCGAGCCAAGATAGCGCCACTGCACTCCAGCCTGGGCAGTAAGAGCGAAACTGAGTCTCAAGAAAAAACAAAAAATAGGCCAGGCACGGTGGCTCACACCTGTAATCCCAGCACTTTGGGAGGCCAAGGTGGGCGGACCACGAGGTCAGAAGTTCAAGACCAGCCTGGCCAATATAGTGAAACCCCATTTCTACTGAAAGTACAAAAATTAGCCAGGTGTGGTGGCAGGCACCTATAATCCCAGCTACTCAGAAGGCTAAGGCAGGAGAATTGCTTGAACCTGGGAGGCAGAAGTTGCAGTGAGCTGAGGTCGCGCCATTGCACTCCAGTCTGGGCGACACAGCGAGACTCCGTCTCATAAATAAGAAAAAACAATTAAATAAATATTATTTAATAAGATTAATTATTTAATAATAAGGTTATTACTTAATCTTATTATATTGGGTGCAGTGGCTCAATCCTGTAACCCCAGTGCTTTGGGAGGCTGAAGTGGGTGGATCACTTGAGTCCACAAGTTCAAGATCATCCTGGGTGACATGGCGAAACCCCATCTCTAAATAAATAAACAAATAAATAAATAAAATAACAAAAAATTAGCCAGGTGTGGTGGCACGTGCCTGTCATCCCTGCTACTTGGGAGGCTGTGGCTGGAGGATTGCTTAAGCCCAGGAGGCGGAGGCTACAGTGAGCCGAGACCGCGCCACTGCACTCTAGCCTGGGCAACAGTGAGACTCTTTCTCAAAATAAACAAAAACTGCTTTATGCAACAGCACAGTCAACCTTGCTGACCTGATGGTGATGGTGAGCAACAGAAGCCAGACACAAAAGACCACACGTGACTCCCCGTATATAAAGTTCAAGAACAGTCTTGGCAGACAGAAGTCAGACACGGTGCCCGCAGGAGACGGGTTTCCTGAGGGAACCTGGAAGGCTGGATGCATCCTCTACCTCCCTCTAGGCGAAGGTTACACAGGTGTCCAATGTGTTACACATTCATGATGTGCTTAGTATGCAATTCCTTAATGAAAAATTTAAAATCTTATTTTAGAAGTGAGCAGGCCGGGCGCGGTGGCTCAAGCCTGTAATCCCAGCACTTTGGGAGGCCGAGACAGGCAGATCACAAGGTCAGTAGATCGAGACCATCCTGGCTAACATGGTGAAACTCCGTCTCTACTAAAAAATACAAAAAAACTAGCCAGGCGTGGTGGCGGGCGCCTGTAGTCCCAGCTACTCGGGAGGCTGAGGCAGGAGAATGGCAGGAACCCGGCGGGTGGAGCTTGCAGTGAGCCGAGGTCCGACC
>NW_012105697.1:1723651-1725143 GCF_000951045.1 Mandrillus leucophaeus | reverse complement strand
CAGGGCCCAGAGTGGGGGTTCAGGGCAGGGCCCAGAGTGGGGGTTCAGGACAGGACCCAGAGTGGGGGTTCAGGACAGGACCCAGAGTGGGGGTTCAGGACAGGGCCCAGAGTGGGGGTTCAGGGCAGGGCCCAGAGTGGCGGTTCAGGACAGGGCCCAGAGTGGGGGTTCAGGACAGGGCCCAGAGTGGGGGTTCAGGGCAGGGCCCAGAGTGGGGGCTCGGGACTCCTCTTGGCTCTACCACATCCTGCGTGGTAGAGCTGAGCTCCTTTGTGTCTCAGTTTCCTCATCTGGAAAACAGAGAAAAAGGAAGAAAAGAACTTCCTTCACCAGGCAACTGTGGATTTGATGAGAACCTACGTGTGCTACACATACAAGGTACCAAATAAACGCCGGCCCTTACTCACCAAGACTCACCCCCAAGGCCATGCAGGGAGGCCGTGCAGAGCCAGATCACCCTCCTTCTCCACGGGGACAATAAGATCCACAAAGTACCAGCCAGCAGGGCCACAGGGTGGGACAGCCTGGGCTCTGGACAGGCCCAAGCCCCACCTCCCCCATCTCTGGGCCTCAGTTTCCCATCCATCAAAGTGGAAAGACTGCTCCTGCACAACCCACCACCTGCGGTGAAGTGACAAGATGAGACCATGTGGCAAAGGGATGGTGGGAAGCCAGAGGACCCGCCCTCATGCCGGACCAGGTCGGCACGGAGCGCTCCGGAGAGGCTCACAGGGCGTGCAGCAGCTCCACAGCGGCTCAGGCCGCCGGGCCTGTGGGGTGGTCCTCATCACCTGTACTTCCAGAAGGGGACTGCGGGATAGAGGTGGTCATCCAAGAGGGGAGGCGCTGGCTAGACGTGGACGCAGGGAGCCCCTCCTGGACCCCTGCCCTGTGCCTATGCTCAGTTATCAGCACTTGCCACAGCAGGGACAACAGTGACACGTGCTGACCTCACAAAGCTGCTCTCAGGACAGCGTCCAGCAGGCAGCACAAGCGGCAACCAAAGCAGGTTTCCACAGACACCATCAACCCTCCCCGGGGTACTGAGGCTGAACCCCACCCTCAGTGTGAGGAATCAGCAGTTCAGGGTGGAGCAGGAACCCCACGTCCTCAGCCACACGGGCTGGGGATCCCCAAGCTCAAAGAGAAAGGCCGGCGCCCAGACTCTGCTGTGGGGAGCATAGAAAGGAGAGTCTCAAGAATCAAGAGATGCTGTGAGGATGCTGAACACAGCAAGAACAGCCAGGCCTGGGGAGGGTCCCAGAGGGGCTACGAAAACCACAGGGGAGGTCTTGGGGGTGACAAAAACCTTCTATGCCTTGGCTGTGATGACAGTTATGAAACATGTGCATCTGTCAGAGCCCAGAAAACTCTGTCTTGAAAGGCTGGGTTTTACTGTGTGCAAATTATACCTCAGTAAACCTACCTTTACAAAGTCATTAGAACTGGGTTTTACCGTGTGCAAATTATACCTCAGTAAACCTACCTTTAC
>NW_012105697.1:1720135-1720895 GCF_000951045.1 Mandrillus leucophaeus | reverse complement strand
AAAAAAAAAAAAAAAAAAAGAAGTGAGCAAGTGGGCCAGATGTAGTGGCTCATGTCTATAATCCCAGCCCTCTGGGATGCCAAGACAAGAGGATCACTCGAGCCCAGGAGTTCAAGACCAGCCTGGGCAATACAGTGAGACCCCTCATCTCTACAAAAAAATGTTAAAATAGCCGGGCATGGTGGTACGTGCCTGTGGTCCCAGCTATTCCTCAACCATGCCTGGAGCCCAGGAGGTCAAGGCTCGGTGAGCTATGATTGTACTGATGGATTCCAGCCTGGGCTACAGAGCAAGACCCTGTCTCTAAAAAAGTTGGAAAAAAAAAAAAAAGTTTGCAGAATAAGTTGTTTTTCCTTTGCTTTTCTAAAAACAAACAAAAAGCAGTGGGCAACTGCATAAAGTAATAGTCCTTTTTAAAGTCAAAGGCAGCTTTATCAAGGACATGCTGCAATGCAGAAATAAAGTTTAAAACAGGAATCAGCAAACATTCTGTAAGGAGCCAGATGAAAAAATTTCAGTTTTTCAGGCCATATACTCTCTGTCTCAACTACTCCACAGCCACAGATGAATGGGCCTGGCTGTGTTCCTTCGCTTTTTTACAAAAACGGCTGTGGGTGGGATTTCACCAGTGGGCTGTACTTTGCTGACCCCTGGTTTAAAGTCAAGACTGAGAGACCCTGCATTCCTCAGAAGTGAGGTGGCAGTGCAGGGCCCAGAGGGTGGGCTCAGGGCAGGACCCAGAGTGGGGGTTCAGGACAGG
>NW_012105697.1:1712445-1718090 GCF_000951045.1 Mandrillus leucophaeus | reverse complement strand
CAAATTATACCTCAGTAAACCTACCTTTACAAAGTCATTAGAACTGGGTTTTACCGTGTGCAAATTATACCTCAGTAAACCTACCTTTACAAAGTTATTAGAAAGAACCAGGCAAGAAAGGCTGGCTAAGACCTGTGACTGGCTGGCTGCCTCCTCCAGGAAGTCTGCCCTGACTGCCTGAGGCCCGCAGAGCCTTGTGCTGTGTTCCCTCCTTCATGGCACCCGCCAGCCTATCGGCTCAACTCCCACCGACCTGGGAGCTGCCTGAGGGTGGGGGTCGGGTTTGATCAGGGCTGGGTCCCCAGCACCGTCCAGCAAGAGGCTGCCCACAGGTAACCAACCTCAGGACAAAAGTGTGGCATGAACAAAAACAATCAAGTTGCTTCCCCATGGAGGCTCTCCCACCTCCTGTAGGAAGCACCCCAAGCCCCGGCCTGGCACTGAAGGCCACATCCCTCTCCTGCCCTGCCCTGCCGTCCACCCCGGCCACCAGCACTGCATGCTCCCTAGCAGACTCTCAGGCCTTGGCACCTGCCAACCCTGCCCACAGGCCACTCTGTCTCTGCCCCCAGCAGCATCACTCTGGCCACTAGCCAGGAAGGATCCGCGTCTAGGGCCCCTCTGGATTCATCACCTCTGCACACCCACCCCTCCAGCCCCACCTGCCCCTCTAGCCCCGCCCCTCCTCCTTGCCTCCACAGAGGCTCCCCTGCACCCCCAGGCTTTTCCAAGATCCTCAACTAAACAAACGCCACCCAGCCCTTCACAATAAATGACCAATAACTGATTCAACCTATGACTCAACCCAATCTTGGTGTGTCGGGCTGGGCATGAAAACCAGTCACAGGAAACAGGCCTCAGCCCCTGCTCCCACGTGGAAGTGGTGCAGCGCTCCCAGCCTCAGCCTCATCTGTGAGTGGAGGGAACTGCCCTCACCTGGGCAGAAGTCTCCAAAATCAGCAAGGACGGGGATCTCGCCCAGAAAAGGCCCAGGTCTAAGTGCACGAGGGTGGAGCCTTGCAGGTCTGGTGCACCAAGACACCCAGAGCGGGCCCTCTGCAGATGCTTGCCAATGGACCGCAACAGCAGCTGTCTAACACTCACCAGCCCCTAACCCGAGTCAGACGTGAATCAACTCCACGGGCCCTCACAGAGGGAGATTCAGGGATGAGCCCGAGATCCCACCACCGGCAGAGTAACCCGGCCCAGCCCACGTCCTTGGCCACTTTGCCGTAACACAAGGAACACAGTAACCAAAGACCAAAGGTGGGGATGCTAAGGCCCCTGGACCCCACGAGCAGCAAACTGAAAACCCACTCGCTGAGTCCTGCTCCCAGCTGCAAGCCCTTTGACCCAAAACCTGCGATCTGCGTGTGTGGTCAGTGGATCAGGGCCAGCAACTAGGCCACATCCATGGAGGGCACTTTGGCCACATTTGCCAAAATTACACATGCACGAGCCTCTTGACTTGGCAACTCCAGTTCTAGAAAACAGCAAAGGTACAAGGATATTCACGGCAATCTCATTCTTAAAACACTGCAAAACCCTTTTCAAAAAAATCCATCAACAAGTCACTAGTGAAATAAATTATGACCAATCCATAGAGTTGAAAGTTCTGCAGTTGTAAAAGAAAAAAAAAAGCAGCAAATCTTTTACATCCTGATAGGCAATGTTTAAGATAAAATCTCCTTTTCCTTTTTTAAATTGGGGTCTAATTTACATATGGTAAGACTCGCTCATTTTAACATCAGTCTGAGTTCTGACAAATGCACAGGACATGAAGCCACCACGGCACTCAAGGCACAGAACAGTCCCGCTGCCCCCAAAATGTCCTTGTGCTGCCCTTTGTAGGTGACCCCTCCCGTCCAACTCCCGGTGAGCACCAACCTGCTCTCTGCATTCCATCCCTATGGTCCTGTCTCTCCCACTGTCAGATTGATGCCAGCAAACAGTATGCAGGCTTTTGAGTCTGACAAGCAGTGTGAGAACACGACACTGTTCCAGTGTTCATCCCCAGCGTGGCATCGCCTGTGCCATGGGGAGCACACACCTGCCTGAGGGGCATTCACAGACGGGGCCCAGAGCGGAAACTTGGCTGCTGTGAGGAAAGAGATGGGCACTGTGGGCCCTTTCAGGCCTCCTGAGCATATGAATCTTACGAATGCACCACTCACTCAAAAACAGATTTTAACCACAAGGCTCCAAACTTCTTAGCGTTACATTCGTTGCCTTCATTAAACAAAAAGAGAGATTTTACTCTTCTACAGCTCCTCTTGAGAACCGGGATGCCATCCCAGGCAGGGTGCACAACACGGGCTCCTGCCCTCCCGCCTGAGCCCCTGCACCTGCCTGGGGAGGAGAGCGGGACGCTGACCTTGTAGACGTGCCGCCAGTTCTTGCCATGGTCATTGAGCCGCTTCCAGATCATGCTCATGATCTCCGAGAAGGCGACGACGTTGTAGGTGAGGTCAGCAATCTCTGACATGAGGGAGCTGGACGGACCCCAGGGGTCATTGCTCGTGGCCTCTCGAACCTTGATCTCCGCCTCTGAGTAGTTGTGGACAATGTTCTTCATCTGGCGCCTCAAGGACGAGGTCGACATGGTGCCCGGCTGCAGCAGCAAGGGGCACAGGGCCCCTGATGCGTGGAGAGACGGGGTGACTCCTGGACGAAGGCTGCAGCAGGCGCTGGCAGGTCACCGCATCTGAGAAGGGAACAGGACCTCTGGAAACACAAGTGGGACATGGGTTGCCCAGAGCCCTCAGGGTCAAAGATGAGTTCCTAACTGTGGCCCAGAAGGCTCTGTCCCTTGTTAACCTCTAGGTCTCAAAGTAACCCCATCCATGTTTCAGTTCCTCAAACAGGCTGCCTCCTTCCTGCTGGGGCCCCTGCTCAGTGAGGCAGAGTATATGCAGTGGCACATCGCAGCCCCACACCCTGGCTCAGCCAGTTCCTGGCCAGGCCACCCTGGGTGGGCTGCCATCTCCTGCACCTCAGCTTTCTCTTCCATCAAATGGGGCTCCATGCAGTCATCTAGGGAACTGACGCAATGTAAACACTGGTAGCACATCCGCAGGCACTCCATCCTGCCCATGCGCTCTTCCTTCTTCCTCGCCCAGGGATGTCCACTCACCCCAAGTGCTCTGTTTACACTTCCCAGGTCCACACTCAAACATCATGGTCACCTTTCCCTGGAGCCTCCTCAGTAAACCCACCCTCCCTCATGATTTTATATTCTTTTGTCTGATTCTGTAGCTCAGGTCAACCTACAGGCCCCATGGGGGCAGAGAACACGTTTGTCTAGACGTGGCTTTTCCTACCAAAGAAGCTGGCCCAGAAAAACCATTCAGTAAACCATGCAAGGAGGAAGTGGAGAGGGAGGGCAGGACAGACCTCTGGAACAAGGATGGAGCGGGCAGGAATCCACAGCAAAACAAGGACACATGAGAAAGAAGGCTGATGAAGGATGAAGGGATTAAAGACAGGGGCAGGAGCAGGGAGCCAACCCAGGGCGGCAGGAAGAACCAGGGAAGCCAGAAGACCAGACGTCCCAAGGACAGGGGAAGCCCAGGGCTCAGGAGAGATAAGGAACCTAACAGCCCCACTGCCTGGGTCCCAGCTGTGTCCCAGGTGCTCACTCAGCATAAGAGGGACATGACATTTTTCAATACTACATGCAGAGACTGGGCTCCTGGAGGTTAACTAACTCAACCAAGGTCACACACCAGGAATGGCAGGGCAGACTCAAACCAAGGCCCACCTGAACTCCAAAACTCATACTTTTAAATTAACCTCAATTAAACTAACCCATCCCAAGACTGGTGATGAGAAACAGGAGAGTCAAGCAAACGATGATGACACCAGCAGACGCTCGCACTGCTCGTATCCCATGCCAGGCACTGTTTTAAGCATTTTCCATGTATTAACTCAGTTAATCTTGAAACAACCCCATGATTCATAGTCACCTCACAGGGTGGAAACTGAGACACGGAGGTTCAGCCCCGTGCCCAGGGACACACACCTTACCCCTGGAGCAGCCTGGTTCCAGAGCCAGCTCTCATCACCGGTCTATACGGCTCCAATAAGCCACAGAGGGAGATTTTCAAAGCCCCACCATGATGTAAGCCCAGGGGAGACAGGGATGACTGACAGAGGCTGACCTCTGCTTCGAACTCAGACTAGAGAGCCAGGCACCTGAAGACAGATGTAGCTAGTTAAAAAGAAAATCTCCGGAGTCCCAAAGCAGCCCCAGCCTGACACATTAAAAAGATGAGATGATGTAATATGGAGAAGGGGACTGACAAGAAATAGAGACAGACCCGGACAGAGAGAGACACACAGAAACCCAAACCCGGGCAGAAGGAGCTAAGCAGAGACACAATGAGAACGATACAAGCAACAGCAGATACAAGAACATGGGAAGACAGGGAGGCAGGAGGCCAAGGAGGAAAGAGGCCCAGAAACAAAAAGAGACCTGGCGAGAAATAAGACACAAGAAAAATAGAATCTAATGGCAAAGAATATAAAATGTGGGTTCAAATCCTGGCCACATCAGCTACCTGCAGCGCCAACCTCCTTGAGATGCAGTTTGCTCAACTCTGAAATGAAAGAATTCCTACCTGGCAGTCCTGTTGATTAAATAAGATGGGTACATACAGTGCTTGGCTCTGTGCCCTACAGATAGTAGGCGCTCAATAACACTGGCTGCTATTATTATCAGAGAAAAAAACGGAGAACAGTTCCAAAAGGGTGGCGGCAGAAAATGCACTATCTTAATACTGTGTACTTATTTGGCGTGCATTAGAAAAAAAATACCCAACTAGCACATCAAAGCTACCATTTCTCAGATACTGCTTAGAATGAGATCGTATTTCAAATTAAATTGATTCCAAGAGAATTATTAGATTAAAAAGAATACAAAGGATATGACAAAGTTCTCCAAGGAGTACTCCAATAACCGACCGATATCTAACACTTACTGTGTAAAAACCTCTAAGCACTGTAATAACAAAAACCAGCGCTCCCAGTAATTACACACTCGCTATGTGTCAGATACCGTCTGGTACTTTACATGTATCACCTCAACTTACAGGCACAAGGACCCAATGATGTAGAAACTATGAACGCCTACGAACTACGAATTTCCTACGACTAGGAAACTGAGGTTTGGAGATAGAGAATATCACCTGGCAAATACCACACAGCTTAGCAGGCAGCCGGGCCTCTGAATCCAAGGCTGGGGCTCTTCACCACCACACCAGAGACTCAGAAAACAGGGGAAAAGGGGCAGATTCCAGACCAGGGAACAGACTCCTGGAAAGAAACTTCAGGATTGGAGGTGATAGGTATGGGGGCAAAACTCCGACGTTAAGACGGGACGGGGGTAAGATTTGCACTATAGGCAGAAAAGCCCGCAGGGAAGGGCTAGAGACACCTAGGGAAATGAAGACTCGGAAACTCGAAAGACACAAACAAAATCCTGACAGACACAGACTTGACAGGCAGAGGAAAAAAGAGACCCGGGACAGACACACAGACACACTCCTATCTCCAAACCCTTTTCTAAGTCTACTGAAACAGGCACAGGCAGAGCCCCACGGGAAACAGACGCGGCCAGACACAGACACGAGAGAGACAGACAGACA
>NW_012105697.1:1710237-1711036 GCF_000951045.1 Mandrillus leucophaeus | reverse complement strand
TTCCAGTTGCTGCCGGCTGTCGTGTGTCTGCGGCTGTCACTCCTCTGCCCATCGTCTTCAGAGGGGGATAAGGGGGGGGCGGGAGTGGGGAGAAGCCCCCAGCCAGCCCTGCCCCCACCCTCCCCCAGCCGCCTCTACCAGAAGTCCCGGCGGTGATAAGAGTCGGGGTCACAGTATTTTGTGACAACCACTCTGTTGGCGAACTTGCGGCCCGTCAGGCCCTGCATGGCTTTCTGGCAGTCAAACACAGAGGTGAACTCCACAAAGATCTGTGGGGAAAGGAGAGGCAGGTTTGTGAACAAGGCTCAAGCCTAGCAGCCAGCCAGCCAGCATCCACCCAACCCCGGAACTGAAGGCAGGAAGGGACAGGGAGGAGGGGGCTTCGCCACAGGCGTCAGAAAGGAACCCTTAGTGCAGGTTTGGTGAAGTTTACCCAAACATCCTCCAGGATCAAAAAAAAAAAAAAGAGCAAAGACACACCATAGGCACGGAGGAGGAGAAAGAACAGAGAGACACGCTGGCGAGTCAGCAGAGCCATAGAGGGCAGGCCTAGACGAGCTCACCGTGGGGAGGGGTCCCTCGCGCTAAGTGTCTACTCCACACGAGCCACCATGGTGGGCGCTCCCAGAACCACCCCAACAGCCATGTTCTCCCAACAATAAATGGACTAAGGGAAGCTCAGAAATTAGGATTCAAACTCAGGTTGACTAAAATTTAAAAACTTGAATCTTGATCTCTTCCAGCTTCTAACCTTACTTAAACCAATTTAGAGGAAAATGGAGGGAGGGAAGAATACAAT